>NW_004524725.1:2109699-2113126 GCF_000260255.1 Octodon degus
TTATGGGAAAAGAAAGAAAGAATAAGCGCTGCATCTATGCAAGGTACTTGGCTTCCAAGAGACTACAGCCCCTGCCTCAGACAGTTTCCATTATTACCACTGGGCCTGATAACCAAATAATTTTTATTCTTTTGAAATTCTACCATGGTTGCAGTTTCTAGAAATCTACTAATTACTGGAGAGTCAACTTATAAACATGAATTATCAAGATACACAGAAAATTCAATTAAATTAAACTAAAGTAGCTGCCTTCAAAAAGAGGGGCTAGAGTGTGCAAGAGGAGAAGTGAACTGATTTCTTCAATGACCTCGCACAACGTAGTGGGTTGGAAGCACATGATACTTGCATCGCAGGCTAGAGGAAAGTACAGCAGGAAGGGATGCTGCTACTGTGGCCTTCCTAATGCTGTACCCTACAATTTGTAAATTTCTGGATCTCTAGAATTTTAAATATGCATTTTTTTGGAAACAAAATAACTGAAAAAATATTTTGGCCTCTTTTTTAAAACCCCTTTCAATATATGTAATAGCAATGCTTCATATTCACTCATTTTTAATGAAGTAAATATGTTTTACAGCAGTGAAAATGGACCTCCCATGATGGGAAAGGAATTACAGTTTGAGAGGAAGCAAATTAATTTTCTTCTGAGGTTTTTAAAGTTCTACTCAGACTTTGGTTGCAGTGGTGTTGGGAAAGAAAGAAGGTTCCATATGTGTGCTGCAAGCGTCCGACAAGGTCCTTTCTCTGGACTTCAAAGTAGAGAAATTGTTCCATCCTACTTCTTGACTTCAAACCACACTGTCTGGTAGCCAGGATTTGAGCTCTAGGTGAGAATAGAATTAGCCTTCAGGCACTTTGGGGAGATTTATAAAATAAGCAATGAACATTTCTCTGCTCTCTAAAGACTTTTTATTGCCATTTCAGAAAATATCCTGGTGGGCTATAATAAGCATACTAAAAAAATCCCCTTGGATCTTTACTGCCCCACTTTCTGGGTTCAACAGCTACCTGGGAAACTATTATCTCTAAAGCCTTTCTGGTAATATGGGAAGAACACAAGTATGGGAAGGTTTCCTTAGACTTTTCCAAAAGTAGGATTAGAATTAAAAAAAAAAAAATAGAAGTACAAAGAGACACATTAGGGCTTTATGATCAGTTTTACCTCTGTCACTTGATAATCAATTTACAGATTTGTATAAAAGAGCGGTTAAAAGCTCACCAAGAAGGAGTGTTTGAAAGATAAGCTTGTTGTTAAGAAGAACTTATTAGTAAGCCATTTTCAGAATTCTAGATTCCTGGAGCCACTATTTGAGTATCTATGGAAACATTAAGCTCAGTGAATTCAAAGACAAACTTCTGGATGCCCTCAGTGGATCTCTTCCTTTTTCCCAGCTACTATTCCTGCTGGTTGGCATTCACTTTTCAATCTCTAACTCAGAAACATACAGAACACCTTCCTACTCCGTACACCACACACCTAGTAGACCGCCAAGCTTTGTGTACTATTCTAGCTGGGTGCTTCTGTTCTCCGTGTGTTTTTTTCCCCTCAAACCTTTATAAAACCTTTCATTGAAACTTTTATTCTTTGCCTAGTTGCTGCAGTAGGTTTCTAGTTTGAACAGCTGCTGAATATTTATCAGCACATTGTAGCATCTCATCACCCATCACTACTTCTTTAAGAATAGCCTCTTAGTTAAAGCCTCTCATTTTATGATCTTCTCTTAAACAAAAATGACAAGACTAGGGCCTTTTTGAAACATGAATTTGATATGATTCTGCTTTCTTTCCACTGTCAGTGTTTAAAATTACAATTCCTTACTGCTGCATGTAAGATTATTTTTGGGGTGGTTACATATCCATATTAATTTCCTATCCTAATTTCAAGGATCACCATTAAATTTTGATAGGAATTTATACCCATCAATATTGTGCATAGAGTCCACTTGCTTATTTTTCATTTGAATGTTTCATGTTTTCTGGGTTTTAGTCCTTAGATTGTCTTTTTTCTTTCTGGTAAACTCCAGTCTTCAAAGTATAGCAAATAGCTTGGCATGGTACAAAGCAAATGTGCTCCATAGTTTATCTTGGGAACAGATACTTCATACGACTACTGCTTTGGAATCTCTGCTCTTCACTATTATGGAAAAATTAAGTGTACTTTCATTTGATGTCTTTTCTTATGACCATGGGCACAGCTAGCACTTCATGATCAACCGCATTATTTGTAGTTGGTTTCCTTTGTTAGATTATAGATCCTTGAAGACAAAGCCTGAGGTACCCATGTGTGTTAAATTTTTGAGACTGAGCCCTTTGCAGAACACCATGCAATTAACAGCAAATTGTTGCAGTGCCAATTGCTGCATATTTCTATTAGTGAGTTTTGGCAAGTGTATATTGCAGTAATAAATACAATACTAAATTTGATGACATTATATAATAAAAGTATATTTCCCACTCGTGCCTAAGTCAGTCCCTGTTGGGGTAGTTTTCAGATCTCCTGTCTCTTCTCCATGCACATTTCTGGCATTTAACCTGCTTCCACATTTTGAGGAAATTCTGTGAGATTTCCAAGGTGCTTACTCAGGGGAGAAGAGAAGTGGCACAAGGGTAGCAGCTCTAGAGTCCAACATGCAATTTCCTCACCAGTTAATTGGCCAGAGCTAGTCCTGCTCCTAACGTTACTCTGAGGAGGCCCTGGAGATGCACATTTATATATCACTGTGGGGAAGGCATTAACAGGCTGTGTCACAAAACAATAACTAACCCAGAGTAAGGAAAAACGTGGTGGTGCCGCGGAGGTGAAGAAAACGTTATGACAAAAATGAGGTTGATCCTTGACCTGAAATAACAATAAAATTTAGGCCATGAAAAGGAAGTGAAGATAAATTTGAGGCTATTGTAGACAAATGGATACAACTAGAGACTACATTGGTAGGTGAAATAAATCAGATCCACATGTGCAATCATATTATCTTGCTAGTGTGAGAATCTGAAAGAGTAATTAAAATCTGAAAGGTACACTAGATACTGTGAAAGGGACAGAATTTGTTCAGTGGGAAGGAAAAACTGGGATGAGGGAAAGGACAAATGAAAGAAGGGAAACAGATATGCTTAGGTACATATGCAGAATAGTTTGTAAACTGATATTTATTTATTTATTTATTTGATGGTACCAGGGATTGAACTCAGAGCACTTAGTCCACTGAGCTATCTCCCCAGCCAGCCCTCATATGCAGAACAGTTTGGATAACTGTACTTCTATTTTCTGCTGGCCTTGGAAAACAGCAGTTAATGCTTAATTTTTTTTCTTGTTAATCTTTTTCTTCTTATTATTAATTTTTTACATTTCTTACAACTTTTTGTTATTATTTTGTTGTTGTTTTTTTTCAAAGTTTTATTGATGAACAGCAATGAGACAGTTTCAAAT
>NW_004524725.1:2114656-2115205 GCF_000260255.1 Octodon degus
CAGGCACTCCCAACATGAAACAACTGTTACAAATTACCATCTGCAGTGCAGTAGCTTAGTTCCCAGGTATCAGTATATATAGTTAGTCAGGGTGATTATTTTGTTGTTTTGATTTTTATTTATTCATATTTTTAAAGAGAAAAAATAGTAAAAAATTTAGAACTGATTCAGAATTTCACTAAGTAAGATGATAGGAATCCAATGTTGTTACAATGCATCTTGTTGTCTTCAAAGAAGTTTCTCAGATTACCAGCTATAAGCATGTAGAATTGATCAAAAAATTATTAAATATTAAAAAGGAGATAGCAAAAAATTTTTAATTATTAACTGCTCCTTTCATAGAGCAGCAGAAATCAGCATAATAGTTACCCAAGCTATCCTGTGTATATGCATATATATTTTCCAACTTCTTTTTTTATATTTATTTATTTATTTTTGGAACCAGGGATTGAACTCAGGTGCTTGTGCTTGCAGGGGAAACACTTATTCCACTGAGCCATCTTCCCGGCCCCATTTTTTAAATTAATTTTAATGAGAAAGAAATCACAA
>NW_004524725.1:2116205-2121927 GCF_000260255.1 Octodon degus
ATTCCTATTACATTGTTCAGTGAAATTTTGTATCATTTCTAATACTGTTTTCTTCTATCACTTTGTACTTTTTAAAAAATGAAAAAAAGAAAGTGAATTGAATCTAGCTATTTGTTTATCTTTATAAATTTTTAAAATTTTCAAATGTATTTAGTATAGGGTCTATAGGGTCTCACTATGCAGATCAGACTCTTAGTAGTCAGCTTGCTTTCAGCCTTCCAAGAGCTGGGATTACAAGTATGTTCCACCAAGCCCAGTTTCAGTAGCTGTCTCAGCACGCCTCAGGGGCGGGGCTGGCACAGCACACTGGAAATCGAATCCCGGTCCCTGCACCTGCCTAAGCAGGAGTTTTAGTCTGCTGAACTATCTGGCTGGGCCCTAGTATTTATTGACCTAAAACATAATTATAATACTATATTTTTCCAGGTTATTTTCTAGTTTCTACATGTTTTAGACTCATAATTTTAGTTATGCTATTTAATTCTTTTAAAACAATCAGGAGTATGAAGAAAATTCATTTATTTAATTTACTTTAGAATTCTCACTAAAAATCCAACAGGGCTTTATGGTTACTAGCCAAAGACTGTTAGATGTGTTTACATGATATTAATTTGAAGTACAGGAAAAACATGATTTTGAAGAAGACCAGTTAAGCTGGTCAGGAAAGATAATAGATCTTCTGCACAAATAGGCTAAAGGTGCATTTTACCAGATATAATCTTGCACCACACAGAGTGTGGTTGTCTCCTTGAGGTTTATAGGCCCTTTGCTTCTATTGATAAAGCTAATTAAAATTTGGCCTGCCAAAATGGACTGTTTTCAAAATGGTCTCAAATTATATTGCCTTACTCCTATACTGTGCTCTCGGATTTTCAAAGCAATTTCTTATCTTCATTTACTTTGATTCTTTCACTCACCTTATTAAATTCCATCTTGAAGATGAAATAATTGAGGTGAATTGGCTTTCTTGCAGTAATAAAAACAGATCATTAATATTTTCTAGAAAAATGGCTGAAATCAGTATTTCGAGATCCAAGTGCAGTGTTCTCTCTTTTTAAAAAATATCATGTATCTGCTGCTTTCACTGCCTTTTGATGTTGATGACGTCAAACTGTGTCCTGGTGTAAATTATTATTGAAGATTCAGTAAAAAGTTTTACTTCTTCATGATCAAATAAGACACTCAAATAAATATATGTTTGAATACTGGCCACATAAAAACATGTAACAAAATAGCTGATTGATAGAAGAAAAATAAATCAGAGAGGAAAAAGTAACAGAGGAAGACTCAAGTCAAGACTTTATTCTTCCTATCCTAGAGTTTCTGAAAACAATCTATAGAACAGAGATTGTATCTGAATTGGAAATCTTATAACCAATTCTGTCTGATTTATATGCTATCCTGAACATCTAAAGCATATTAAGAACATAATAGACTATGCCTATCCTTTGGACAATAATGCAGTTTGTCCTCTCTCAGAGAAGTAATTGTCAGACAGGGAAAAGTCAGATGTGGGGGGCAAAGCCATTGGACAGACTACAAAATCTTAAGGCTTACAGACGGCTTCCTGGGAAAGGTGCCTGGAGAGGTGAGCAGGTGTCAGGATTCTGTGAGGAAGGTCTCACATCAGTCCTACCCACCAGTCAGAGAAATGGTTTAACTGTTACATAGTTCACTTTTGATGAATGTGTAGTGCGTATTTGCCATTAGATATAAAGTTATAAGGAAGAGTGAACAGAACTTTTTAGTAAAGCATCTCAGGGAAATAGCTCTCAGAGGGCTGGTGAGTTAGCTTAGTGGACAAACCACCTGCTTAGGCAAGAACAGGAACCAGGTTTCGATCCCTGGTACCACATGCCACACCAGTCCCGCCCCTGGGCATGCTGAGCCAGCCACCAAGACTGGGCGTGGTGGAACATGCCTGTAATCTCAGTGCTGGGGAGGCTGAAAGCAGGAGGATCACTATGAGTCTGAGCTGTGTAGTGAGAACCTGTACAAAAATACATTTAAAAAAAAATGGCTCTTAGATTCTAGAGTGCATCATGATCACTCGGAAGCCTTGTTAAAAACACATTTCTCCCCTAACCCCTGAGTTTATTCTGCAGGCCTGGGCTGGGTCTACAAGCTTTCTGCTGCTGCAGGCCTAGTGCTGGATCCTGAGCAGCACAATCTCTGAGCAAAGGGTTTGTATTTATGTGTTAGTGCCTTCTACCTGCACACTTACCATTTGCCTGTAGCATAGAACACAAAGGTATTTAGCATTTATTACAAAGGTGTTTCATACTTAGAACTGAGTAAATAAGTCAACAAGTCTAATTAATTATCCTCCATTGGTTATAGCAGTTGCATGGATTTAACATTATTTCACATTCACAATGAATGCTTAAGCTGGAGAGATGAGTTATCTGAAAAACTGCAACTGGAAGAATTTACTAGGCTTGCTGGCTTTGTATCCTCACTATATTTTTAGGGCAACTGATTGAAAATAATTCCATTTAAAAATAGAGAGAAGCTCACTTGGATATTTATAACCTGACAGGTTAAAACTAGCACAACATTTGAATGGGAGAATTATAACTCTTCAAGTCTACACAAACATTTTCTAAAAACTCAATGAATTAATTCATAGGAAATTTAACATAAAGAATCTCATTTTTTTTTCTGGACAAGTACAGGTATGGTATATTAATTTTCCTAGAACAGATAAAATGCTAAATTATCCAACCATCTCAGAAATATTTGAATTCCTGCTCCAAACGTTCAGACCCCACTGCTCTAGGTGTTCGCTGGCGATGAGCCAGAACAGAAGAGGAGGCCCTGGCCATTCCTAGATGCTGTGTGTGGTTTAGCACCTTCTCCCAAGCTTCTCCATGTGAAAAGCCTACAAGGGCTGGAGGGAGACCAAGAGGTGCCATCCTCCTTCATCCTGAGCAAGAATTTTCATTCTGCAGCCTTGCTGTTGGTATGGGGGGGGCGAATTTTTGTGGTTGTAAATTCTGATCTAGTTGGATAAAGTTTATGGTATGGAGTGAAATGGAATGGAATGGAACAGAACGCAATGGAAGGAAGGCAGCTTGGGGACTTGTTTTAAAGATGGGAGGGTGAGTCTGACAAGGCTACTGAAATGGTAGAAAACCCCGAGAGAACGATCAACCAGATATGGAGGAAAGAAAAAAGGTTTTGCCTCCTTTCCAGCTGGCCAGAGCATTTGCTAAGCTGTGTTTCATTTCACCAGAAATCTGGAGACAGATGCTAGTACCCTGTCTCATACAAGATCAGATTCCTAACGGAACAGAAAAAACTGGGAGATAGTTTAGGTCACCGAACTCCAAATCACTGTGAGGGTCCTGTTGTCTTCAGTAACTACCTTTAGGCCTTGTTCTTTTGGGGTAATCTTCTAGGACACTTTTTGATCTTTCTACAAAAAAAAAATCTCACTTTAATTTCCATTTTGTACAAGACTACAAAGGATGGTCAGCTTTAAGGCAAAATGATGCACAAAATTATAAAACAGTAAGGCAAGCGCATCCTAATTAGCTAATTAGCTGCTTCCAGGCCCCTTTCTGTCTGTGGCCCTGTTTAGATGCAAATGCTTTTGCTCCCTTCTGTAATCTGCATTATCCTGCACCTATACGCAATGGTGCCTTGAGGAACAGAGCTCTGACATATTGCCAAGGGACCATCTCCCTTAAACAATTAACCTTCTTACTCAGGAGAGATCTTATTACTCAGACCAGTTTCCATATCACTAGCTTTGAAAAAACATTTTTAAAAGGATGTCACCATTATATGCAGCACAGAGCTTTGTGCATAAGCATGTAAATCACTTTTGTAAATAGCTCTTTACTAAAGATGAACAGCAATTTGTGCTGGGTGGGAGGTAAAGAATGAGTTTTCATCATTTAATGGTGAGGTACACATACTTCTCAATTAGCAGTGCTAATGGGGACAATGACAACAAGGATAATGAAGACCATAAGAAATCTATGGTGGAACTTAAATCAGTCTTTTTGATTCCTGTGAGTAGCAAAAAGTAAACATTTTGCTGAGTGAAATTTTAGATTGCATATTTCAATTGCAAAGTCATTCCCATTCCCATTTTTTCCTTCAATGACTGAGTTTAATGCTTAAAATAGATAAGGAGTTGTTGCATTTTTGAACATAAAGGTACTCTAATCAACCTGTCTATGAATATAGAATACACAAAGGCCTGGCTTTCCTTCCATTGAATTCAATAAACTTTGGCATTTTATGAACAAAGCAAATCAAACAATTTTACTAAAATCGCCAGGGCATTTACTAGGGAAATTTCTCTGATGTCATCCACAAGGGAAGTGTACTAAGCTTGTTAAGACTTCTCTCAAACTCTTGGGAAGAACCAGAGCAAGGCATCTGCTGAAAGAGGGCAGATATTTAACCTGGGATGGATGACACTTTTCCTATAAAGATAAGAAATTCACAGTAGAAGATTCCAGATCTAAACAAATTAGTTTATGCTGCTTGTTTATGCTATTTGTGTGTAAAAGTATGACTTTATTTGTATGACTTTGTGCTACTTCAATAAAGCACTTGAAGCAGGCTACTTTTAGAAAGAGATTTATTTAGCTCAGTTTTTGGAGGCCAGTGGTATGAACAACATGAAACAGCCTCGTGAAGATCCCTGTTGGCTACATTACATCCTGATGGAATGTGGGTGGGAGTCTCTGTGTATTTGTCCCTTTTATAAAGTCACTAGACCATCCATGGAGGACTTCACCTAATGACCTTGTCTAATTCTAATAATTTCATACAGGCCCCAACTGTAAACACCATGGTAAAATTAAGTTGCTAGCCTCTCACTAACAAATGACTTTGGGGTTTGAATTCCTGCGTGCACTTGGGGAAAGAAAAATAAACCATAACATAAGTGTTTTAAAATATTACCTAGAGAATATTACAGAAATTAACAATATAGAATGATACCAACTAAAAAAAAAAAAAAAAAACCCGAGACGTAAGTGAGCTCCTTCTCTCAGTAACGCACGGCCTGCGTTTCCATTCATACTTAGACTTCAACTAAATGCAGCGATTTCAAAGTCAGGAGCAGTTTTAGCCCTGAGTTCAGAAGTTCAAAGGGTTTCACTCATGCAACTTGGCCTGAAGGTAGCCTTAAACAACTTTAAAATTTAGAAACCTTGATGCTTCTCTTGAAAATTCCTGTGTGTTCAAAGACTGTTGTTAGCTCCAGTCTCTTCCCTCTGGCAGCGGGTCTGTAATTAGGAGCTTCCCTCATACCTGAGCTACCATCTTTTGTGGAAAATTGTCTTCTGCTAGTTCCAGGAATGTGTCACATTTTCTGAATCTTTTTTTCCCCAGACTGTATTACTGAATTTTCTCCTTCCATGCCAGAACAGAGAGATGACAAAAAGAAAATCGATGCAGCCTCCGATCCCTTTGAGCCCATCTCCCCTTTCAAACATTTTTAGTTAAGATTTCTTCAGTAAAACAGATACCACATTAGCTTTGTTTTCTTCTTTGCTGTTTTCCTTTTGAATTTCTCTCACTTTGTAAAATGAAGGATCAAGCAATCAGTTTTCTTTACTGAAACTTATATTCTAAGACATACTTAATAGTCACCCAGTGTTCTAATTCTTTGTTAAAAGAAGTTTTCTTTTTCTTTTTTCTTTTGTATTTTAGGGAAGGGTCTACAGGGTGTTCAGGGTCTCACTACTAGATCAGACTC
>NW_004524725.1:2122412-2156625 GCF_000260255.1 Octodon degus
TGACCTCAAGCCCTTGCGCTTGCCAGGGAAGCGCTTATTCTACTGAGCCATCTCCCCAGCCCAGACCTATTGCCTTTTAATTTTAAAAATATGTCCACTAAGAAATAAAATCACAAGTGTAATTTGGACTTGTGGCCTGCCTTATATTTCTTCAGCTCAGGATGGACACAGCAGCCCAGAACTGTGAGGAGAATATTTAGAATGATTTGGAAGGAGTTGTTCAGTCACCCATTCTTCTCTGGATAAACAAGAAAAGTATCTGGATGATGTTCATCTAGGGTTAACTCCAAGAACAAAGATAAGAAGGTGACAGTTTAGATTATTCAAATGAGAATAATTCTAGAAGAAACTATTAATCCAGAATATGTTTCCTTTCAGTAGTTAATTGGGATTATAGAGGCACTTTTTTTTTTTTTCTGTAGTATAGTACTGATATCAAAAGAGAAGCAGAAACTCTTCTTACCCATCCCTAATAATTGTTCAGGGAGAAAAAGAAATCTAAAAATAAGGGATGATTAGGTTTACAGAACCCCCGCTTTGGGTTGGGGGAAGGCTACGTGTCAAACATTATGTTAGAAGCTAAGACTTCTGGGTGTGACGGGAGACCAACGACACGGCTCCTGGGCTTGCCTAGCACTGCTGCGCATCCCAGGAAGACAAAACACGGATGCTCTGGAGGAGGCAGGTCAAGATGTGGAGGTGCTAGCGGCCTAATAACATCTGGAGCAGCCCAAAGAACGTGAACATCTTCTATGCGGAGCAGCAGGTGACCAGGACCACGGACTCACACAGGCTGCGTGTAGTAGGCACGTGGAGTTCGGTGTGCCTAAGTGGGACCAGCCTCTTCACTAGTCACAAGTCCTATAAACAGGCCAGACAGAGGGACTCTAACAGGGACTAGTGAAGATCTAGCAAAGACCCTTGCTACCTGCAGTGTGCCTTGTTATCTTTGCCTGGAGCGAGAGGAGAGGGAGAGGTATAGAAAAATAAGCCTAATGCTTATCTTCAAAGGATTGCTTTGTGATGACAGAAACTGTTGAAAATGCATATACTGTTTGAGGAAAGACGCTAACTGAAAAGTATGGAAGTGGGGGCTGGCGAGATAACTCAGCAGGCTAAAGTGCCTGCTCAGGCAAGCTTAGGCAAGCGCAGGGACCACAGTTCGATCTCCAGCACCACATGCCATGCCAGTCCCACCCACAGGGCAGGCTGAGCTGGCCACAAGGAAGAGAAACACATTTATTTCTGGTTAAGGTTGTAAAAGAAAACTTAAGTACCATATTTGAAGCATAGATTGAATTATCAATTGTCCTATTGAATGGATTTACATATTCTCAAAATTTGTGTTAATTTGGACCACGTTTCTTCTAAGATACAGCTTTACATGCTGTGTGGTGCGGCAGTGGGGGGAGAAAGGAGGTCAGGCTGTTTCTCTCTCTCCTATATTTATGCATATATTTAGTTTCTGTTGCTCCGACATTTGAGATAAGGGAAAGTGTTGTGAGCAAACAGAGGCTCCACACTGTCACAGGGAGTGGACTAGAACCGGCTCGGCAGCTCCTCACTTCACGCTGGTTTTAATGGTCCCACCTCTGTTGTTGGGAGCTACGCGTGGTGGCGGATGTGCCGCTGCTGTCACCTGGAGTCCTCTACGTGAGGGCCACCCTCCTCCTGTCAGCCGCCTCTTCCTTTGATTCCTAAGTGTCTCTCAGTAGGATCCCACTAAATCCGTTGTTACTCCACTCAATCCAAACTGACTTTCAGTTGATTGGAACCCAAAAAGTCCTGACTTATTTTCCTGATACCTGGGACAATTAATAACCCAAATGAATAGATTTCTTAAAAGTATCTTGGAAACATGAGTGTAATATAAGTAATGCCGTTGAAAAGTATTTGGTGGTTGACGATGCTAAGGGTGGTGCAATTATAAAGAAAGTGATATTCACGCATTATCCTTAAACTTCAACCAGAATCCTTACTAGCAAGCTAGGCTTACATTGCTGAATAAATGTGGACACAGTATGAAGCCTTCATTTTATTATCTGAATATTGCATATTTTCCAATGTGTGTGCATTAGGCTGCAGGGATAATAGAGGCCACATTTCCCATCATTAATTCTAACAGGTACCATCAGCTCACTGGCACTTCATTTTCAGCAAGTGCCATTTTATACATTTCAATTTCTGGATACCTAGACAATTCCTATCACATCAGCACGAATTAGTGAAAGGGATTATTCCTTTTAAGAAAGATCACCCTATGCTTCTTGTCAAGGAGATCTTTAGACATACAATTTAGTCTCCCAAACTATTTACACTGTCACTAACAAAACTCCAGATTTCACAATCCTGCTTTTTAAAGAGCCAGTATAATGCAAATATTTGAAAATACCATTGAGAAAATAAATAGCCATAGCAGGCTTTATCATTCAAAATGCCTTAACATTTTCAGGATGTTAGTGAATAAACCAAATATACAGTAAATTCTTCTATAAGTAATGTAACAAGGAGATGTGGATTTTTGGCAGACTTGATCTGGGGAGTTGCATGTTTTCATGTTAATAACACATGTCAATGTTCATAACTATATGTTAAAGTTCACAACTGGTGTATCAGTAAAACTGTCCCATCAAATACTTGGAAATAATAGAAAATTCATGTTTACAATGAGTTAATTGAAGAAGATAGATTTTTACTGCTTCTCATACCTACATTTCTGGAAGATAAAGGCACTTCCTAAGACTGCTGGCTTTGCTCCAGCCAAGGTATTAATGTATACAATTAGATTAAAACCTACAATGAAAGACTTGCTAGGTAACAGTGAAGACAGAGGAGATTTTTAAGAAATTGGGAGAACAAGGACATTTATGGTCCTCAATAATCTTTAAAAGGTTTGATATAAACTTTGACTGACTGAAAGGGAAAATGAACGGAGGAGTTCTGACCATTCCGTGGAGTAGCTACGGCATGCACTATGACAACGAGCAGAGCACAAAGCATGAGAACTAAAGAATCTCGGGATGCTTCACATGTGCATGAAAAGGCAGAACCAGTCTACATTTTGCTTCCACTAAAACACATTTAGAAAGGGCAGCTATGATTTTATTTATTTATTTATTTATTTAGTACCGGGAATTGAACTCAGGACCTTGCACTTGCCAGGCAGGTTCTTATGCCACTGAGGTATGTACCCAACATAAATGTGATTTAAAAATTGCTGTCTAAAAGAATAAATAACCAATTAATTAAAAATTCACTGTAATGTAATTATTTATTGTACCTATATAGTAACCAATGATTGATGGATTCCTTTGGTATCTGTACCTCACCATATCATGGGAAAAATGAAAATATATCTGTCCATTTAGGTTTTTTTTTTAAAATGTATTTAGTATAGGGTCTAGAGGGTCTCACTACACGGATAGGACTTGTACTGATCTTCCTGTTTTCAGCCTCCCAAATGCTGGGCTTATACCTCACGTTCCACCATGTCCAGTCTCAATCACCATCTCAGCACACCCTGGGGGTGGGGCCGGCAGGGCACCCCAGGGATCAAACCCTGGTCACTGTGCCTGCCTAAGCAAGTGCTTTAGTCCTCTGAGCTATCTGGCTGGCCCTGGCCACTTAGCTTTTAAACTGATAAAGATACGTTACTATCGGAACAATGACAATACTTCGTTACAATAAAAGGTCTGTAGTAGTGAACAGGTTATCAAACTTAAATGCTATCCCATTTGAGTCCTAAAACTCTGAAGACAATGTGTGGGAAATATTTTAAGAATATTGAAAAAAAAACTATCTCTGTAGTTGGCACTTCTTTTAAATGCACTTTTGTTAACGTTTATTAGTTTTACAAAGTATTGTATTTCAAAATGTACGTTTAGATCAATATCCTTTCCTCTTATTCTCCCTCACACCTCTCGCCTTTCCTCTTGTCTATTAATAGTCTCATTTCTGCATTTATGTTGTTTTTATGATTTCACATATTAAGGGAAACATGCAACGATTATCTTTTTAAAATCTGCCTGATTTCACTTAACATGATGCTCTCCACTGCTCATTCTTGAAATGACATAATTTTGCTTTTTATAGCAGAATAGAACTCCAATATATATAATGTTTTCCTTTTTAAAAAATCAATTTTACCTGAGCAATGGTGCTTGTAATCTCATCAGTTGACCATAGCTTTGTCCCACCTCATGGCCACCTAAGGGAGTTCCCATGTCTTCTCCACCACCTCAGACTTGCCTCACCACATGGTTTTCCTCTACAAAAGTCCCTGGAAGAGACAGTTTCCTGGGATCATCCTCTTGGGCCCCTCTTCTGTCCCTCTCTTGGACAGGAGCTTTCTTTCCCTCAAAAAATATATTTTGCTCATAAAAAGACTATATATATATTTTTTCCTCTTTTCTTAGTGCATCTATTGGTTCCTGGCACCTGCGCTGGTTCTGTGTTGGCTATTGTGACTTGTGCTACAATAAACATATGCATTCCGATACTTGAATTTTTATGAGTATGACTAGTACTCATATTTGAAGTTCTAGCATTTATGCAATATACGCAGTATGGTGCCTGGTGTGTACTCAGTGTATGAAATAGGAATTTTATAAAAATGAACAAGATACGACGTCTTCTCTCATAATAGGGACAATAAACAGATGAATAAAAACTCAAAAATATCCCATGGCTATCTTGTTTATTATCATATTCCTAGGACTAAGCCTACTGTTGTAGATTCAGTGAATACTTGGGCAATAAATTGATGTTATAACTGGTATGTTTGTAGCATATTGTAGGCACAGGCTGGGGATGTAGCTCAGTGGTCTAAGTGCCTGCCTGGCAAGGACAACATCCTGAGTTTGATCTCCATACCCAAATAAAAGAATTGTGGGCAGGCCCTACAAGGGAGACTTGAATAATGATTTAAGGAGTTGATGGTTAACGAGGTTTAAGGAAAAAGATGTTTCGGAAACAGAGTAGAACTGCAATATTATGAAATTGTTTTAAAATGTTTGCACACATGGAGAAAGAATGGATATTGGTTTTAAAGCTGAGTTGCACTATGTGTATGGAGACAATGCTAGAAACAGTGGTGAGATATGATATTCCGCTAGAAGAAGTTTAGGTGCATATTCTGTGGAGTGTGGTAAGCCACAGTAGATGCTAAATTCTGAGTCAAGATAGATTAGTGATTGGAAACATTAAGTATATGAGTTGGAGGTAGAGGACAGGTCAGCAGAAAGAATTTTTCAGCAGATTAGGAGAAATATTTTAAAAACGACATGATAAACTAAGGGAGGGAATGAACACTGCCGAGTGACATGACTTGGTGGCTGATTATGAATGGGGTTCAGGAGAGGGGAATTGACTATACCCTATAGTTTTTCTGGGGTAAATTTCTCTGCTACTCTTTGAAAGAATTTCTTATATAGCACATGCCCCTTCATGCATGCTTGAGCACAGCTACATGAAATAAATTGGATTAAATG
Source organism: Octodon degus (assembly GCF_000260255.1). Lineage (NCBI taxonomy): Eukaryota > Metazoa > Chordata > Mammalia > Rodentia > Octodontidae > Octodon > Octodon degus. The sequence continues at coordinate 2,127,902 of NW_004524725.1, forward strand.
GAATCTATTTTATAATTCAAGCTCATATTTGTTGGTGTTAAAAAATGAATTTGACAGGGCACTTTCTACGAAGGACTGATGAGTCATAAATCATCAAGCAATAACCTCAGGGCCTCATGGATTTCTCACCATTCTTTAGCACCTGTCAGAATGTAGGCTAACATCAGAAGTGTTTTAGGGTTCCAGAATGTAGCAACTCCCCTGACCCCCATATTGACGCGATAAGCATTACGTAAATGCAACAGTAGCTTACAGGGCGCTTCATCGGAATCCTCAAGAGCAGTGGTCGCGTTTTCCTCTTACACCTAAGAGTCAGCACATACCAGAAGTGCAGCCCATGTGTGCATATCGTGCCTTTGATAAGCCCAAGTCTTTAAATGACTTCCCCCTAGCTAGTGTACTGGATTAAATGATACCTTTTATTTCTTCTGAGCACCTGCTTATTGCCCAAAAGAGTACCATGGTTAGAACTCTGATCTCTCTTCTGTCTGCTTCCCCAAGACTCTTATCAAAAGTTACTTGGGTTCAGCTCTAAACCTGTTAGTTTTATTCAGACTACTTATTACAGTTTGGGAGATGGTTTACATTTTGATAACAAAACAGGAGTGTAGAATGCAATGGATTTGATCTTTTAGAAAAACAGGTCAAATGTTTTTGAAAGTCTCAGTAGATGTGAATTAGTGAAAATTGCTAAAAATTGCTCTCCAGCTAGATGGGGATACAATTTTACATAAGTAAAATAAATAGTAAAATTGTAAGATTTACTTGAAAATTTTGTACTTTACATTCTTTCTTGACTAAAAAGATAACTAAGCTAGAAATTAGGGATTGTACATAAGGATGAATCTATTGCTGAAAGACAACAGAGAAAACCAATCGGCAGTACTACGTGCATTCAAAAATGCTTTGAGTTTATGTTGAGGTAATTACAAATAAATATACATTTATTTGATTTTAGACTAAAGAAAATGTTTGTGGAAAATATGTATTATTTTAAACATCCTTTCTTTAGTTAATTTTATTTTTTGTACAATGCACACCCTACTCATTTCAGAGAGTTGGATAAGAGGTCATTGTTCTTCTTTCTTGAGAGCAATATCCATTAAAGAAGTCTGTGTCAGCACTGCAAAAGAGGCCTGGACATTCCTGTCTCCTTAGCAACCTGTTCAAGCACACCACTGGGTTCTAGCCTTTGCCATCATTGCCCTGGATGGAAACATTAACTTTCTCATAGAGCATTCCATTGCACGTTTATTGTTCTCTTCGCATAATAAACCATTCTTATCAGGCAAAGAAAGCATTAGGGAGGCGATTTGAAGACATCTCAGAAGATTGTAAAGAAGACGGTAATCTGGAAGCGTAGTCACTTGCTAGGTTCACTCCATTGTTTAGCAAGGTGAGGCAAGGATGAACAGCAATCCATTAAAAGCTAGAATATTTCTGGCTTTGTTTTTGACCAGTGGTCCAAACAAGAAATACATATTTTTGTGGAGCTGACTTGGTGTTTAAGTAGGTGGTTGCTTCCCAGGAAAATGCCCCTTGTGTGGAATGCTTTCTGCATAATAAGCTTGTAAGGAATTCTTTTCATGGGTCTGGCAGGTAGATGTTGAGCTCTCCCCCTGGATGTGACCTGTGTAATGTTCTCTCCTGGAATGGGGGAGAAAAATACAACTTTCTCTTATTCAGCAGACTATACCAAAGCAATGAGATGTTATTTCCATAAATATGTTTGTTTATGTCTGTCTGTCTGCATATGAGAATGTCCGTCTGTGTATATGTGTATGTTTCTATGTGTCTGTCTTTCCACATACATAGCTCCATCTTGTTAGAGAGACTTTTATGACAACCTTGAAGAAGTAAGCTTCTGTGAGATGATCGCTGATGAGCGGCAAAATAGGACAAGAAAACATGAACATTCTTTAAAAGCCGTGGACCTCAGTCAAATACCTGCAAAGAGTTCTTTTTATGACTGTGTGTAGTAGTCGATCCATTGTGTCAATTTGGCTGGATGGCCTGGTGGTTCCACGCTCTGGGCTGTGAGGACCCTGTCCCAGAGTAACTCAGCACAAAAGGGGGATCGAAAGGGGTTGAGGGAGGAGCTGACGTTCCGTTTCCTCAGGGGAACTGCAGTCTTCACAAGCAGCGAGGACTTCACCTCCTGGCTTCCAGCGCAGACTCTTTGACCTCCAGCTCGGATCCTCCAGCTTTCCATCACAGATTCTTCAGCCTTCCATAGCAGACCCAGCAGCTGACTGTTAGAAACTGGTAGGGACTGATAGAGACGGAACGCTGCGGGGAGCTTCAGACCCTAGGACTGAGTCCTTCAGTCTGTGGTGTGCAAGGCACTCTCGGCACACTTCCTCAGCCGACTCTGTGACTGCTACATCTTGTGCTATATCTGTTCCTTGTATTGTATCTGTTCCCCTAGTAAAACCCGGACTAAAGCACTACATGAACCTGGAGAAGCAGCTCAGCTCCCCTGACACTTTACTTATTTATTTATTTTTTTGTGGTACCCGAGATTGAGGCCAGGACCTTGAGCTTGCCAGGCAAGTGCTTCTTCTGCGGAGCTGTCTCCTCAGCCTGCCCCCAACACACTTTGATTGTAGCTGTGTGAAACCCTGAGCAGACAACCAAGCTATTCCAAAACCTGAGCCACAGAAACCACGATAATAATCATGTGTTGCTTTAAGCCATTGTGTTTGTGGTAATTTATTATGCAGCAATAAAAAAGTACGACAAGCTCAGTGGTCCTTCTCTTTTGACTTTCTGTCAATCTCATTCTACAGAATGACTCAGGATAAATGGCTGCAAATCGTGTTGGTGTATGAATTTAAAACTTTTTTTGGAAATATCCTTGTGTCATCCTAATTTTCTTTGTATAGGAAGGTTGTTTCTTAGTGTCTCCTGCTGCTTAGCTTCCTGGTAGACCTCATCTTTTCATTAATACTATTGATTAAGACGCAGAAGGTTGATCAAAATATGCAGTGAATTTAAAAGTTAAAATCGTTTATTATGGTAAAATACACATTGCCATTAACGCCCCTCAAAATACTTCCCCTCCTATCAAGCACACTGATCATCATTCTTGCTATGTTCTGAAGCAGTTCTGAAATTTCTCTTCTGTATTTTCAGAAGGCGTGATTAAAAAAGTGCAACGACACCTGCTATGAAGTGCCATTCCAGGGCAAGGCAGGCACTAAAACCATTTCAGCATGTCCTATTCCATGTATCTGACTAAATCTGGCACTGTACAATGTCTGGCTTTTCCCCAAAGTCAAAATGACTGTAAGAGCTACACATTTTGAATCAACTTGGGATACTGAGGAAACCATGACAGTGCAATGAAAGACATCCATGAAGGAGGACTTCCAGAACTGCTTCAGAAAGTGGAGAGAGTGGTGGGATTAGTGCGTCTAAGACATGCTGGAGGATTCTGATGGGGATTAATGGCAATGCACTTTTTATTGCGTTACATTTTTTTTTAATATTCACTGTAAGGCTTTTATCATATCTTTTTATTTCTTAGGAACTAAAAATAAAATAAATGCATAGGAATATAAAAAGCTGTTCAGATTACCAGATATAGGCATACAAACTTTATAGATAATGATATGAAACAACCATTGTTAATTTCCTATCAGCTTGTTTCAAAATTCTGCATCTTTTTTATTATTTTTTTATTCTCTTTTTCCTGTATTCATTTTACTTTCTTGCTCATCATTTCCACTTTCCATTTTCTCTCTCTCTCTTCAATCTACCTCTTGTCCATTTCATCATGCAGAATTAGTTGGCAGGTTGATGCTGTAGAAAATGGTGCAGAAAGGGCTTTCTTATGAAACAACCTTCAAAGGGATGTTTCTCCTTGATTGCTCACATCTTCACATTTTGTCCATCTCTTCAGGAAGTTTTTGAGCCTGTTATGGGTGAGAAAGGCAAAAGACCACTTTTGTTTAGAGAGTCTATTGACCATGATAGAATGGTCATTTTTTTTTTCTGGTACCAAGGGTCAAACTTAGAACCTTGCACTTGCCAGGCAGGCTCTTATGCTGCTGAGCTATATCCCTAGTCCAAGATAATCATTATTGTATCTGTTTATAGAGTAGAAGATCTTTAGATGGAATAAGTGGCTCCTGGCCACTGACCTCTCCAAATATACCATCTGTGTCACTAGCATTCTGTTATGCTTTTCATGTTTATTTAAAAAGGCTACACAGTGTATTTAATTTGATTATGACTGAAGCGTATTCGTATGTGTGTGGATTTGCTCACGTGACCACACTTAACATTGATGAGAGTTTAAGAGGGTTCATTTCTGAAGGGTTTTCACTTGCAGGTGCCTCAGAAAGCTAAGGAGTGTTCTTATGTCACTGTCATGTCAACCAAAAGTAAACTATTCTTTATTTAATGATGAGAAATAATTCCCAGCTCTACCCATCTGGAGGAGAGTAAAAAAATGCCTCATCCACTTTCAATCATCCATTTCTCTGTGTGTCAATCATGAAAGCAGATCTTCTAAACAACAACAACAAAGTAGGGTAATGTTTTTATTTATGCTTTGGAGACTCATCAAAAATTATCTCATAGGCCAAACAGAGGAAGTGACTGAAGAGTTTTAAAATAAGATTTGGAGGGAGATTCTTCTGCTATGTAAACAAAGAACAAGCAAATGTTATTGAAAGATGCCCATTAATCAAGCAATTAACTTTCAAACAGTGTTATTTATTTTGGAAACCAATTTTGCTAACCAAGGAATTATGGATAGACATTTATTTTAGCAGCTTAAATGATGCATATTAACCCTTTAGTGGCTTAGAGATTGCATGTCATCTAAGTGGCTGACAGATTGCTGTGTAACTAGAGCTGGGGAACTGGCATGTGGGAATGGGTTGTCACTCAAGCAGGTGTCATCTTTGCAAAAGCCCGGAACATGTCTTTTTTATTATTGAAGAGCGCTGTCATGTTGGCAGACTCAGGGACAGAGTCTGAAATAAGAAATCCTCATGCAAGTAGAAGGATCTCATTCCGCAGATCTGCTTAATGCATTTCCTCCCCACACTGAAGGCCTTCTGGGCTGTTTCTGGTCATTAGGAACAATTAAAAATTAGGAACAGAACACTGTTTTACCCACCTCCAAATGCATTAGATGGCACATGGGTTTCAAACTTACGAACACTTCAAAATTTGTTGTAGGCATATTTCTTTGAAACTTAGCACTTTTGAGAAAAAGAACATATCCAGGTTACCACAGAGGAGAAAACAAATTACCTTTTGCCTTTCTGACATCTTATTCTCCTTCAGTGCACCTGGCCGGTCCCTACCTGGCAGGACTCTCAATCACTCAGATGGAAAAGGAGTATAGGTGGCCCCTCCAAAAACTGATGGAGTAGACAGAGCCTCACCACTGGCCTAATAGAATGTGCTTCGTAGTGGAACAGTCTACATTATACGCATCTGTCTTTCAGGGACCAATAGACTGCACATATCCTTTTTTTTTTTTTGTATCATAAAGCAGAGAAATATTTTCCTGCTTCCACATTTACTTACTCATAATATTATCAGTAGATTTCTTTTATCACTATGTCTAGTTTCATGAATAATACTTTAGTGCTCTCCTATAGCTCACTTCATACAGCATTTATGTAGGATTTTCTATGTTCTAATAGATATGGGCCAGAAATAGCATTAGTCTTAATGATGTATTTATTTATTTTATTTCTAAGATGTTGAGTGTTTTAAAATCAACAGAATATGGGGGATTAATGTGACAGGTGGTGATACATATATGCCCAAAATGATAAAATGAAGTATAAAAATCTTGCCATTTGATGATTAAGTTTTTTTAGAACTACTTATTCAAACTTATTAGGATGAATAGCATATTTGAAACTATGAAAATATTCCTATTTCTATTCCTGACCACTGACCAAGAGAGCTGAATAAAGCAAAATTCGAAGAGATTGTGTTACTGAAAAGAACTCTCTGGTGGCTAAGATGTAAGAATTTTCATTTACATCATAGTCCTTGTGTAAATTAAGAAGGGAAGATCACAAAGTTAAGAATCTATTTCTATTTTAATAATTTCAATACATTACCAGAGTTCATTTTCTCTAATGTCCCTAAGACTGCGTGCGAGCAGAAACTTTATATTCCCTAGTCTCTTGTGATCAAAAACTTCCAAATCATACTTGCAAATCACCTTCTCATCAACATCACTGGAGCTGCCAGATAAGAAAGCCTGTAAGAAAAGGAACAACCAGGGTGCATTCATTAGTGTCATTGTACTCTAATTGAAGAAGTGACTTCTTTTGTGTCCTAAGATGGAAAATCAGTAAGCTCTTGGCTGGGCTGAAGGGTGGAGCTCCTGGCTGAATGCTGGAACACTACTTACCCACAGGAGAATGCCTACGATGAGGGAAAGTACTACAAAACATGGAACACCCCTTTTGCAGTATACCTTAAGATGAAGATTGCACTGGAGATATTATTTTTTTTGCCCATTGCTTTATGAATTATGAGAGGATCCTTTCAAAAGAACACTTTTCCCATTATCGAGCTTATTGTTTTCGATGTAGTGTCCTTAGTTGCGAAAACACGCTAAGCCATTAATGTGTTGCCAAATCCCGTGCCAAGTCCATATTGGTCTCTGAAGGACCAGCTGTGCCGGCACCATGCTTTTTCCATCGGCAACAATTATACTCCTGACCTCTCCAGGCAAAAGGAGCCACTAATTCTGGAGGCTCATCAAGATCTAAATAAGCGATGCTTGCCTCAAGCCCAGGATGAACTCTGAGGCAAGTGAAGGCAGAACTCAAGGCATGCATTTATCAGCCCTTTAATCTGTTCAGTTGCACTGCTTGAAATGGCAAGTTAGACCATTTCGTTATAATTTTATACGTTTACATTTTTGAGGATTAATTTTTAATCTGGAAATTGGAAATAATTCTTACTTGGCTATAGGGTAATGAAGACAGAATGGGGTCTATCTATCTATCTCTATTTATCATCATCATCATCTGCTTATCTATCATTTAACTATGTATAGATCTTATAGATATTGCAGTCAATACAGTATACACTAGATCATTCCTATAAGAAGTGATTATTTCCTACCAGCTGTTGCTTAGTAATGAAGGCTCTCTTAGCTACTGAGCTCCCATATGCAGGGAAGTTAAAGCAGGCTTTACAAGGGCTCTTATATAATGACACATACAGGGGAAGGAAGACTGGCAAGATGATTACATGGTACCTACCAACTACAAACCTCTATGACTCTTTGATTACAGTCACAATTATGTATAATTGTAAACCATTTTTGGAGAGAGCACTGATGGTCTTGCCAAATCTGTATATCAGGGAACACATGTTGAAAGTATTTGAAAAATGTTGCAAATGTGGTAAAGATATTGGATTTGTGTTGTGTTAAGAGATGTACTGCAGCAGGTGACTCATTCAAGGTCAGATGTGGTTAATACATTTGGGTTTCTTACAAATTGTTATGTATTTAGGGACACCCAGGGATCTCCAAAATAGATTTGTCAATATCAAAGTCAGAATGAAAAGTCTAGTACCTAATTTTACTGCGTTATTTTTTTCATAAAGCATAGATTCATTAAATGTCCTAAAAGGGTACAAATGAATATTCAGTAGTTAAGCCAAAATGAATGCAGAGGACACTGACCCTCATTTTTATTATTGGTTTAATAAAATATTTCCCACAGCTTGTTGTGTTTTAGTGTGTTCAGTGTAGGACCTTTTGCCTGCCATTTCCCTCCCATGGTTGGCAGTACCTGCCAACCTAGCCTGATTTACTGTACAGAATAATCAAAATAGGTGAGATGCAGTCTCTCAGAGAGTCACACATCCTGCTTCTCAGTTGAATGTATACGTGTCAGAGAAACTCTGTACAAAATTGTGCCTGGGACTCTAGGATTCTAGTCAAAGAGATTCATAAAACAGCTGCATTATAAATCTGGCTGTGGAAGATTGATGTTAAGGTTCCTTAAATGCTTGCTAAGTCCATTCACGAGCAGGGATGGTACCGTTATCTCCTTTTTAGTAGCCTGCCGTTTTATTGCTCTTTAAAGAAATCATTAAAGATATTTGAAGTTGTCAGAATCAGAGGGCTGGTGTTTTGGAAGAATTCCAGGAAGGAAATGCCTTGTACTGAAAAGCTCCCAAGGTGATTGAAGTGTAGCAAAGACTATCTAGTAAAATAAGTTAATTGGGAACTTTTAAATCACAAATACAATGGAATCAGTTTACTTATCTATCTATCTATCTATCTATCTATCTATCTATCTATCTATCTATCTATCCATCCATCCATCCATCCATCCATCCATCCATCCATCTATCTATCTATCTATCTATCTATCTATCTATCTATCTATCTATCTATCTATCTATCTACTTATCTATCATCTATCTTCATTACTTAGTTCTCAAGAGTGAACAAGACATACATGAACATTTCATGAAGCTTATAGTTGGTACAGGGAAACCTCCAAAAGACACAGGGAGGAAAACTGATCTCCCAACCTAAAAGGTACCTGGGGTGACTTTGTGTTCTCTAAAACTGAAGAATGAATTTTAGGAACAAATGGAGGCTATGAGCAGAATATATTTAATGAGGGAAAGAAAGTTCCTGTCCGAGAGATAGACAGGAGGGTGGCCCGAGCGGGTTGTCCCCAGGAAGCTGTCTCTTCCAGGGACTTTTATAGAGGAAAACCATGTGGTGAGGCACGTCTAAGTTAGTGGTGAAGACTTGGAAAGTCGCTTAGGTAGGCATGAGGTGGGACAAAACTATGGTCAACCAATGAGATTACAAGCACAATTGCTCAGGTAAAATTGATTAAATCCAGTACCAAAATGAGGAAGGGAGTTATGTAGCAGGTGGGCATGAATATGGGACAGGGTCTCTTCCTGTTGGGGATTGGGCTAGTGACTCATTTGAGCTCTTTCAAGGTGATTGATACCTATTTAGAATTTCAATCCCTGATGCCCATTTCTAGGGAAGTGTGTAGCTGTGTTTCCCCTCTTGTCTTGGTCTTGAGGTGTGGCCCATATGGGAGTGTCTGTCTCCAAGTTGCAAGGTCACTTTGTCTTCCATCTGTCTCCTTGAGAGCCGGGCCCTGTCTGACTGTCTAGAATATTTCTATCCAATTCGGCTGCCTATAGCGCAGTATAATCATGAAGTCTACAGTGCATATCTTGTGAGGAAAAATGATTATGCTATGTTATGCAGTGTCATTGAATGCACACCAGCACTGTAATGCATATTTTTAATAATGTCGAGGACTGAACCCAGGACATCCCACATGGCAGGTAAAAACTCTACCACTGCTATACTCTCAGTTCATTTAAATGTACCTCTCAAATGCAGAGTGGCATCTTCTTGAGCCAATATCAGTAAAATTAAGAACAAATACTGACACAGAGACAACTGCAAGATAGGTCAAGCAGATTTCTCCAGATAAATTTTTAAAAATTTATACATACATGGTCAGCTTGTTGCAAAGAGGAATACCTTAGGATTAGTGTCAGTACTTACCAATAAAAACTGCAATCCATTTCATCTCACTAGAGTGGAATTATCCACATTGTCACAATACTGTAGGGGAGAATCCAGACCTGCCAAGGGGGTGTTGAGGTTGGTACTACTCTATTCTCATTTCTGTAGTTCCCAAGTCACCACAATGTATCATTTTCCACAGTTGTGGTTAGAGAAATGAAATAAGTAATTGGTGGTTTTTTGGCTTTTAAGGGGAGGGTATAATTTCACCTATAAATTCTCATGCTCGAAAGCTTATATTTCACCAGCAGGCTGCTACCTAAACTCTCAAATGTGACTACAGATCACAGGAGCATATACCTGTTGAGTTGAAACTAATGAAAACCATTGAAGTGGCCCTTCTAGAGAAAGAAATGGTTGCATTAGACAGCCCCTTTCTATCGAGATTCTCATATTCCACTTCTTGAGATGAGAATAAATACTTGGCTAAATGTTGATAAAAGATTGCAGCAGAATTTTATGAGTATAGACACTTTTTTTTTTATAGCAGAGTAGCTGATGAACTGACTCGAGGATCGCACAGCTGGGCTCCTGGCCCAGGTTGTTGAGCACAAGAGTACGGATTCTATCATCCTTGATGCTCTGACTGACTCCTCTTTGTGAGTTAAAATAACTGACATTCCTCTTAAGAGTTTAGTTTCCAGCTAATGCAGCCCAGAGAAGGAAACACATTTTAATTATTTTTTCCACTTCTCCTTTACCGTGTGCCTCTTCACAAAGCAAACATGCCTCTTTGGTGGAAACTTTTTTTCTACAGCTTGACAATTCATCACCCTTCTCTGAGTATCTCACTCCATTTTACTCATAAGCTCATCGTTCAGGCGTTTATCTTCACAGAGGTGAACCGCGAGAACACCTTTAAATATGGCACCGCTATGTCCGGACCCAGGTGCAAGCCTCTTAAGTCAGTTTCCCTCAATCCTGTTACTACACATTAACTCTGAAGAGGATTATCTACCAGCCTGCCTGTCAGGATGTTCAGAGGAAAGGGAAAAATTTGAGAGCAAAGAGCTTTTCTGCTCATCATTCTGCCATGGGACCAGAGGGAAGAAAATTTGTTCTGACCTCACTTTGTTCACACGGCTGTGACTTACGGATCCTGCTGTACTCGCTGCAGAAAAAGAATCACCAGAAGCACACCCACCCACCCTTTCTAATACACTGAATTTCCAGAAGAGGAGACAGAAACTTAATCTTTTTTATCTGCATATGTAATTTATAGCATATTTTAAATAACAGTTTAAATGAAGAAACTTAGCAATTGATCTCTAACAAGTGGTGATTTAGATTGGATTGGTTTGGGGCTAATGGAATAGCACCATTTCAATGTGATTAATTCACCACTGTATATTAAGTGCTCAATTAGTTTAAGAAATTTGTGTTCCCCAAGCGCTGGCTGGAGAAGGGAGATGACTCAGCAGTGGCAAAGACTGATTGAAATCAGAGTTTTCCAGGTCACTGGAATCGGCTGTTGTCATGTGGTCACCTCACTACGCTCAGCCCAGAGATTCGCTTCAGAAGCGGGCTGTAGGAGTAAGCCTTGACAGCCCAGAGGGTTTAGCAGATGAGGAAAGATTTCTACTATTATTACACAATTCATCAATATCCTATAGACCAACATAAACGGCAAAATGTTTAGGAGACTGAATTGCAAATGATGGGCATTAAATATCTCCATTTGTAAAGCCCTCTAAGTTTACCTTATGGAATCAAAAGAAAAACTCCACTTTTGCAATCATAAGACATACCACCCTTCATTAATATACCTGATGATTGAATCTTTGCTGAGTAGACTTTCTATCCATTACAGTTTCTCTCACTCATTTTATTTTATTTTATTTTATGTATTTAGTACAGGGTCTACAGGGTCTCACTCCACAGATCATACTCGTAGCGATTCTCCTGTTTTCAGCCTCCCAAGTCTTGGGATTACAGGCACGCACCACCACACCCAGTCTCAGTCACTGTCCCAGCATGTGCCGGGGGCGGGGCAGGCACAGCACACTGGAGATTGAACCTGGGCCTCTGCATTCCCCCTAAGCAGGTGCTTTAGTCTACTGAGCTATCTGACCAGCCCTTCCTTCTTTTTATTTTATATTGAAATGTTCAAGTACAGTTTTCAGCTTCTTCAATTGTATCTATTTCAAAAATAAACTAGTTTGACATGTTTTTCAGTTTATAATTGCCTAGAGAATGAGGATGACTGAGTAAAGTACCTATACTGACTTGTGAGAATTCTGAATTTTTTTTCCCTCCTTGCAAAGTAACTAATTACCCTGACACAATTTCCTGAGTGCTCTCGAAGGCAGTGGCCTGAGTCAGAGACAGAGGGCTACAGTGCTTCCCACAACGGTCGGTCATACCCAGAATGGCAGATCATATGAAACCTTTTCTTCAAGCCTCTATTCCCATACAAAGAGGGCCAAGCCACACTTGCTTTTATGGTGAGTTGCTTTACAGTGTAAGAGCCTTCAGTTGAGGGAGCCTGACTCTTTTATAATGGGTAATAAAGATGCCTGCCTTTTGTTTCAGAGGGGGAGATATTGTTTCTGTCTTTTGAGACTTTTCATTATACGAATATTGAAAGACATTATCTGAAACAAAGGCAGTTATGTGGCTTTGCTTGCAAGATCTGCAAATGTGGGAGACCCCATGGAGAATCACCCCCTAATTATACCTAGCAAAATATTGAATGGACAAACTGAGACAGTTCTCTAAAATGAAACCAGCACTGAAGTTAACTTGATCTCTTTCTGTAAGGGGCAAATGGAAAGAATTTCCTCTGTGATTTTTGGGGACCTTATAAGGCGCAATAGGAGAAAAAAAATAGTGGAAATAAGCTAAATCAGATTTTCAATCACTTATTTTTTACTTTAGTTCCAAACTAATATATTGCCATTCTGATAGATTCAACTAATCGAAGCATGAAAGCCCTCCCTCAGTACTCTCTCCTCCCACTGCCAAAGGAGTCACTACTGGTAACATTTTGATAAAAGGAGGAACTTCTGCTAATTAAAGCTATCCAGTGCTGTTAATGATTTTTATGTGAAGTATGTTCCCACCACAGCGAGGCTGAACAGTAATCTGTGAAGGCTGTTATAGTAGACAAGGTGTTCCTTGCGGGCTCTTCCAATGTTTAACTTTCCACACTCCAGGAATCCTTGGAATGTTCTGTCATTACTCAGTAAATTGTTTACATTAGGAAAAACAGAGAGGTACCATGTATCAGCGCAGCTCTAAGCAGCCAGTCATCCCAAAGGATGCTTGAAGATTTGGGCAAAAGCAAGTCTCCAGGATCTCCTACTTGTTAGCATTTGTATATTAGGGTAGACTCCAATTTTCTAATTGCAAAGAGAAGTTAGATCTCTTTCACTTTGTCCTATCCTATAGACGCTGTGTGACATTTCTACTTTTGTTAATGTTTTACACTTGACAAAGATTGGTGGCCAGTGTCGTGAAACAGACAGCATTATCATATTCTTTTCCCTGGAAGGAGATTGTATATTGATTCTTTTTATATGGCACTTCTCCCAGGAAGGCGAAGGGAAGATTTTGAATATAAGCTGTAGTTCCTCATGAGGGTTACGAATGCCAGACAAGCAAAAGAGGAATGGAAGTTTTTAAATACCAGTTTTCCAAAATTAGTTAAAGCTATAGAGCTTTCTGGCAAAGTTAACATGGTAGTTAACTGAATATTATCATATGTGAAAAAAAGGACTCACTTTATGTGCAACAATGGTACATTTTCTCAAGACTTGGAATCACTACAGAGAGGTGGAGATGTAGGAAAGGATTCCCTGTTTGGTGACATGGTGTGGTGGTCTCACAGTACACATTTGTTAATTGTGTTTGGGCCAGCGAGTGGGAGCAGGGGGATGGATCGATTACCTATGTGCTTTTCCTTCTTCCTACTTATAAAGGGAAAACAAAGTAGTTGGATGTACCCTGATCATGCCTTAGCACATGTTATGGATTGTGTCTAGGTGTCCCTCAAAGTTTTATGCAGACATGGGGTGGCTTCTGGAGTTTGTGATTGATAATTGTGGGTGTGGATGATGCCACCTGCCCCGGGGCAGGTAACCTGCATTACAGTATAAGGAGGACAGAGAGGCTAGCTGCTGCCGCTTCCTTCGCTCTCTTGCTCTGTGCCACAGCTGTGAATGGTGCCCTCTGCCCTGTGCTGCTCTTCCTTGGAGCCCGCTGAGTATGGACTGAAACCTCCATTGGGTGTGAGCTAAATAAACCTTTCCTACCTCAGTTTTGAGTGTTGGGTATTGGTCCCAGCAACCAGAGAAAGTAACAACTGAGACAGAAGGTTTTTGAATTTTAGTAATGTATCTCTGGCAAGAAAATTAAACCTATCTCATACTAAAACAGTGTCCAGTCATAGCTACGAAATCATCGCTTAAAGTGACCTTGATGACTCCAGAGGCACAAGGCCAGGCCCTTCCTGATGAGGCCATTTTTAATTTGATCTTTAAAATGCTTCTTTGGCATTTTGATTAGAATTTGAAAGAAGGTTATGCTTACAACTGAGTTAGAACTTGAACTTAGTGACATCAGTCCAGAGATTTATATGAGGTAGAGCTGCATGGAACTCTTTTTGATAGCTCTGGAGTGGGCTGTTTGAATCTTATATCTGGTTTAATTATTAAATTTGTAAGGCTTCTGTTTCCTCTCTTGCCATATATTATACATATGCGTGTATGTGTGTCTTTGCCTTCCACTAATTTTTAATATCATACGATAGAAATCATTTATCTTCAAGAAGTACTGTCAAGAACTACTTATGAACACACTTTAACACACAATCCAGAAAGGTGGGGCGGGCAGTGGGAATCCCTTTCAAGTTCATTCCTGCCCTTCCTTCGTGCCCACTCTCAGCCTGTCTTGTGGACGTCATCCCTGCACCTAGTTGTGCTCTTTGCCTCCTCAACAATGGTGTTAGGCTTTTAGTATTTCACATCGGTGCTCAGCGTCTCCCTAGAGGGCTCCGCTTTACTTCACTTTTCTCTATAATATAAACCAGAAAATGATGAAAACATAAAAAGGCTAAGACTTGATAATTTTGTTTTAAATAATGAATTCAAATAGGAAAGTGGTTTCGACAACAGGAAAGTTAAATAAGCTATAATAAAACTACATTATGCTAGAAGTCCAACGTCTGTCCAGGTTTTCGTTTATTTAAAATTTCAGTTGTGATTAATACTCCGCCATCTCTATGAAGTCTTGCTTAAGTTTAATTTGGAGCAGGCATGTGCTGGGATCAGATTTTTAACAAGTGTTATAGGTGATGTCTTTCAATTTCTTTTATTCTTGTGATAGAATATACATAGCTTTTCCTATTTGAAATGTGCATGAGTGACTTTCTGAAACTCAGGTTAAATGGAAAAATATTTAGCAGTCTGACACTAAAAATATTTAGTGTCAGAGATTCACACACAACTGTGGTGAGTCTAACATGACTAGTATGAAATGATACCTTGGCTTTTTTTAAAAATGCATCTTAGTACAGGGGTCTACGGGGTCTCACTATGCAGACTGGACACATAGTGATCCTCCTGCTTACAGCCTCCCAAGTGCTGGGATTACAGGTGCGTGCCACCAAGCCCAGTCTCAAGCACCGTCTCAGTGCACCCCAGAGGTGGGGTGGGCACAGCATGCTGGGGATGGAACCCCGACTACTGTGCCTGCCTGAGAAGGCACTCTAGTCCTCTGAGCTATCTGGCCTGCCGTTTTGGCATTTTCTTGTTCATTTCAGTCACAATAGGCTGAGGAATTGATCTTTCTACACGGAGCTGAGGGCAGTGGTTTCCCGCTTTCTGGGCTGTGCTCTCTGCCACCATTCCAGCAGCACTTGGGCCAGGCTCTCTTCCTGTGCTCTGGGCTGGCATTTGCTCCTGCCCAGCCTGCTGAGCTGTGCTTTCGCATGGACGTGTCCCGCTATGTCAGAGATCCAGAGCCCAGTGCCTTGGTGCATGTGTGCCCTGGACAGTGCTGCTCCCTGGTGTTTACTGAGCACCTGTCATGTCCTAGGTGCTATCACTCTGACCAGGAGATGGGGTCCAGCTCTGAGCACAGCAAGATGTGGCAGGTTGACAGACTAGATCTTTTCCGACTTTAATTGGTCAGGCTGAGCGGGATATATAGGCCCATTTTTCTTCTCTGTAGTGAGAAGCATTTAACTTCAGTCTATATTGTTTCCTGCATGCCTACTGACAATGTGAAGATAATATCACCTGGGGCTTAAAGCTAGGAAGCCTTCTTTGTTCTCATATTATATAATTCATGTTTGCAATTTCAGGCAGGTACAAATTTCTTAGGCTATATGGTGCTTCTTGTAAGAACATTCAGCAAATTTACCTCAGCTTCTTTAAAAGTGGAACTTAAAAACTCAAATGATTATATTCAGCTCAATAACCACAGACAGTAATGACACCTCTAAGTAGCTAATGCATGCATGTAATATCCTCATAGCTCTGATTTAACTTTATTTACAGATTAAAATTGAATTGCAGTTGATTTATTGGTATAATAGGCAGAAAGTGATTATCAAGCATCCATCACTGATGGAGGGAAAAAACCAATCAAATTATGCTCCAAGGTTTGCTTTCACCTAACCTAACTCATCACCTTATAAAACTCAAAGGATTTGAGTCATATGCGCTCGCTAAAGTCGATGAGCCACAACTCCCACTAAAGTCCTATCTGCTCTGTTCAATGCGTTCAGGAGTTATACTAATTTGTACAACTGCCAAGTTGTTGTAAAGGGAAATGGCAATGGGCTGGAGATTTAACATCTGCACTTGTTCCCCATGTAAGTATCCATGGTAATATTATTCTTTAATGTTTATTACAAAGCCATAAGGGACTGGGTACTGTACTATTCGTGAAATAAGCTCAACCTGTGCCTACAACTCTACTAGAAATATAGAGACTCTGCAAGATGGTGACATTTCAACGGTAACAATAGATTGGGAAAGGCAGCCCTTTGTAGGGTGTACTGGTAAGTCCACGTTAGTAAAAGAAGGTTAAGACTCACTTAGCTTACGAAATAAAACACTTATGTAGCTTGCATCTGAGGAAGTTTCAGGCCAAGACAAGATGTATTCATCACTTTGGGCCTCCACAAAGGTAACATCTCATGCATATTATAAGCTGGGAATTGGAGAAATGAGTGGATTGGGGGGTCTCTTAGTCCCATTTTACTCTTAGCAATCTAAACTCCTTCCCTGTTCCTCAGCTCTCAAATGTTCCACCACCACCCACTAGAGCCACCCCAGAGAACATGATCATTCAAACCATCCAAAAAATCGCAGAAGGAACACTGGGGTCAGTTTTTGCTTCAGAAAGCATCTTGGTTGAAGCAGGGAATAATGCTCGGTTTGTTCTTGGACCTTCAAAACTCTCCTGTTTAGAAATGGCAAAGGATTATGACAGGAAACAATGTAATAGAGAAGCGTCAGATACGTTACCCTGAGCTACAGGCTCAGCTGGGTGTGGGGAGGGTTTCAGTTCAGCTGGGAGTGTCCCCGTATGGATTCCCTTCCATTTCTGTGATTGAAAACTCGCAAGATAAAGTCAAAGAAACCTATTGTGATCATATCTCAGAGGGCCGCTAATCTTATGTGACAGCGCCACTCATTCTCAGCACCTGAGGGCATCCTTAGAAAGCTCTGTTTATGCCCTTTTTATTGTATACTCTGAGATCTATTTTTTTTTAAAAGCTACGCTTCAAAAAAAAAAAAAGCTATGCTTCCATAAAGTTTTAGAGATATTTTTATATGTATCCTTACTCATGCCACTTCAAGTTGTTATCTATCTATCTACCTATCTATCTCATATATATATGTATGTATATATATATATATATATATATATATATGAAAATATTGCTGTTGTCTATACTTAACATTTTAGTTATATTTGATACCTAAGGAGCTTATATTTTATTTTAGGGAAGGGTCTGCAGGGTGTTCAGGGTCTCACTACTAGATCGGACTCATAGTGATCCGCCCATTTACAGCCTCCCAAGAGCTGGGATTACAGGCACATGTCAACATGCCCAGTCTAAGGAGCTTATGAGCATGGAAATAATTATTAGAATCCAAGGACAGGTAACTGTTTAAGTTCATTTTGATCATCTGTTTGTTCACTTTTACCTACTGTGTTGTTCATTCTTAATTTTCAAGTCATTTATTTATACTTTAGTAAATGAATCTCTTTTTTAATTGTTCTAAACAGTGTCTTCCAAATCCAGTAGACGGTACTCACTAACTTCAAAGCATATTTTTCTATGTACTTACGAGTCACAAGGAATGGAAAAAGATGAAAGTAACATTTCCTCTATTTATATATAGGTACATATTCATTCAACATTGTCCGACCCAGTCTTGCTGATCCTATAGGATAAATTTGTCCCTTAATGAGTGTATTTTATACTCATGTAACCTTGTTCATTTGCTGCCACATTACACACATTTACTTTCCCTATTATCCAAATATGCATTGCTCAAAGAAAAGACAACTAATGATATGATTTAGCTATCATTTCCAAGAATGTCTGAGTTCAAAGTAGGGAAGGCAAGTACAGAAATGCTCAATTCTTTCTTTTATAGCTGCAAGTTCTCTATACAGGAGGGTGCCTAAGATACATTAGAGAGAAAGCTCATAGTTGTAGAATAAATACTATAATTTTAGGAGAAGATACTTATAAGCCTCAAACCATTTTTCTTCCAGTATCTACCATGGGTTTGTGTGTGGAGCGCCCAATCTATGCCTGGCACTTCGCTACTGTGTAGCTGTTCCGAGTTCCTAACCCATCCATCTACTGTTTAGTATTTAAACACACTTCCCATTGCTGTGAATGATACACTCCCAACCTGTTTTATGGGATTCACTTATTTTTGCACTCTTACTACCACCACAAATCTCTTTATTCTTTCCCTTTGAGGGGAAATCTTCCCTATTTGTCATTTCTGAATGCTCTGGTAAATCTTTTCCCTGCAATGGTCATCATACTGTTCTCTGTAGTGTCTGAAGAGCCCTGAGTTCTCTATGAACTTTTAATGTCATCTCATGATATTGCTGGATGAGGATGTAGACCATTTGAACAGACATCCTGAGTAGCAAATAAGGGGGGATTTAGACAACACACAAAGTACTGCTAGACATAGGATTCTCTCAGTTAACTTAAATTTATTAAAATTATACTGGTCTCAGTCTTATTCTGTAGTGTGCTATGCAACAATTTACTTAGAGGAGGCTACATTTCATGTCTTTTAAAGTGTATCACTAAGAAATAACATGGAGTTTGACAAATATTTTGTTTTACTATAAGAATGTGGAATAGTCGGGTTATTCTGAAAGAAAAAAAAAGACAAAGGTCTAGCTTTAAATTGTGTTATGTGTGCGTGCTTGCTAGGCTTTTAACTTTGGTGTAGTGCTTTCAAAGATTACTAGGCCTTAGGGCACCTAGGGAACATTACGCACAGGCCATTGGCAGGATAAGCCATGCATGCTTTGTAAGCACGCACACCAAATATGCGTATAGAAGAGCACTTCGGTTATATATATTCAGGGACTGAATTGTAAGCACCAGCACCTCAACCATTTCATGAGCAGTACATTTCCCATTCTATTTTATTCAACTAGTAGTTAGCCTTTCGAATAATTCAGCACTGTTACGAGTTATACAAATATAAAGACATGCTACAGCTCTTGTCTTCAACTAGTTCGTGGCTTATGAATAATCACTCAGCTTCCACAGAGCAGGTAAGTATTAGACAATTAAAAAAACTGAGTAAGTGTTTATGTTGTACAATGGGAAGTGTGTTAAACTATGTCTGTAGGGGAGACAGGAAGAGCCATCCATGGAAAATCTGAAGGCAAGGGTGACAGAGCATGAGGGGTTAGTCTCGTGAGTCCAAGACTGCTGGCAGTCATGACAGCTAGAAATAAAGATTTGGGGAGTTATTCTATTGACTTGTTTTGTCTTCTTGGCTTTTTGACAGAAAAAAAAATGTAGAGAAAATAAAGGCAACCTCAGTAATAACATATGCTGAAAAAAGCAGTGGCCACCAAATCAAATACTTTCCCCCAGGTGGAAAATAACTAAAGCCGGCCAGAATTTTACAGCACTCAGTGCTTTCACTTCAAGCAATTATTTTTGAACAGCAGGGACTATGAGAGAGGGCTAACTTTAAGAAAAAAGAAAGGAAAGAGAGAGAAGTTTGGAGAAAAGTGAGAGTTGCTAAAGGCAAGGGAGGGGAGGGAGCTTACAGAAAAAAAGTGGTCCACATGCATATTCCATGGAAACATATCTAAAAACAGTTTCTTAAAACATTGGTTCCCTAGCAGACTGAAGGGTAGTGGTTATGGTTGTTATTATTTTAAGATGTTCTAAGCCATCACTATAAATGTAAGTGGTCCCATAAGAGATTTTGCTCCATGTGGAAATACTGCATGTCAAATCAGGCTTTATTCTCAAAAATTAGGGCCATGGTGTAAATATAGATTTATAAAGATGGTGAGATTTAAACTTTTACTTTTTTATTTACTGTTTAAGTAACTCTGAGGTTAGCTCCACGGGTCACACTGAGAAATATGTGAGGTTGCTCTCGTCGCCCTTCCTTCCTCTCCCCCCAAAATCTACAGGAGATTGTTTGCTGGTACTTAAAAGAGAAAGTGCTAATAACTCACAGCCAAAGTGAAATCACTCAGAACGGTCTTGTCAAAATTCTGTCTTACTTTTCATTGGTTGATTGTGCCAGCAGCATAGATACCCTCTGTAGGTGCCAGGCAGCTGCTTTTCCATAGAGAACGGGACTGCTATGTGGGTCTTCTGTCGTTAAGCAGTGAGCGCTGCCCAGGTGACCGCAGCCTATCCTGAAGGGAGGCTTCTGACCTTGTCCTGTTCAATACTTGCAGCAATTTGGATGAAGTCCCAGGGAACACACCTATGAAGAGAAGCCACCAGGGAGGCTGATATCGATGAAATAAAAGGTAGCTCTCTCCCAAACTCACAGCTGTCTAGAAGTGACTCAGGCTTGGTGTGGCAGAAAGTGCTCCATCATTGAAGCCTCAAGGGAAGCCAAGATCCTGGATGCTAAGTTAGTGTCATTTTTGCCTCTGGGGAGAGGTGGGAGCAGGTGACCCTCACTTTTTTCAATTCTAAAATTTTCTATTCTAAAGGCGTTGTCTATCTATATCTGAACAGTCTGGCTGTACTCTCTGTGCAACAACAATGAAATCAAATTGTCCTAAGAATGGTTTCCTTTGAGCTCTCCTTCCTGACTGTGCCCTCAGACTCACTCTTTCCTTTGAGCCTACCACTTTGTAGCAATTATAAATCACAGATCAGATTCATGTAGAGTTGTGGGAAACCGAGATATAGTTAGCATTTCACTTCGTATGTCATCTGTAGCAGACTACATCTCAGTGGCTCAACCTCTGTCTATCACTGAAAGAAAAAGAATCCCACTTTTTAAGCTCTAGGAAACAGACAAGTGTTAAGTAAATCATATATGCAGAGGGCCGAAACAGTGTCCTAGAAATGATTCTTTTTAAGGTCAGGGATGAATGCTTATATATATATTTTTCCAACTTCTCTCCTGAAACAGTGGCAGGGGCACAGCCTCTATCATGTAGTATCAGATCATAACCTATGTGCTCCCGTATTGTCAGGCTCTGAATTGTCTGCATTAAGGACGCTAATTTACTCCTCTCCACACCAATTAGTGAAACCATCTAGGGATCTAAATATACACTCGCTTCTTTTGAAAAAAAAAAAAAAATCCCTACTTCCTGACAATCTCCATGTTTCTCAGTTGATTCATTTAGAGAAATACACTCATGCCAACCTTCTGCACAAGAACTTCAGTTTAGAATTTGAGACATTCGTGAATTCAGGAAATCAGAATCCACTTTTTTCCATTGCAGTTATATATATTCTTGAACCCACATTAAGCTAAACAATCATAATTATTGTGACATTTTAGGGTGACTAAATGCAGAATTTTACACTTGGCTAATTGACAGTGTTGTCCCTGTCTTTTCTGCCATGATTTTCCTGCAGAAGAGAATCAGCAGAGTTAAATTAATTTCACAGGACTCTCATGGTGGTGAGTGAATTCCCTTTTGCTTATTTTACTTCCAGATGCCCCTGTGGGTGTGTGTAAAGAGTTGGTCTGTTACTCCGTTAATCTACATATTTGTGGAGAGCAATTGTGAAACTGATATTTGTGATAAGTATGCAAAAAGCTGTCCAAACAACTTTGCTGAAATGTAGAACCAAAGTGGAAGGAGAGTGAGAGGCTGGGCATCCTTCCATGTCTTGTGCGATTGACAATGGTTTGTTCTTAGCATAACTCTTCTCTGACCTGTTAGTGAAGGGCAAAATCCTAAAGAATTGTTTAATTAACACGTGCACTTAGCACAACAAAAGCTTTTTGCCTTACAGTGCAGGCTTCCTGGACAGGCAGACCACAATACAAAGACAATCTCCTTTTCCCTGTAATTACTGTTCTTTTTTGTCCTGGGCTCCTTCCTCTTATTAACATCACAGTGGGGTGGTGTCTCTGTCTGGTACCCGAAGGCGCCTATCTAACCTGCTCCTGGGGAGACTTTTCAAAGAGGTTAAGGTTTTCAAATACCATTTGCTCCTCTTTGTGAATTTTACTTTTGTTTGTGAAATTGAAAGATCAAATACACAAAACAAGTGTCTAATTGATTCAGAGTTGAATTTGCTACTTTCAGAACCACTTGGGCATTGCTATAATACATATAAGGTCTGTGTGGAAATCTTTGTATTTATTGATGCTTGCTGTACAAGTCCTTATCCAATGATACTCCATGCATGCTTGCTAACTCAAATTTAGACTCTCTTGAAACACCCAAGTACTTTCATAAGAAGAAAGTTTTAAATATGTCTTAGTGTTTTTTTTAATTTTTAATGCAAACTATGAATTCCTTTATGTTTGTATTATCAGGGAATTTATAAATAATTCTCTTGGTATTTAAATGGTGTGACATTTATTTCAAAAGTTCATATTCTCAAAGAAAACTTTTTTGATTATTTTGAAATATGGTCATAAGAGTGAAGAAATTTTCTATGCAAAACCTGAGTAAGTCCAACTTGATGGCAGGCTTTTGAAATGAGCTCAGATGGTTGTTCTTTAGATTAAAGCCGTACTGCTGCATACATTGAGGAAGCTAGGATTTGAGTGATGTTTGATAATTTACATTAATTGAGCAGCTACAGCACTTTCAATTTCAGCAATTTTAGAGCCATAGATGATGTTTTTATTGCATCAAAATATTGAATTTTCCTGCTAGACACTATATTTAGTCTGAAATTTACCTGCATTTTATTTGATTTGGGATTTTAACTGAGAAAGTAGGTGTCTTCCTATGAATATTTATACAAGCACCAACCAATGTACGACTGGAGGACAAAGAGCTAATGGTGTGATGTGGCCTGTTTAAAATAAAAACGTCCTTTCTTTTTTTGGCATTTTGAAATATATATTTTGAAAGTCGTAGACACATGTCTCTTATCACCATGAAATCAGAAATGCACATTTCCATTTGTCATTAAAATCAAAACTTTTCTATAACACAAAAAAACCAAACTACACAGTTCACAATAGCTGTTTCCTTTTAAAGCCTTTTCAGTTTTCTATCATCGTGTGTGTGGAAAGTGGGGTGGGATGGAAGACACAATGGCAGAAAACAAAGAGTAACACAACCTTAAGGAAGACTCCAGGTGACTTCTTAACTGTGAGCACACTGGAGGTCCTCGTGGGCACATGAAGAGCTCACAACTTGCAGAAAAGGATGGGCACCCTAACAAGACATGGTTGTATTCTCTGCATTTGGACACTTCCCATAGCGTTCAGTAATAGATTATTCCTTAATTTATCTTCTACCCAAATAGCTTTTTTAGCCTTTATTTTCTGATCATGTGTGTTTGCTGCATTTGGCAGTCAGTAAGGAGCGAGAGAAACAAGTGGGCCGTGAGGTCCAATACTGTCACCCGCAGTAGTTAATTGAACCTGACAGGACAGAATTGAGAATGTAGACATTTGAAGACAAACTCATCAGCCATAAAAAGGTAAGAGTTGTGAAAAATGGCATCTAGAGATTTGGCGGCTCTGTAGCAAAAGCTGCAGTAATCGCCGCTTGAGCAAACTGGGTGGGTGGAAAGAGAAAAGGACAAAAGCAGACGCAGGATTAAGAAGAGCTGGTCTAGGCAGCATGGCCGGCTGCAACTGTGTTGGGGAATCTTTAATTCCTCCTTAATTTTTGTCACATAAGGCGTTTTTTCAGGCATACGTGTTAAAAGCAGGGGTTGTAAATTTAGAAGATTTTTCATTATCCTGGAAGATTATAACATTTATGCATATCATAATCTTAAGGAAAGCTAAGTTAGAAATATAGGCGGTCAGATGTGGCAAGGTCCTCCAGAGGAGTCAGTGCATAAGAGGCATTAGAACTGGGGAAGGAGGTGCACTAGTTAAAGGCCAGGCTGCAAGACAAAAGGCAGAATGACCGCACATATATGCTTTCCCAAAGGATTAAGAGCAGTAGTTGATCTTGTAAATAGGAAATGATTGCTTCCAGTGGGGGACCAGACCTCCCTTTCAGGAAAGGTCCCTGTGGTGGGTCCATGCCCACTTGCTGTATGACTTGCTTCCCCTTTTCATTCCCATTTAATTCATGTCACCTAAGCAGTTACAGTATGATCTTAGTGGTTTGCTATAGTTTTCTTTTAAAAAAACATTTATTTATTTATTTATTTGGTACAGGGTTTTACTACACAGCTCAGACTTATAGTGGTCCTCCTGTCTCAACCTCCCTGGCACTGGGATTACAGGCATGTATCACCATGCTCAGTTTCAGTGGCTGGCTTGCTCGGCACCCAGGGCCAGCATGGCATGTGGTACTGGGGATCAAACCGGGTTCTTGTGCTTTCCAGGCAGGTGCTTAGACCACTGAGCTATCTTCCCAGCCCAGTTTTGTCCTACCTTATACCCACCTTGGGATTTCCCATTGATTCAATGTTACCTAAGTGACTATACTTATAATCTTATTAGTTGATTATAGTTTTTCCCACCTTAGATGTGCCTCACCACATGATTTTGTTCTATAAATTTCCCTTGAGAAGCAGGGCCCATAACAACTATTCTAACTGGCTCAGCCTGCCCTGAAGGTGGGGCTGGCGCAGCATGTGTTGCCGGGAATCGAACCGTGAACTGTGGTCCCCTGCACCTGCCTAAGCTTACTTACGCGGGCGCTTTAGACCACTGAGCTATCTTGCCGGCCCATAACAACCTATTCCGATCCTCTTCTGCCTCTCTTAGACAGAAGCCTTCTTTTCCCAGTAAATATAGTTTTCTTTCCCCCAATAACTATTTTCTGCCCATAACTATGTTGTTCTTAGAATTCATTCTTCGATTTTAGAGAACATAAACTCAGCATATTGCATGACTAGCAGGCTACCAGACTGGGAGTTATAATATCTCCCTTATATTATGTGAATTATTTGGAGGCCCTACATCAATAGTGTGTTCCTTTTTTTTTATAACTAGATAGTAATTGAAAGAAAGATTGTCTTGTGCTGTCTCCTGTCTGACATTTCCAGAAGATCTTAGCAGAGTCCCATGAACAAATTAAGTGGTCAACGTATGCTGAATGAATTAAAATTGCAAAAAGTACTTCAAAATGTTAGGGTAGTTCTGAATTATCATTGTCTAATTAGTTAGCAATATTCAATATGACAGAAAGCATTTTATTTTCTTGACTTTTTTGAATTTTGTCAAAGTCATTTGTGGAGGACTACCTGAGCAGCTCTCCTTGAAAGAGTGAACATCACCATTTTGGTTGAGCCTGACCCTATTTCCCTGTATTGATGTGTACAGAGCTGGCTAAGAGTTTTCAATTGGCTTTAAGCAACGCTTACTGGTCTAGCTGAGGTGCTGGTGGTAGACTCTGAAAATGGCATGTGTGTTTCCCTGATAATCCATACTTGTTGCTCTTTGACATGAGCCAGGTTGAAACAGGACAAAGAGCCAGTGCTCCATGCTGTTGGCTGGGATTGAGCCTTGAGACAGAGACTATGACCTCTTGGACCTTGAAAGATTATACATCAGAGCTGAAGTACCAGACCCCAAAACATTAGAAACTGGCTCAATGGTATAATGCAAATTACTTTTTCTGTATATCTTTCTTTCTGCATATGACAGACATAAATGCAGGCCTCTCACCTAGCTCAGCTCGTAGTACTCACATACTTCCCGTAAACCTCACTCATTCATCCTCAAGCCACTCCTCCTTCATGACTGAATGAAACCTGGGTTTGGCCCTTGGTTGCCCCTTTTGCTGCAAAAAACCATCTTTGTGGCTGGACTTAGGGCCCCTTGGCTCCCTATAATTATAAATATGCTTTAGTGGCTTTCTTTTTGCTGTGAGTTGCCCTGGGAGTGGTAGATTGGCATTAACTTGATGGGATTCTTGGACTGAGATGAAGACCAGGAGGGGATTCCTACAGTCATAGACAAAACAAACGAACAAACAGACAAACACTAAAAAAACCTACAAGTGGCTGTAACATAAGCTTGGAATTTATGATTCATGTAATAAGTAATATTAGAGCTTGATTTCCTAGGTCATACAATAGAGTACGAGTGATATGACTAATTTAACTTTAACTAAATGGTATATCTGAATTGAGTTTGGTTTGCTTCTTCAGTTTAATTCACACTTGTAGCTGCTGTTCAGTGTGATAATGTTTAGCTGTATGAACTTTGCTGCAGTGGGGGCGGCTTGCAGTTGATATTTGTGTCTCCAGTTTGATGTTTGCTTCACTTGTTAGCTTGGAGTGTGTAAGGGAACAAAAGAGTTCAGGGTCCTGGAGTGGAAGTTATTAGGAAATAGAAAGATACCCCAACCTTCAGCCCCTTTAGATGGAGATAAGAATGATAGAAACAAGAGCCACAGATACACTTCCTTCGGTTGTAAGGTGTTATGTTTTGTGTCTTGTTGTCCCCTCAAAGCAGACATGGGGTATACTTCTAGAGTTGGTGATTAATTCATGGTCCACTGGGATTATGAGTATAAATGCTACTGAGATTATGGGTGCAAGTGCTGCTGGGATTATGGGTGTGAATGTTACACTCAGCCTGGAGCAAATAGTCTGAATGCAACGTAAGTGAGATAGACTTGATTTCTGTTGCCATTACTCCTCCCTTTTGCTCTTATTATTTTGCTGTTTTCTGCTGCCACGAACTGCTGCCCTCTGCCGTGTGGCACTCTGCCTTGGAGCCAGACTAGTACAGCCTGCAACTTCCACAAACAGTGCACTAAGTAAACCTTTCCTTCCTTAATTTTGGATGTTGGGTATTTTGTCCCACCAATGAGGGAAAAGTAACTGAGATGTAAGGTAGCTCAGAGATCTCAGAAATATTCCACAGAAGAACAGGGCATACGCTGTACTTTGGGAGTCCAGAATAGAAGTGATTTATGTGCCAGATAATGAAATGGATTCTTTAAGGGTTTTTATTTAAAGTAAAGTAATGACACACCTGAGAGTCTCACAGATAGCAAAGCATATTAGCAGAATGCTTCTGACTGTGATACAGATGTAAGGCTTTCCTGCATGCTTGAACATTTTTAAATTTTTAAAAAATTTTATTTTAAAGAGAATAGAAGACAAATAGATAAGACATTAGAAATACAATTTAAAAAAAAAACCAACTCAAGATGGCAACTTGGTATTTAATTATGATTATTATATTGCACATTGTTGTCTTCCATGTAGTTACTCAGATTACCAGATATGTGCGTGTAAAATTGGGTAAAGTAAAAATTTTAAGCATTAATTGCTACCTTCAAAAAACCAATAGAAATTAGTAGTACAATTACCTTAGCTATCTTGTGTATATACATACATGATTTTTCCCTTTCCTTATTTCCTTGCTTTTCTCCTTTCCCTTATCCCAATTTTTCATTCATTTTGAGTAGTTTCTTTCCCATGTACTGTACCTGTTGTACCTTTCAGATTTTTGCAAAGAAAACAATACAAAAAATTAATGAATCAACAAGTTAGTTCTTTGAAAGATTAAATAAAATCAATAAACCCCTAGCCACCCTCATCAAAGAAAGGAAAAAAAACCCTGAAATTTATGCAATAAGGAATGAAATGGGTGAAATTATTAAACAGCCTGTGAACATTCAGAAGATCACCAATACCAGCTTGGAAATTCTTTACTCCCATAGTATGAAAAACACAGAAAAAAAATGAACAGATTCCTAGATATGTATGAATTACCAAAACTGAACCAAGAATATATAAAAATTCTGAATAACCCAAAGCAGTTAATGAAATTGAAAATGTAATCAAATCTTACCAACCAAAAAGCGCCCAGGTCCTGATGGATTCACAGCTGAATTCCACAAGAAATTTAGAGATGATTTAATGCCACTACTTTTCAAACTCTTCAATAAAATTGAAAAGGAAGCGATTCCCCCTCACTTATTTCTGCAGGCCAGTATTACATTGATACCACAACCTTAGTATATTTGAATAAGCCCCTGAGTATGTAGGAAAATCTAGGTGCTCAAGAGTTTCCAGTGGGAATAGAACTACTGAGGAGACCTAGGTGTTTTGCAGTTGTCTGAGCGAAAGGTCATTGATGGTTAATGTGTTAGTTTGTACATGGTATCTTGAAGTCAGAGGTATTTTAAAATTATTTTATCATACCAAGTTTGGTTCCCATTTTTGCAATCCAAACCATTAATTAACAAAGTTGTCAGATTAAATACAAGGGTCCCATTAATTTGAATTTCAGATAACAGTGAGTTTCATTTTAGTGGAAGCATGTCTGAAATATTGCATGGAATATGTTTGTACTAAAAATCTCTGACTTCCTTTGTAAAAAGGAGACAGGGAAATTCATATTCTGAATCTTTCAGATTTAGAATATTCTCCAGTTGCCTCTTTTTTTTCAAAGTTTTATTGATAAACAGATAGCAATGAGACAGTTTCAAATCCAATCGGAAGTACAGTTTCAACAAATAATACACTGCATATATTCTTCTTAGTGGTTAATTGCTGTACAAGAAGTGGACTTGTGATCCTATTTACAAACAC
>NW_004524725.1:2162687-2189113 GCF_000260255.1 Octodon degus
CTAGGACTGGGTCTGGGGGCTCCCGGAACTCGGCAGAAAATCCTACTCAGTGGGTGGGGTGGGGGAGGCACTGCGGAGTGGTGGGGGGCGACCCAAGGGTCTGGGAGAGGGTCCGGCCCACTCTGCGCCTGGGCTGGGACTGTTCCCTCTGGTGCAGGGTAGCAGGAAACTCTCCGCACACTCACCGGACCTGGCTAGGACTTCCAGTTGCCTCTTAATTAGAAAGGATATGTTAGCTAGCTTAAAGTTAATCTGGGAAATGCTGTATTTGAAATTGAAAGTATCTGTTATCCACATATTTTTTTCTGGCTTTTTATTTTTGGTAAAGTGAAAACGTAGACTATTGTTATTTTAATATTTTTCTTCTAGGATACTTATTGGATTATTTATTTATCCTTGAATAGATTAAAGTTTTATTGGGATATTTCTTTTTTTTTTAATGTTTTATTTTTTTGCAGAACCGGGGATTGAACTCAGATCCTTGCGATTGCTCGTCAAGTGCTTATTCTACTGAGCCATTTCCCTGGCCCCTATAGGGATATTTCTTAACTTCTGTTTTTAAATTTGCCTAGATTTCTCTTACTTTTTAATTTGGAATGTTTCTGTTTATAGCTGTAACTATGACTTTTGAAATTTTTGCGTTTTTAACTCCTCCCAAGAAGTATGTTCTTTCTAGGTTGGTTTTTCATTTTGGCTCCTCTCTGTATTTAATATCCTCCTTTATTTTCTTTGCTCCATTTAGTTTTCTTCTATTTCTCAGTTCTTCTTTTAGAATTGCTGTAACTTTTTCAGTTTTATATTCATATTCATTGAGTCTATAAAAGATTGTATCTTGTGTATATTTTATTATTATATCACTGAACAACACTGTATATTCTTGTCTAATGTATTTTCTCATGAGTATGTGACTCTTTTTTAATATTGTAAAATAAGTGTATCCCAAGAGAAAATGAATTTCCTTTAAGTTGTTTTTATTTTCCTGTGTGTTAAGAAATTCTGTACTTTGTAAATGCTTTTCTGTCTGATTACACCAACTCATAGAGTAGATATATCAAAGAATGGCAATATGATTTATTTTATTTTATTTTTTTGTGGAACCAGGGATTGAACTCAGGCTCTTGCACTTGCCAGGGAAGCGCTTATTCCACTGAGCCATCTCTGCAGCCCTAAGAATGGCAATAGGAAAGTGATTTAATTTACATCATGGACAAATTCTTTGTGTATGATTGCTGCTTAAGATAGTTATTTAAAGTAACTTTGATTGCAGTTCTGTTGACTTATATATTAAAGAAATTGGTATATGTGCATTTGCGGGGAGGGAGTCAGAATTGTCTTTTCAAATGAAATCTGCCTGAAAGATGCTATTTAAAGGTGTCATTCTAGGGCAGGCCAGATAGCTCAGCAGATTAAAGCACCTGCTTAGGCAGACACAGGGGTCAGGGTTTGATTCCAGGCCTGCTATGCCAAGTGCTCTGAAATGGCAATTGAGACTGAGTGTGGTGGTGCATACCTGTAATCCCAGGGATTGGGAGGCTAAAAACAGGAGGATGACTACGAGTCTGATCTATGTAGTGAGACCCTGTAGACCCTGTGCCAAAATACACTGAAAATTTACAATATAAAATTGTCTCTAAATGCTTATTTCTATTATAAACAATGGCTAAAAATAAAACAAAATCCATGTGTATGGCTAAAAAGCCTATTTTCTTCACCAGGTCCTAGGTACTTGAAAGAAAATTCTGATTTTAATACTTAATTCCATGTGACATTTTCTCAGGATTTGCCATATTCCCTTTTACACAGCCTTATTTAATGAAATCCACCATTATATTTCTACTACGTCTTACTCATGCTTTTTTCAATAAGGGCAAACTAGATAAAATATCTTTATTGCCATTATTCTCGTTTTCTTCATTGTTTAAATTCTGCTGGGTTTCATAAAATCTCCCCTTGGCTTTACAAGTTAAACTAATAGACTTCTGAGTTAGAAAGGGTCTCTGACCCTCTTAGAGTTTCCTCCAATGAACCTGTGCCTTCCTGTTTGTTACACTGATCTTTCTCTCTATAGAAGCCACTGCATTATTTATTTACCTACTAAAACTCTGTGCTCCAAAACCCTCACGTCAGAGAGTGATAACTGGAACACAATTGCTCAAATGTGAGACTGAAGGTAGGTTATAAAAAGGTGAACAGGTATATCAATTGTCCCTTCTATATTTTAATCCTCATCCAGTTTTATTGTCTACCTTGTGATGTTATCCAAGGAATTTCTTTTACTCTGAATCCTAGCAAGCTCTCTCGTTCTGACTATAAATGAATGACTTATTTGAATTCTTATTAATAATACCTTATATTTGATCAGAACCTTACTTTATTTTAAAGATGTGCAGTGACTTATCAACTAGGAGTTCTGCTAGTGATATGTCATGTTAACAACAAGAGAAATACTTGTGTTTTATTGGCTGATCTTAAGTGTAGTTTTTTAAGAACTACATTTTTATCTATAGCCTTTTCGATAAGTTCATTGATCTATTTATGGCAGGGACATCAGCCTGAAAAGTAGGTTACATAGCAAAAAATAGAATGTGAACAGTCATTCAGAGAACAGAAACAAAAGAAATCTCATTTTCAGGACTTAAAAAATTCTACATGCCACATACTTAGTAACCGATTAGATTCCTTATAGATATACACATAATTAGACAACCTAAAATATAAAACACAATTTTATAAAAAACATAGTGGTGGAAAAATTTTTCTGTTTAAGGCTAATCTTCAACAACTTCTGCTTTAGAAGATCCTAGTAGCTTTGAATTTCATTTCCCATCTCATTTAATCTTTTTCTTTGATCTTTGTAAATTAAAGGGATGCAGCACGATATTGTGGAAAGGCTAATCAACTAGGAGGCAGCGGGCTGGGTTTTAGTCTTAGCTCTGCAACTGAATGAAATCGCTGTCTTCTTGCCATCAGCTGCCTTTGCTCAGTTTTTGTCATATGTAAAATAAAGAAATTAAAATCTGGAGCACCATCCAGATTCATTCTAAATGGCAAGCATAAGCAGATTACTTGGACCATTGTCACTGAATTTCTCCTTTTCCTTTTGGCACATGAAAGGTAATCTAAAATTATATTAGTTTGGGCTGGTGTGATAGCTCTGTGGACTAAGGGCCTGCTTAGGCAAGTACAGGGACTGAGATTTGATTCCCAGCACAACATGCTGCCCCGGCCCTGCCCCCAGGCACCATGAGTGGGTGACTGAGTCCTGGCATGGTGGTGCATACCTGTAATTCCAGAAGGGCTAGTGAGGCTGAAAACAGGAGGATCATTGTCAGTCCGAGCTGTGTAGTGAGACTCTGTACCAAATACATACATTAAAAAAATTGTATTAGTTTTTTTTAGAATAAAATGTTTTGATTGCTAAACCAGAACTCTTTTAAAATAATGTATAGATCTGAAAACATAATTTTTGTCTTATTCTATTAAAAGAAACAAGCAACTACCGGTAACAATTACAACTTTTTTCTTTTTTTAAACATTTATTTATTGTATGTGTTTGTGGCCAGCTCAGCCCACCGGGGGGCGGGGCTGGCTGGCATGTGGTGCTGGGGGATTGAACTGCGGTCCCTGTGCTTTGCCAAGCTTGTTCCAAGTAGGTGCTTTAGACCACTGAGCCATCTCTCCAGCCCCAACAATTACAACTTTTAATCACATACATGATATGAAACAAAATTTAAAAAAATGCAATATCAATTTAAATTATACTATCATGATGAAATTTAACCAGTGAATGTTTAAATTTATTTTATAGCAATATGCAAGACATGGCAAGTGTAATTATGTCTATAGATGAGGCAAGGAACATTTCAATCTCTGGCAGCTCAGGTATAGGAAAGATCAGCGTTCTTGTCATTGAAGAATTCATTTATTCTCCATAAAACATGGTATTGACATCACAAAGTGAGTTATTTTTTAACCATTTTTTTCTCTGTAATGAGAGCTCAGATGTATCTAGGAATAGACTTTTTTCTTTATTACATTGGCCAACTTTCAATTCTTTTGGGTCATCTACTATTTATCTCACTTTGACAGAACATATGTTGACCCAAGGAAAAGATTAATTTGATCATTTCTTTAGTCTTCTGAAAGAAGAGATATAAATTATTGATTTGCTTTAAATACATCAGCAATTTCTGGGAACATGACCAAAGAAAGATGAAAGTATGGTTTTTTAGCAATTCAAACAAAATAATGAGCTTAACTTTCTTGGGTAAGATGTATTTGCAAGTACTATTTAGTTCTTTCTCTCTTAGCCATAGTATGTTATGTTAAAAATCACAAGCTAACAAGACTACTTGTTATTAAGAAATATGTCCTATAAAAAATCTTTTTTGAAAATAGCATGTTACACTTTTGACTTGAAAATTATACTCTAAAGGATTCTGATTTAAAACAAAACACAGTAAAACAAATCTTCTGACTACACAGACCCATGACTAACCTAATTTCTATGATGGTACAATAGAAAATATTAACTTTCTGAAATCAAAAGTTGATATTTTTCATTTCACTGACTTAAGACATTCTAGCAACTATAGGTTTTTATAAAATTATCTGATTTCTTTATTTTTAAAGAATATAAAATTTTGATAGAAGGAAAAAACAGCATTAGAAACAATACAAAATTTCACTAAACAACATAACAGGAATTCAACAGTCGTTGCTGTATTACATGAAGTTATCTTCAAATTAGTTGTTCAGATTACCAGGTATGAACATGTAATATTTCTTTAAGGAAAAAAAACAAAACAAAAGAATAAAAACCTGCTACTAATGGATGTTGTTTTGTGTAGTAAATTTTATTAATATATTCATTGGAAATGTAAATCTAAATTGGGTTATATGGATCATGCTAAAGATTCATAGAACCCCTATAAATGAAATAGAAATGTGCCCATTATTTTGTTTTAGGAAATATATTCAAGTAACGGAATATCAAATTGATTCAAGGTGCTAAATACAGAACTGAGGATTCACATATCTTCTTCAATGCTGATTCACAGTGAGATGTGAGATTTTTTTTTCCTTATCTGTTGTAATTATAGTAATGAGGCACCTTGAAAATGGAAGCTGTTAATTAATAAGACAATGTCTAATTGTCGCTGCTTTACACAACTCTCTGGCATCTTGAACAGTAACCAGGTATTAATATCACCCACATTTACAGAGTTTTAACCAGTATCTTTCTGTAACTCACTAATCGGCTCTCTCTTCTAGCTCTTTGCAGTCAATCAAATGTCCTCCACCTCTTGCAATAATTACTTTATCCTGACTCTCCTACCCTTAGGGAAGACATAGTTTATTTTCTACTTCAAGTCAGTTTAATTAAGGTCACAGTCTTTTATGGGTTACATTTAATCTTTGTTCCCCAAAATGAGACGTCTCAATTGGTTTTTGATTCTGTGTATACTCATTTTCAAACTTTTTTCAACATAATAGATTAAAACTAATTTTTAATTACAGTCATAACTGGACCCAACGCTTGACTGAAATAGAGAAACTTTGGAAAGAGATTTCATGGAAATCACCACACTCAAGTGTTAAACTGATACTAGCTTAAGGCCAGGTGTTCAGCCAATTAATGTTAAGATGAACACAGCAGTTAGATGCTCCAGACCACAATTCGAACATGTACAATTACCTTCCTTCCTGCCAAAGATCTCATTGCAATGATAGAAATTATATTTTGAAAAGAATGGAATCAAAATTGCACTGGAAAATACAACTTAAATGTGAGATATTCTATAAAAATAGAAAGCAGATGGATTTGTAGTGACAGAAAAGTAAGAAAGGAGAGCCTCACTGTGGAAGGGACCAAAGACTAGAAAGCACCACTTCCTGCAGAAGTTTCAGGAAAAGCTCTAACAAGATCTACCTAACAAACAGTCTAACATCTATGAACAGACCTGGCCAAGAGGTAGGTGTCAGAGAAAGCCATTAGCAACTGCATTTAGAGTACCTGTGCTTCTCTTGTGCTCATAGACACTCTGGTTTTGCTAACGCCCTAAAGGCTGCTTTGTCTAAATGTTGTACTGTTTGCCTTACGTACCAAGTTCTGGAAACTACTGAGCTGCTAGCAGCTTATTTTCCAGTTTATTTTGTCAATACATTAATTGTACATATTAGTGATATTCAGTATGATATTTCCATACAGCACAACACCCACACTGATAAATTCCAACCTCTTTTTTTTTTCCACTCCAACCTCTTCACCATTCCCCCATGTCTAGTAATAGTTATTATATTTTCAGGTCAACTTTTTAAAACCTTCTTACATGAAGAGAACATTGGTACTTGTCTTTCTCTATCTGGCTTCTTTCACTTAATCTATTGTCCTCCAGCTTCATCAGTTTTGCTGCAAAGGACAGAAACTTATTCATTATAGCTCAGTGTGGTAATAATCATATATATATATATATATATATATATATATATATATATTAGAGAGAGAGAGAGAAAGTAGAAAGAATTGAGAGTTTCTGTCTGAGAGGGACAGAAGTGGGCCTGAAAAGTGGCTTGCTCACAAACCAGCTTCTCAGGATGTTTTATTGAGGAAAGCCACAAGGTGAGGCTGGTTTAAGGTGGGACAAAACTGTAACCAATCAATAAGATTGCAAATATAGTCACTTAGGTAATGTTGATCCAATGGCAAATCATAGGATGGATGTGAGGTGGGACAAAACTCTGGTCAACTAATAAGTACACAACAAATGCAGTCACTAAGGTAATATTGATTAAATGGGAATCAAGTGGAGAAACAAGTCACAGAGCAAGCTTACAAGGGCAGGCAAGGCCTTTCCTGGAGGGGTGGATGAAGGAGGTTTGGTCCTCCACCCAGGGTGATGGATGCCTACTTAGATGATCAATCACTGCTCTACATTCCTAGCAGAAGTTAGGTGGCTAGTTTTTTTTTTTCTTTAAGCCTGACCTTCAGTGAATAGTCCTCCAGCCATAGTTGTCTTCTGCATTGCCCTCTCCAGGGCCCAGCCCTGTCTGCCTGCCTACAATATTCTTATTTATCTTAGCTATTTATAATATCGCCCTCTGAACAAGCATTCTTAACTGCCATGAGGGGGGCAAGGGTCAAAGACCAACCTGGCTACTTCCAGCTGAAGAGGGCTGTAGTCAGAGATATACTATAGAGAATCTAACTGAAGGTCCTTGACAGATGCTGGGTGTTCTTGTCTCATATGCTACATTTTCTTTATTCAGATGTCTGTTGATGGGCACCTGGGTTGACTCCATAGCTTAGCTGTTATGAAGACTGCTGTGGTAAACATAGGCCCTCAGATTTCTCTTTGGTATTGTGACTTTATTGCCTTTGAATAGATACCCTGAAGTGGGACTTCGGCATGATATGGCAGATCTATTTTTGTCTTTGGAGGATTGTCCATTCTGCTCTACATAATGGCTGTACCAATCCCACTTTCCTGCTTTTAAACACACATTATCCTTCCACAGAATAGGCAACCAATCCTTATTTTAGAAAAGCTGTTTATTTTGGATGGAATGGATGAAATGTGAATGCAGAGGGAGTGCAGGTCAGTTACTTAATTTAAGCAACAAGAAGTATAAAGACATAGATGTCAGGAACACTGGCTTTTATAAAAATCAAACAGCATGAAGAGAAGTACAAAGATAAATACCTGTTACAGCTTATCACAGAGGAAGTATAATGCTGAATACAAAAGGGAGATTTCAATTTTTTTGAAATTTAACTAATCCATTTTTTTTTGTTTCAAAAGATACCACTTTCAAAAAAGGATGAACAAGCATTGAGTGAGAAACACTCTTAAGAATTAAGTAATATGATTGCTCTAGTATAAGATGTAGTGACTAGGATGAGTCATGGAATAATATGGCTGAAAACAAAAATTACTTCTGTGGAAAATAAAGTTGACAAAAATCTCTCAGAAAAATAAAGTTAAAAGATAAAAAATATAGAAGTTAATAAGACTTAATAAGGTTATATAAAGAAAGGAAGTAATTATAAAATTTAATGCATCTTTCTCCAAGTAGGAGAAATTTCAAGTCTCAGGAGATCTTAAAGATGCAATAAATATGTACAGAAACTCACATGAAAAAGAAAAAAAAATGCAGTTTTAATTTTAAAATTTCAGGGGAAAAGAAAAATTGCTAAAACTTTTGGAAACATAAGGCTAATTGTTTTCAGAAAGAAAAAGAAGTCAATGACTAAAAATGTACAGCAAAACAACAGTCAGCTTATACCTCCTGATGATACCACAAACTGTCAGTTACCTGTTATCTAGTTATCCAAAAACTTACATCTTGAGCATGTGCAAGTCCAGAACATTATAGATAATTTCTATATGAAAAAAATTAGCTAACAGATATTCAGCATACAGAACAAAGGAAAGTGAATGAAATAATATACCAGACAGAACAATGGCCAAAGAAGATGGGAAGAAAGTTTAAAGAAAGAGCTCAGAAGTGGATACAGGAGTTTGAAATATCATGGACCCTTTCTACGCACCAGATATCAGGGACCCCTCATACCCCAAGAGAGCTGGGTCTCCCACCATTGTTATAGCACTCAGAGAATAAAGAGCAAGAGAAGGAATAGGAGTAGCAGGTCCTGGGATGACTCGATGTTTGCTGAGGGGAACAAAAAGCCACAAGGCCACACCTCGATATTTATTGCTCACATCTGTGTGAAGGACAATGGGTGAAGGGCAGTGAGTGTTTCTGGGAAAAGTGATGGTGACTCAATTGTGGTGGGCGAGTGAGAAGAACAAAGCATTCTGGCAAGGGCAAGGACAAGGCAGGAGGTGGGGGATGGGGGAGGGGGCAATAAAGAAACTGTAGCTTCCGCACGTGCCTTATTTTCAGCAGGTCTTACCCTGCTCTGTAAGTGCCACAGTAGTCAGTAATCCTAGGGCTTCCAGCTGTGACCAGAAAAGGGCAGAGTTTCCTTGTTCTAATGTGGCTCAAAGCATGGCCTTGGTTGTCCCTAGTCTCAATTTATAACTTATGGTCCTCCACATTGAAAGTGCTAGTTTTCATTGGCTGCTGAGAAAGCAAGAATTAAAGCTATAAATATTTTATTTAACGTGATATCAGTAATTACCAGTACAACTCAAAAGAACTAATCTTACTAATGCTAAATCTTGGAAGTGATTTTAGGGTCAAAAGTTGATGAGAATTTCTTAAATTGCTAGAAATTTATTTTACTTTTCAAGTGCATTATTTTATAGTGATAATAAGGATAAGCTTGATGTCTTTTTTTTCTTTTTCTTTTTCTTTTTCTTTTTCTTTTTCTTTTTCTTTTTCTTTTTCTTTTTCTTTTTCTTTTTCTTGAGACAGGATTTCAATATGCAGTTCACCCTGGCTTTGAGTTCACTATGTAGCTCAGGCCGGTCTCACACTTGCAGTGATCCTCCTGCCTTGGCCTCCTCAGTGCTGATATTAGAGACATGCACCACCATACTTGGCTAACAACAAACTAATTTTAAAAAGAGAAATCCTCATTTGTTTGACATTGGGTAAAAGAAAGCCTGTAAAAAGTTTTAACAGTTTTTTTTTTCTTTTTAAGATTTTGTATATCCTTCAGATTTTTTTTTTAATCAATTAAAAGAGATGAAGGCAAATGTAAAGAAGAGGCTTTATTAAGGATTGGGAATTGATGATGGGAATAAAGGCTGGAGATTGAAGTAGTCACTTAAGGTTAGGAAGGCTTGGGAACAAAATAAATGGAAATCAGGTATTTAGCTCTTGCACCATCTAAAACATAAAAGACATGCTGCCTTCAAGGATCGCAACCCGTATTGTTGTCCAGGGCCCATGTTCAGAAGGGAGCCATGGTTGGGATTTAGTGCTCATCGCTAAATTAGGTGTAATCATGGAAGTCTTTTAATAATTTTATTCTTGAATTTGTGTCTTTTAAATGAGCTACAACAGAGAAAGAACCTGGACCCAGGGCTTGGAGCCTTGTGGATTAATGATGGCTGCTATATGCTGGGTCATATTGCTGAGCTATTTCTGTTCTGTGTATGCCCTCTCACTGCCTTTAAAGGAGTTTGGATGTTGACAAATGGGTAGTAGGGATTAAATAAGTGCCTCATTCTGTCTCAGGGTAGAGTTAGCCTTTCTTCTTAGATTAGTAGGACCAGGCTGCATTCTGTACTTTTTAAGGTAATGGGCATATCCCAGAATGATGTTGGAAATCTGTTGGGCTATAACTATTGGGTTGGAGCACAGGCCTATGGAAACGATCATAAATTTTCATTGTGCACTAGGTCTTGAGAGTTATCTAGCCATCCCCAGAAAGCAACTTCATGGACAACAATGGTCAAGACAACTTTAGGCCCTGCTCCATTATTTTTATTGGAGTCATAGTTCTAACTGACTCCTGCCAGAAGGTGACAGTGTCGGCAATACTTGTGATCTTCATGCTAGTACTGTGGACACAACCACAGGTAATTCCTGAGCTTATTGCCTTGCCAATCTCAGTAATACTTTCCTCTCTTAGAACTGTAAGCATGGTGCTGTGAGCTCCAAAGTATTTTACTTACCTTTGTTGCCAGCCTCAGTTCCAAATTACTGTATGAATTCTTCGGTTCCTAACTCATGTTTCTTGACACTTTTATTTCCATGCATTTTGCCTTCTGTTACAGCCTGCCTGTGTTTCTACTTTCCTTTCTTGCAGTCCCATGATTTTATTTTTTGTGCTTGCAACTCTTCTTTTTCAATTCAAATCCAGTGGTAAAATTTTAATTTTATTTCCTAAAAGGCCTAAAATTAGATGGAATTTTACATTCTTAACAGTGTTTATCCTTTTCCAACCTGTTTTCTATTTTGGAAATGGCATTTTCAATATATCTTGACTTGCTTTTTTAGATTACGTTCAATACTCTGTGTAAATCAAAACATAGATTCTTGGGGCTGGGGACATAGCTCAGTGGCACAGCCCGTGCCTGGCAAGTGTGAGGTCTTGAGCTCAATGCCTGGTACGACAAACAGAAAACAAAACACAAATTCTCTAGGATTTGGGAATACTTCTCCACTTTTAATGAAACTTATTCTTGGTCAATTTTACTTAGATTTTATTTTAATTATTTTCTTAGAGCTATTGTTATCTAAGGTCCAATGTTGGGGTTGAGAACTTGTAGAGAACACATTTGTCTTAGATATTTTTTTCAGGAACTGTGTTTATACAGATTTGAAATATAAAGATGCTGTGTATTTGATTATAACCTATGCCATGGAATGAATTGTTTGCCCCTCAAATTCATGTGCTGAATCCCTTAATGTGATAGCATTGGAGACACAGAGTTTAGGAAATAATTAGCTTAGATTAAGTAATGGGGACGATGGGGACTGCAAGGTAGAATAAGTGACCTTGTAAGTGGAAGGGAAAGACCTCCCCCACCCCCCACCTGCACACCCAGGAGAAGGCTATGGAGGGAGAGTGACAAACAGGGGCCAGGAAACAAGGAAGAAACTCCCTAGCAGAAACTATCTCTGTTGGCACTTTGATCTGAATCTCCAGAAGTTGGAGAAAAAAAATCTATGATTTTTGAGCAATTCTGGCATTTTATTATGGCAGGTTGGTGGTTTCTGAGAAAAATGCAGACA
Organism: Octodon degus; assembly: GCF_000260255.1. Lineage (NCBI taxonomy): Eukaryota > Metazoa > Chordata > Mammalia > Rodentia > Octodontidae > Octodon > Octodon degus. The sequence goes on from NW_004524725.1 coordinate 2,174,340, forward strand.
CTTTTCATCCAGTTTATTTCATTTTGATATTTATCTGATTATTAGGCATGTTTCTTAAGAAGTTAACATCAATGTTTTAAATATTACCATCACTCTCTCGTTTTTCTTCCATACTGCTCACCTAGCCATTAGAACAAAAAAGACTTCCTCCTCTAGACTGTAACAATAAAGAGAAAAGACAGCCTTGTCAAAAAAGGTGAAATGGCAAAAATAAATTGTATTAGAAATCTTTAACAGGTCACTTGGGTTTCTAAGATGGTGGAGAACATGTAAACAAACTTAAAAAGAGTATATGGCTTTGTTATTGTCTGATAAACATTAGTTAGAAATTCAGACAATGTTATAAATAGACTCATGAAAAAATGTGTTGGGAAGAAATAAAGACATAATAGTTTCTCTATCTCTTACATACCAGGCATGGTACTAATTACAGTACTTTATATATTTTATTTTCTCTTTGTAATATATCTGGGAAGGCCATATTACTCTCTCATTTCTAGAAAGGCACTAAGTCTTTAAAACATTAATTTTTCATAGTCTGACAATTTATGAGTGATAGAACTCAACTTTATGTGTCTGTCTTATTTACTGATATCCAGCCACAATCCTCTGATAATTCTGTTCTTCCTTATTTATATTTGCTCTGTTTTCTTAAAAACTTGGGCTAATACTCAACTTTAATTTTAATGAGACAGCTGGCTGCCTGACCTGAGAGAACCTTACTTTTTCTCTTAGGAGTCATCTTAATTTAAAGACCTGCCAGTCTACGAAGGGTCGGTAATCTTCTTCCTGTTGAATTATCATGTCTTATACAGTTTGTTTTATGGCTTTAGATTAGAGCCCAAGTCCTTTCTTGTTATTCATTGCCTTGTTTCACTGAAGACAGAGTTGGTTAATGTTCCACTGGGAAGATCCCCAGCAGTCACATTCTGGCATGTGAAAAAAAATTGATTTATTTATCAATCTAGAACCAGCTGTGTGGGAGAGGACCCCCACCATTCCCTTCTTAGTTAGTTGATTGGGAGCAATGGGAATAATGAGGAAGGAATGTAGACACTTTAAATTTTTGGATTCTTCAAAGAGCAGAGTCATTCCAGCACCTACTTTCTTATGGCCAACCTTCATAACTTCAGTTTTTAAACTCCTAATTCAGAAGATTATTGATGAAAGCTAAGCCAAACTCAAGGTGAGAGAGAAAATTGTGAACCAAGGCAACTGCTGGGAGAAAATTTCTTCTTTATAGTTCTTGAAAGATATATTAAATTGATAAACTCCATGGCCTTAAATGTAATGTGAACTCAGAAGTACTAAGAAGGAAAGGCTGAGGATCTCACCCTGCCAGCTCTGACTACCTGGTGTTTGGCACTCTGCTTTAAAGGCTCAAGATTTGCTGAAAAACTTTGTTTTTAGACTTTGAAAAGCCTTATAGTTCTCTATCCTGGAACCTTTGGTTTATCTTCATATTCTCCTAGCTTTACAGTTTTACTGAAAATATTTATGCCATGTTTCCTATCCAGCACATTTCAATCTCTTACACAAAATATATATAAAAAGCAAAAAAATAATGAGTATAATATTCTAGGTCATTGTTTTATAGATTTAGACAATATATCTCATCTAATCACCAATTTAATTTAGAGAATTTTAACTAAAGAAAATGATGGAATGAAATCAACCATTCCCTTTCAGTTGGTAATAATTAAAATGGTTGCTGAAAAGTTTCACTTTTTTTTGTGTCTTTATTAGGTTGCCCTAGTATTAGTTCTCCAGGGCTAATATGACAAAGTACCATTGATAGAACAGTTTAAGCAAGTGAATTTTGTTCTCTCACAACTGGGCATGCTGAAGTCCAAGGTCAACATGGCAGCAGGACTGGTTGGTCGGAGGCCTCTCTTTGGCTTGCAGATGACCACTTTCTCCCTGTGTCCTCCAAGGACTTATCCGAGAGTCAGTGTTCTAAAGTCTCTTCATCATGATACCAGCCACACACTATTCAGGCCCACTCTGGATGCTTTGCTATACCTTCAGAGCTTCTTTGAAGACTTCATCTCCTACTGTACTGAGATCCTGCAGTTAGGACTTCTCATATTAATTATAAGGAGGTCACAGCTCATCCTTTAACTCTCCCTAAATTCTCTTCTGCACACAGCAACCACAGTCATCTTTGTTAAACACAAGTCAGGTTGAGCCACATCTTGTCTCCTGTAACCATGGGCTGTTCATATCCTGTGCCTCAGTACTGCTTGGAAAAGAGGAAGCCCTCAGTTCTCATTTATTGGAAAAAATGTACATTTGCTAGGATGCTTTTAAGTCTTCACAATTGTACAGCATATTTTATGAAATGCAGCTATCCTTTCTTCTGTATTATGCAGGTAATAAGAATATTTAACTTTCTGAATTCCTGATTTAGGTTGTTGATGCACACATACCTTGTATCTCTAATGCATGCCAATGAGAATGTGAGAGGCTCAGAAAGGTTGATAACTATGTCCATTACTTCTGGTCAAGTAAGTTCTTCTACATATTGTGGGAAGTGTTTCTTTCACAACCACACAGAACTGATTCAATTCTAAAGCCCATGAAAAGTGGAGCAAGCTTTCTATTTGATGTAATTCTCTTGATATCCGAGGAAATGTGCATCAAACTTTATATTCATAAAGTATAACTTAGTGCTTTTAACAGCAGGCTCAGTAATTAGTTGGGCAATTAAGAGAGACCATAAATTATAATTTTAACTCAAACAGACATCCTCTCTAACACCTTGGGAAGTCCATTTACCATTACTTCCTCTATTTTCCTATCTATAAAATAAGTTTAAAAATAGATTCTCCACAAATTTGTTGATGAACAAAAGAAAGATAGGCTTAGAAGTGGTGGAGACCTTGAAAGGTTATTCGGTTAAGTCCTGTGCTTTCAGACAAATTAGTTTCACAACAACAGAAAATTACCTTCTCTGTTTCAGTTTTGAAAAATTAGAATCATTTCATGTGTTTTAATGTTATTTGTAATGGAAGTTTACAAGAAAAACACTGGAAAGTGATTACTGTGTGTAATATGTATATATTTAAGGAAATGAAACATTAGTTGATGCCTGCTGGAAAGGTGAACATATTTACCAACTGCAGCTTGGTTGCACCTTAAATTCCAAGGTCAATCATGAACATAACTTAAAAGGAAGTGACCCGCTTTCATTAAAGCTGTTAATAGAGTCAGGCCCTGACCTAGGAATCGATTGCCTTGCCCCTTTACCACAGATCCCATTCGGGGGTTGAGGTGAGCTTCAGTATTCTTTTCCCTTTCTATAGTCATAGTCTTACACATCCTGGTTTGCATTTCTTTTCCCTATGACCTCTCCACTTAGTATACACCTGCTACTAACAAAGCCATCAATCAGACTCTGCACACACTTTTTTATAGTTCTGCATTTTTGTTATTCCAAAGGGATTTATTCCTTCAATATTTAATTCTAGACCACGTGTATCCATCTCATCTTTTTGAAGAAAAAAATCACATCTTTTCCATTATATGTATGAATCATATATTCATTTTTGCTGCTGTACTCTTCTTTTGGGCTCCTGGTGGTGCCAAATTCCATAATACTTAATGATAGCACAGTTTAGAATGACGTCATCCAAGTGGCATATAAAAATAGCTCCCAGTGGAGGCCTAGTAGGAGGAAGGAGGCTAATATCACTGTTTCAGAATGTCATGTGCTAAAGAAGAAAGTATTCTGATAGTAGTTATAATGGTAAAGAAGAGTGTGCTCCAGATTATTGTAGTTGTCAAGACCATTGCAATAGGGGAAACATCAGATTCAACTCCACATACCAAAGGATGAAGTGGAAATGTATAATCAAGGAGTAGATTAGGAGGAGTAAGAGAATAATTAGGGGTTGGAAATTAGTAAGAGGAGGCACCATGCCTGGGGAGAGTCTTGTTAAAGTGATCTTATGAAATTCTTGTTGAAGGCAGTCTGAGTAATCAATATAAAAGGATTGATGGGGGGTGATGTTTAGTTATATATTTAGGGGGATCAGATAGAGAAGGTGTGGGTTCTTTCTAGTCAGTTTAGAGTTTTTTTTTTGGTTCTAAAATTGTGCTGTGTAGCCCAAGCAAAGACAGAAGCCAAGGCTGGGATATGGCTTGGAAAAAGGATTCAGACAAGGTGAATAAAGCTGAGTCACAGAGAGCCTTTTCAGAATATTGTGTGGAGCTCAGGATGGGATTGAATGGAGAAAGTGGACTTTTTTGGTGTATTTCAAACTGGCACTCCAGATCATTGTAATGCTGAGTGGGTGTCTTGGTTTGTGAAACTCTGGTTCAAAACATTTTCCTTTATTTTCTGAAAAATCTCAGCTGCTTTTTAAGATGTTGATGTTTTTTAGTTCATTTATTCTTAACTTTGGCTACACTTTGAAAATATCTGGAGAAACTTTAAAGTTGCGGGTGATGCCTGTATACCCCTCACTGTAGGAGATCATATCTTGTTGATTATGTCCTGATCAGGCTGTAAGTATTGTGTCAGGCCAAAGCCCACATGACTCATAAGAGCGCTGTGGGTGACCACGACCATTTTCTCTCCACCAGTGCCACAGCAGAGGTCAGAGATCTGGTCCGTGAAGCTGTGGGTTCTGATGTGAGATCTCATGGCATCCAAGGACAAGTGACTTCCCAAACTCCTTTCCCAGAATTGTAGTTTCTTTTACTTGCAAAACAAGTTGGTCATTAACCATGACCTGTGTTAGTCTCCTCTGTGTTTGATGCAAGGACAGAGCGTCTTATCCTGCATCAGCTTCTTATCCCTAGCAACCTCACTTGGCTTCCTCGCCTCTCCTGTAGATTGTCCAGCCAGTAAATAACACGGTTCCCTGGTTCAGAGTCTTGGCTCAGCACTGAGCACTGCCCATCCCAGGTCCCTGTTTCACTTTCATCCTATCTCTGAGATTTTCTTTCTAGCTTTGCATCAAAGCAACAAACAGAGGATCAGAGTCTTTCCTTGGTCTCTGATTCCTTGCCAGTACTGACTTATTGTGGGACAATGAATGGATGTAGAGTGTAGACACTTTTTGGTGTGTTTGTTCACTTATTGTAAGGTCCCTAAGTAATTTGATATACAGCTAAAATTAAGATTCATATCTCTAACTGATTAGTATAAGGTTCAGACAAATTAATAAACAATGTCCATTCCCTCTCCCAGAAATAAAAGATATTCAACAAATTCTTAAAACTTTTCTACCTTTGGCTAACCAAATGAAATTCAGTTGTTTTTCTCATGGGAACCATGTTCCATATTTCTTCTATTCATCTAGAAATTTTCCTCATGTCCTTTTAAATCTGGATACCCTACATCAACAAAGGTCTGACTTATTTATGACATAATAAAACAAACATTTCCTCGTCTTTGCATGACTTCTTCAAACAAATGAGTGGTTCAAGTTCAAATTACTATTTCTACATCATCTTCGTGTGAGATTGCCTTTAATTTCAAAAGAAATTGTGTGACTAAGGGACAGTGAGACATTTAGGAGATAAGAGCCTGAGCCATGTGCCATTGTTTTTTGAGTGAGACAGAAACTTGGTCTAGTGAACTTGTACCACAGAAAGTCACTTATTCTGCCTGAAAGAAGCTGTCAACCCTGGCTGTGAGAATGTGGTCCTCTAGTTGCTAAAAACAATGCTAAGAGCAACCCTTTTGTTCTTGTTGTAAGTACTTAACACCATCAGTAAGCCACCTTCTCCCGGAATTTTAAGGCTTTTCACAGCTCCTTTCTTCTTCTTTCTCACTGTGAATGTTTTGAAACAAATTATTATTAATAAATTATATTTCTATAACACCTTCATGCTGCCAGAAGTCGCAGGCGGCAACAGGAACAGAAATAAAAACATAAATAACACTACTCCTTATACCTCTTAAGTCTGCCTACAGTCTGAAGCAATCATTGTTAATCCTGAGAATTTCAGAAGTATTTTGAGTAAAGTTCTGTAAAGTCTTTCAATCTTGTGGGATGACAGCAGCCTGTTAGGATGAAATATGGGTAAGATAAAAAGCTTTAAGCTTTGAAAACAACAAAGGCATGTATGAAATCTATTTGTATAAAAAGGCCATAATGTGAAATTGTACGACACATATTTGGAGAGACAATTTTGTAGATGTCTCCTTACTTTTTGACCAAGAAAATTACTATAGTGATCTAAACAGGCATTTTTTAATATGGATTGTTTCAAATACTATAGTAGAATTTTTAGTCAACAAGTGTGTATAACTCTTACATTTTTGTAAAGATTGAATGACTGTCATGAAAATGGCTGAAGTTGGTACCTCTACCAACTTTTTTTTTAAATGTATTTAAGACAGGGTCTACATGGTCTTACTACATAGATCAGATTTGTAGTGATTCTCTTCTTTTCAGCCTCCCAAGCGCTGGGATTACAGGCACATACCACCATGCCCATCTCAGTTGCCCTCTCAGCACACCGTGGGGGCAGGGCCTGCACAGCACACTGGGGATCAAACCCTGGTCCCTGTGTTTGCCTAAGCAAGCACTTTAATCTGCTGAACAATCTGGCTGGCCCTACCTCTAGCAACTTTTAAAAAATTGTCTTACTCTCCAATACATAAAGCTACAAATTTAGAAATCAATGGAATATAAAACATACATGACAGCAGAGAAGTGTTACATGTATGAAAATATCTTGACTATATGGGAATATTTCAAAGGCAGATGCATATTTGAAATGAAAGAGTTGTAAACTTCTCAGAGAGTGCATTTTAATGAGTAGGATTATATAAATATAAAATGTGCTTTTGAAAAACCTTGCTATATTTCAAATACACTATTTTTTCATTCACACATTGATATCAGAAGCTGTTATGTTAATATTACTTTAATTATAAGGTCGAATCAGAGTTTGAGATCAGACAATTTGTGCAGACATTTTACCAGTGACTACTATCCCCTGGAGGTTACCTACAGTGTAGGCGTTTTCCTGATTCAAGTCATTCTGGGAAGGAGGCTGTAACTCCTGGTAACGACTCCTTTCAGGTCACTTGTTAGAACTGGTATCTTTAAAAATAATCAATAAACAAGGCCAAGCTTTGGTGCAACCATTGCTTGACTGAAACCAATTGATGACATGTAGACCTGTTTGTTTTGGAGCATCCTTCACACTGACATGATTCTTGAAATCAGTAGGTAATGATGAAGTGGTTAATCATTCGTTCTCTAGCCATGCACATAACTGAACTTATCATTAATCACCAGTGTCTGTAGGTGTGATTGCATTTTTTTTTTAGACTGGTGGGTTACAAAAAATGCAACTGGTGAATAATGATTTACAGGAAGTATACAGAGAAATACTGGTGCTGTCAGCTCATTGTTTTTGCTTAACTTTTGCCAGTATTCATTACTACAGAAGATCATTTGAATGACTTTATGTCAACACTGTGACAGGCAGTTCAATCCTTCAGAAATATTCACAAAATACTTTGAAGCTATTAAAATTTTCACGACAGCATATAATGGTAAGTAGTATCTCTATCAGTCTTTATGGGTATGAATGTATTCAGACTGGGAAGGACTCATCCCATCAAATGAGGAATATTTTATTGTGCATTTCAGAGTCCTAGGTAAATTTCTCCCTACTGAGGTATTTCCACACAATTTAACAATTATGTGGACTCCATCCCTAAGTCTTACTATTTTAAGCCTCGTTCAAGTTTAGATTTCTCTCATTTATGTTTCAGGGAAACTCTCCAACCTAGAAAGTAGAATGCTCCTGATACCTTCAGGTACCAGACCTAAAATCATCTGAGGCTTCCTTCTGGTTTTAAGACCAAAAATCACTCATCTAGTGGTCAAAGTGGACAAAATTGCTGTCAGCCTTTGCTCCAGTGAATGTGATGGTTATCATGCTGTATGAGTTTGTATTGCTGCTTGATTGGTATTTTTGAGGACAATTCTTTACCCATTATCTGCTAGAATGTGGGCTATATAATTATACCTCTAATATTTGGCCTTGGATAGTCAGTGAGAAAAATATATGAAACAAATCCCACAAGTAAAGGAGTAGGTGTGTGTATACATGTGGTGTGTGTGTGTGTGTGTGTGTGTAAACATGCGTAATCTTTGAATATCTCAGATTTATTTCCTTGACAAACATTCTTCACTGTCATTGGGTCACATATTTGCTTTTTGAATCTTGAGTGCATTCCTGATATCTTTACTTTCAAGTTCGCCACATTCTTTTTTTTATAGTTTCACCTTTGCTGACTCCTGAGAATGTTCTCGAGAAGCATCTATCAGATTCTTGCACAGGCAGAGAAATCAGGATATAAAGAATTTACCTGATTTTTATGACTTGAAATAGTGGTATTTCAGTCTCTTGGCTGGTGATTCACCTTTAAAAACCCTGCCATATATCTAGAAAACACTTACTAAGTACTTACTGAATGATGGAACGTTGAATTAATCTTTAATGGTCTAAAAATCCTTTTATCAGATCTTTTCTGTTTTCTGGTGAAATATTTTAGAGAATTTTCATTGTTATTCAGTATGAAATTCAAATTCTTTGTCTTATAAATAATTGAGATAATTTGCTTGGTATGTATTTAATGCTATCGGTAGGGATTTGTTGGTCTCTCCATGTACCCCAGTGAGAAACAGCAGCAGGAATGAGGAAAAGTGAGACAAGAAGAGAAGAGCTGGGTCAGGTGGTAGGTGACCCACTTGCTTGATTGGCAAAGGACCCCAAGAACAAGAGTAGGGGAATTTCTTCATAGCTTTGCAAAGCTAGTATCACGTGACACAGGCTGCCTAGCGACTAATAGTTTTCACTGAGGAGGCAGGATGTTTGGTCAGGACTGAAGTAGCTTGTCTACATAGGCACTGAGGCCTTATCCTGTTCTCACACATTTAACCAATTGCCAGCTTCAGTGGCTTCCAACACTTATCCTTACAAAAAAGAAAATTTAAAAATATGTTAAGCATATTTTATGAAGTATATATAGAAAGTGTATTAAGTCATATCAATTACATTACAACTAATGCGCATACAGTACATTCTTTGTTTAAATGATTTGGTCATTTAAATATTGTGTATTAGTTATTTGAACATGGTCTTTTCAGATCATATTTGTGGATGTGTGCAAACACTTCGCCAATGAATAAATATTTACCTATTCATTTTAGCCACATTAATGATAAAACCATTGTAAAGATGTAGCAACATATATGTATGAAATGATTTTTTTTATAGTTTTAATCCCTTCTGTGAAGATAGCTGACTGAAATACATTTAGAATGTTTTGGCAAGCACTTTTTTCCTGTAAATTTTAATTGCTAAAAAGTAAATAAAAATTTGGAATGAATTCACTTTAAATATCATATAAATGAATGTACAATGTTAAATTAATTAGGAAATAGAAGTAAAATACAGAAAATATGATGGTGTGTATATATATACACACACATATATATTACATGCAGAATGTAAATATTTCTTCCTTATTTTTGTTAGAATATGCTAACAAGATGAAGAAAACTCTGAAAGTTATAAAATAAATAGGAATTTGTGGTAGGCAAAATATTATTTGGTATAGCTTTTGTATATAATCACTGTAAGAAATTGCCAAAGGTATCAGTTAATAAGCAGACAAAAATATGTGTACATTTATATTAGCAAGATTTTGTCTTAATGTCTGTAGTTATATGTTTTGAAGCTTTTCCATATGAAGACATGCTTACATTTTTTCTTCTTCAAAAAACCCCATAAAACTCAAACCTACATGAATCAACTCAATGCATGTTGTCTTTTAGAATCAATTTCTTTTCTACTGTTTTTTCAACTTTATACTCAGGGTACCCAAGTGGCACAACTTCATCAATTTCCATCCACTCCTCAGTCCAATCTGTCTCTGGCTTTTTCTCTCTTCAACAAAAACAGTTCTATTAAGACGACCAGTCAAACCTTACATCTAAATCCACTTCTATGAATATCGGTTCTCAGTCACATCTAGCACTCCTGGCCATTCTCATTGAAAAAGTCAATATACAGTATTTTGATTCCTGACACAGCTACATCGGTAGTTTTTGTTTTGGGTCACACCTATCTTTTATGCACTTATTTCCCTCAACTCGGTGACCTTGGGTTGAAGTTCCTTCAGTTTCATCTTTTGCTCCTTTCTGTTTTTTGTGGATTTTCTCAAAAGCATCTTATTCGTATCTATACTGTAAATTGCCATCTGTATGATAAGAACTCTGGCATGGATATTTTTACCTCAGCTCCAATATTTCACATCCATATTGTGCTTACTTAAAATGTTTCACTTTAGATGCTTGAAAAGTGCCTCCAACTTAACATTGCTGAAACTGCATACACCTCTAGTTTGCTGTCCCAAACTGTCCTGTGTTTCCTGTCTGAGTCTGTGCTGTCCCTTTGGTCGCATCTCATGCAGCCTAACTCTGGGCTTTGCTGTAACTACCCTGCCCTGCTTGAGGTCTTCCAATACACTCAGATGATTTTTATTACAGGACCTCTTCACTTGATCCTTCCTCTGCCTGAAATGTCCTCTTTCTAGATATTTCCATGGTGATGCCTTATTTTTTATTCACCTCTTATTTCTACATTACCTCCTCGGAGCCTTCCCAGACCACTCCATCTAAATAGTGGCTCATCCATTCCTGTTGTTCTTTGTCATACTCCTTTCTTCTTTCCTATGCTCATAAATATACTATGATGTAATTGCTTATATACATATTTTCCTCAAACCAGAATTTGAACTCTTCAAAGGAAGTTACCTTGATTGTGTGCTGATTGTGTCAAAAAATAGTCTCCACTACATTCTACCAGCACAATTTTACTTACTAATTTCCAGATTGACTCATTTGTCCCAAGTCCCACTAAGCCGTCCTTATCTTATCTACCATCATCTCTCACCTGCAATAGCTTCTACCTACATCTCTGCAATTATCCAGCACTTCAAGAATTTTCCAGGTTGCGACTAGAGCAACTAGAGCAAAGCTTTTAGAGAAGCAAATACGATGAATTTTTTACTCTTTTAAAAAGTCAAACATTTTCAATATAATGATCAAGGCATTAAGATGAGTTATAAAGCCATGATTTCTTTCATTTCTTGTTGCAGTTGCCCCTGTTCCTTACCCTCCCACCTCCAATTGTTCTCATGTTCTAAAAATTCTACAGATGTAACACTCTTTTCATCTTGGAATCTTCCATATGCTCCACTGGCCTGGATGTTTCTTTGTACTCAGTCCATTCCCTAGTATTTATCTGGTTAATTTCTACTCAGTCCTTAAATTGCAGCCCAAATTCACCATATTGGGTGCATGCCACTGTGCTACACACTGACACACAAGGGTGGTGACCTCAATCTAGGACAGAAACTTTTTCTTTTTTGTATTTTAGGGAAGGGTCTGCAGGATGTTCAGCGTCTCACTATTATATTGGACTCATAGTGATCCGCCTGTTTACAGCCTCCCAAGAGCTGGGATTACATGTGCACGCCACCATGCCCAGGCTCAATTGCCATCTCAGTGGGCCCCAGGAGTGGGGCTGGCATGGCAGGGCTGGGGATTGAACCCCTGGCCCCTGCGCCTGCTTGCAGGTGCTTTAATCTGCTGAGCTATTTGGCCGGCCCATAAGACTGAAACTTGGAATGCACTTTTGCTTTCATGTGATGAACCGAGTTGGCCTTTTTGATAACACTTTCACAATTTGTAAACGTAAACATTTATGTATTTATGAGATTAAAAAATTATTTCTCACTAAGAAGCTTAGTGATTTGCATTATGGATTAGTACACCAGATGAATGCATGATGTTCAATCAATAACCTTTTCTTCATCATTGACTCTAGCATATATTAGAACTGAATTTGACCTAAATAATCAGCATAATCCTATTTTGTATATTTATCAAACATTTAAAATGATGAGGATTCTATGGTTAGAATTTGAAACATCTATTTTTATATGCACAGCTTGAGCTTTAGGTCCTGAATTTTTTTCCTTTCTCTTGTATGATCTAAGTTTTGTTTCCGTGCATATCCCTAATTATGTCTAATAGGACTCTTGCCTGTGCTCTTGTTTACAATATCCTCTGATGAAATCACAACATTGGTCCAATATAATCCTGACTGAATGGGCTCAGTGGTCTTTGCCACAAGCATTTAAGTTAATCTGTTGACAACATGGAGAGAACACATTTCTTTCTAGTTGGCAGGATACTGAGCCATTTCAGCCATGGAAGCTGTAATTTTCTGAATAGTATCCTAGTGGCTGGCAAAAGTTAATGCAGGTTTCCCAGGCCTTTCTTGTGCCAGTGGTACAATTTACACTCCGAGAATCTGGCTGGGTGCATACTGAGCAAAACCAAAGCATGATGTAAAACACGGTTAATTCAGTTCAGCAAGAATGTTTTGAATTCTACTCTGTGTAAACTTGGAACCACCGCAGGTCAGAATAAAAGGTAAAAGAAGAGTTAGGAATTTTAATGTTTTCTGTCTTATTGAGGTGGTAAGACTCACACACATTTCTATGGGGGCTTCACGTCATCATCAAGCAGCGTTACTTATTCTAAACTTCTGCCAAACAGCGATTCCCAAATTTCCTTTCTGCAATAAAGCTCCACCATTTCTCTGGCAACAGAGTTCTGAAATGCTGGTGTTCTATTTAATTTTTGTTGTTTTGTACCAGAGCAGTCATAGGTAGGGGTATCTCTAATGAGAAGGGGTCTCTCTCTTTCTCTAAGCTTAGCTATTCTTTTCACCAATTATGTGCTTTTGTGACTCACAATCCCTTCATCTTCCTGCCCAATGAAGACATCCACAGCTATTTCACAGAGCTGAGCCGGTGGAATGTCAGTCATGTAGACAATCACGGATTTTTGGCTTACAACGAGATGTCTTTCCTATGAGCAAACTGTTGCTTAGTAGATTATTGAAACATTAACTTGGTTTTCCACTGAAAGGGGATTCACTAGTCAGTGTTAAAGTTGGACATTCCTAATGGGAATAAGTTCTTTTTTTTTCTTTTTCTCTTTTTCCTTTTTAAAATCAATTTTATTGAGAAACAAATAACAATGAGACAGTTTCAAAACCGATTGGTAGGACAATTTCAATAATGAATACATTGCATATTATTTGTCTTTGTAGTGATTATTCATAGTATAAGATGTAAACATGATATCTGTCCAAACAGTATTAGTACAAATATTTCTTCTCATTGAATTAAGAGAAAGTAGCTGTGTGTCTATCCTATTTTGTATATATAGATACAAAATGGTCCTTAATTTGTATCCCTAATAAGTTCTTACAGTGTTCTGAGAAGCATGATTTCACTTTGGTTTTTACTACTCCTCCTTCTTAACTATGTGGAGAAAACCTCCCTCCCCTGAGACCTGAAGACCAGCAGGCATGTTTACCATCTTTTCAATTATTTCTCACTTCATGGGGTTTCCAAGAATACCTGAAAAAATATGTGTGAATGTAGTATGGATTTATGTAGATTTTATTTTATTTTTTTATTTTTATTTTAGGGAAGAAACTACAGGGTGTTCAGGGTTTCACTACTAGATCGGACTTGTAGTGATCCATTCAATTACAGCCTCCCAAGAACTAGGACTACAGGCATATGTAGATTTTAATCTAGTACTTTTTAAAAGAATGTTTTCTTTCCAGTTTTGGATTTAGTTTTACTCAAGGACTTACTAAATTCAGTTGAATATGGTATGATAAAGACCCTAGACTTCAATGTATCTTTTTAAAAAAAAACTAAGAAATCATAGTATATGTTTACTTAGGTTTTACAGGTAAGACATAATTTCAATTTTTAAAATAGTTTTATAGGGTATAACCACATTGAAAAAAATTAAGGGACATCATTAGAAGTTGCAGAAGTTTGGGAACCACTGGTCATTTGTATTGACTGTAAACAGACTTCTCAGCAAGTGTGTTCATAAAATGACAAATGATGTTTGTTTCATCAAAGCCAATGGCTGAAGATCCGATTTTAAATGGCAAGACTAGTGAGAGAAAGATGTCAAAGTTTAGTCATTTTACATATTTAAGAACTAAATGCATATTATATAAAAGAGAACACGCATTAGTTACTTTGTATGCATTAAAACCTATCCAGATTTGGCTCTACAAACTTAATTCATTTTTGTCTTTTCAAGACAGGGTTTCATTATGCAGTTCAGGCTGGCCTTAAACTCACTTTGTAGCCCAGGCTGGGCTGGAGCTCAGAGATCCTCTTGCCTCAGCCTTTTGAGTGCTGGTGTTGCAGTTGGGTGCTGAGCTTCACTTCAAAACCTATGCTCGCAGAATAGCTTGCTTTAGATGTGTACGTGCATATCTAGATATTATCAAATGTATATATCAAACTGAGATAACAGTTGTTTAATTAACAATCATAAAGCGATTATTGAAAACAATTTATATGTTGATGTTCAAATATTCTAACTCTTCAAGCTCATTTTTTAGTAACCAGCAGCCCAATAATTAAAGAAACACAAGAAACCACTTCAGGAAAAAAAAAGAAATTTTGGCTAAATTTAAATTTAGTTTTCAAGTTTAATGAACAGCATCGTTTTTTATTTTAAGTAGAAAAAAACCCTGAACATTTTAAAACAAGATAATACAGGGTAACAATGGTTAGTACATTGGGAATTGTTGTATTTAAGTTAATTACTCAGAGTACAAGATACAGGTATTTAGTTGTCAAAATAATATTAGCATGAAACTTTCTTTTCATTGAACAG
>NW_004524725.1:2197319-2206619 GCF_000260255.1 Octodon degus
TCTCCACACACTCACCGGACCTGGGCTAGGACTGGCTCTGAGGTCTTTGAATTTGAAAGGTCTATTTGTTTAATTTCTCTGTATGTTTTTGACAGTAAACTTTTGTCTGAGGAACAGCTAGTGAATGTTTTCCCCACATTGTGGGTGCCTCTTCTCTCTATAGATAGTTTCACCAAAAGTATCTTTTTTTTTTTTTAATTTCTATAGCAGTATAGAAAATTTCTGTAACAGTTATAGGAGAAAAATACATAGCATTTCAGGGGAGAAGGGATCAACCAATACATTTTGACATAGGCAGCTGGATAATCTTCATTAATAATAAGAATTGCTTCTCTAAAATGTTAATTTCTAGTTGAGTTCGCAAACTTGGACCTTTCTTAACCTTCTTTCCTCTGTCCTTATTCTGTAGAAAAAGTATCTTAATATCTAAGTAAAGCCTACTGTTTCAGGCATAGAAGCCTAACCTTTTGACTATAGTAACATAAACATATTAAAATAATATATTTAATAATGTTCATTGGAATGTGCCACTCTAACATTCTAGAACAAAACCTGGAGTGCCGCCTTCATGTATAAAATGCGTAAATTGGTCTGGGTAGCTCTTCAGTCCACAGAGAGTAGTTTTGGCCACCAGTTTCTTTCCAAGCTCAATGAGTCTCCACTTAACAAGTATTTTAGATGGCTTACAGGAAATAAATCATGGCAGTTTGTACCATTTCAGTGACAGACATATTATCCTTTGACCACGATGGAAACACTAAGTGATTATATACAGACCACAATAGATATTGTATGTGTAAAGCCAATTTTTGTATTATTTTGATTATCTAACAATCTGGTCAGAAATATGTTACCAGTTTTAAAGACAGCTTTACTTTTACTGACTTAAATTAGCCCACTGTGAAGCTTTGTGAACCTCAAAGCATTTGAACTAATATCTTGAGTAGATAAGCCAACCCAAGTAGCTGACTTAAGTAGAATAGAATCTGAACAGCCAACCAATAGAAACACACACATTGAATAACCACTACGAAGACAACACTATGCAATGTATTAATTATTAAAACTGTGCTACGAATCGGTTTTGAAGCTGTCTCTTTGCTATTCGTTTCTCAATACAATTATTTAAATAAAAGAAACACACACATTAATTTAAATCATGTATGACCATTACAACGTTTCTGTTTTTAAGTGTGAGAAGGAGGAAACATAATTTTTGGTCAGAAAGTTTTCTTTAACTAGGAGCCTAACCTGAAAAAATGATAGATATTCTAAGTATCTCAGAAACTATTTGTTGACAGTATTTCAGTCTTACTTATCATATTAAAGCTAAAGAAATCAATGCTCCACATTTAATAGGTCTTAACAGACTCAAAATTGGAGGATCTGGTGATGCTGCGTACCGAGGCTGAAGACCGAAAAAGTGCATTTCCTTTCATCTCTGACATGAAACTTCATTAAGATTCTTAAGTTCACAACATACTTGAGGTGACAAATTAGACTTTGAATAATTGGATAATGGAGCAGATACTCTGAGCACTGGAAAGTAGGGCACCTTATGCAGCACAGCTTTAAGAAAATCAATATAATATTTCTGCAAATTTCTTCCTTGTTAAAAGGTGGTTCATGCTCCTCTAAAAGATATATTTAAATGCAATTTCTTTTGTCCCCAGTGTGGTCTCAGGAATTATGTATGATGTCTCAATGCTGTTTCCTTTAGAATGTGATAAAAATATTCAAATAATTGTTTAGGATGGAAAGGAGAATTAGTTAAAGTAGAGTACGTGCTTTGTGAAAACCATTTATCTACTTGGTTGCCCACATTTCTAGAAGTTACATCTGTTAGTCTGATTTATTTAATTAATCCAGAAGCAAAAATAAGAACATACAGTGACTTAATTCTCTGTCATTCCAATTGATGGTAATGCTACCTAAGGGGCAGAAAACTGTAAAAGGAAGAATGACCCTTTATTTTCTCATTTCAGACTTTTAACATAGTGACCGTGGCCATTCACCTTGGCACAGTAAGAAATGAATAGTCATTTCAGCTCTCTGGTTAGACCATGGAAGTATTTTTGTCAGCTCTTTGTAAAAATTATCTCTCAAACCTTTCCGTGCATCTTTGTATCAGGTTTGTTCATGATTTTTTTTTTAGGGTTCACATTTTTGGATAAGTTATTTTAATTCTTCCTTCAATAATATGATTGCTTTTGCATTCAAACCTCACCAGTGATTTCCTAATTGGCATCTTCAATGCGTGTGTTTCTGGCCACCCCTCCTGGAACTTAAGGCCATACTGAATGATTCTGTGACACTGTCCTGTCCTGCATGTCTACATAGTAGTCCCAAAATGCATCTTTCTCTTTTCCTCTCTCTCCAACCACTCCTCAAATGCCATTGTTTCTCAGTGTAGCTGATCCTGCTGATTTGTTACTACCCTGTTTTCCCAATGAAGAGAATGTAGTGTAGCTCAGTGGTAGAGATTTGCCTAACACACATGAATCCCTGATTTCCATCTTCAGTACTGAAAAATAAAACTCTACATTTGAAAAAGAGTGAGTTTATCGGAAACCCAATTGTTTCCTAAATAAAAAGAGACATAAATCTTTTTCCTTTCCCCTTTCTGTCAAAGAAAATAGCAATCATTGCCATTTGATGCCTGAAAGTAAACAACCTAGTTTGTGGCCAAGAGGGGTAGTCTCAAGCTTGGGCGAGCAAAAAGGGAATACTGAACAGAACCTAGGTCCTTTATTTCTTTGGTGATCTGCCTCCTGAATTTCTTGAAGTATCACAAAAACAAATCCTGGGGCAGGAGATATACCTCAACAGCACAAGAGCCTGATGGAAAGCATAAGGTAGTAAGTGTGATTCCTGGTACCTCTTCCCCCCCAAGTCCTTTGGCTACTTTTATGATTGTTGTTTACTGACAACCCAAAGCAAGACATAGCAGTTCTAACTATTGTAACATGTTTTTAAAGCCCACTCATTTAACCTTCTGGTATTTTTAATTATTTGTCTTACGTATTAGTTGGCTTGAGGTCCTTCACTAGAGACATAGTGTACTATGCTTTAACTATTAGCTATGGTATCACTAACTAACATAAAAAAGAAGCAAATAAAAGCTGTTTAAATACAGAGGTAGATTTTGCATCACATACCCAAACCACCTGGCTCAGGTCAGAATGGAGCAAGAAATCATTCTGTATTTCCTTAATGCGTCAATAAGAAACAGATTTGAGCTCTCAGGACCTATGGAATTATCAGCCACTTTTGTACCATTCGAACCCATGTTTATGTTATAGTTTTTCAGTAAAAACTATATAAGAATTTTCAATGGAAAGTACATGATAACTTTCACTGACTACTCAGAGACAGAGCCATTAAGTGTAGGTTTTCTGAGAGCCAGAAGTTAAAGAGAACCGAGTAAAGACAAAGTGATGATGTATGAATAGACTGACTTCTCCACGATTATGGAAATGAGGTAGAGAATGGTTGCTAGTGTGTGTGTGTGTGTGTGTGTGTGTGTGTGTGTGTGTGTGTGTATCAAGGGAGCAATGGGAAAGAGAGGTGAGCGTGGCATGTGCACCAGTCTTACTGCTGTTATTTGCTTTCTGGTTTTCTGGTCCTGCTTTCTTGTTTTCACTGTCCTGCCTTAGCAATGTACCTCTTGGACAACCTCAGGCCTTTGTCTTTGTCCTTTTCAAATTGATCCACGGTCATCAGTGTTTGATGCCTGGCAAACCAGCTTTAATGTCAACCTAAAATGAGAGCTGCATCATGTCAGCGCACTGTCCGAGTCCGTTCCAGCTTCCTTATTGTCCGTAGGTAAAACCTACCAGGACATTCTAGTTCCACTGTGATCTGCTTTGCTTGCTGTTACTCTGTGCCTCACTCTTTAACATCTCACCTGATAGAACTTTTACACTTTTCTCTGTAGCTCGTGCTCCTTCTAACCTTCACACATATCCTTTCACACACCCTGCCAAGCAGGGGTCCTCTTTGCCCATGTTCCTGAGTGCTTACCTGGTGCCTCAGCTAACCCCACTGGATGTTGAGAACCCAACTCTATTGACTACAGAGATCTGAGCCATAGAATTACTGTGTGACTGCGTGCAAGTTAGCAACTCCTTCAGTTTCCTTATTTAAAAAATGAACCTGAACCCCCTTTGGAAGCCAAAGTAGGAGGCCTGAAATTTCAAGCTGTGCCTGGACAGTTTAGAGACTTAGGGATCATCTGTCTTAAAACATTTTAAAAACAGCTAATGAGTAGGGACATAGCTCAGTATAAAGGCCCTGGAATTTTTTTTTTCTTTTTAATTTAGGACAGGGTTTACAGGGTTTCACTATATAGATCAGACTCATAGTGATCCTCCTGTTTTCAACCTCCCAAAGTGCTGGGATTACAGGCTTGTGCCAAGGGCCCTGGATTTAATCCCTACTACTGTGAAATAAATACATGTCTTTAAGAAATGAGAGTAATAATGGATCTGACCTCCGAGAAATATTGTTTCAAAAGGATCAACACATGTACTTTGACTGTAATAAATTAGCATTATATGTATATTTAGTATCTATCCATCTGAATATGATACATATTAGCTATTATTTAAGAACTTTTGAATGCTTTTTGTAACAAATATGAATTAGATCTCTTTGCACTGTATTGCTATGCTGTGTAGTCAGATTTCCACCATATGACACAACACTCAAGATGGTTATAAAATGGAAAGATTTATTGCAACTCACAGTTTTGGAGGTCTCAGCTCACAGCCACTTGGTGGCATTATCTTGGCCCTGCAGGAGAGCAGAACCCTACAGCAGAGAACACATGATGGAGCAGAGCTGTTACCCATACAATGAGGAAACAAAGATAAAGCAATAAAGAAGGTGGGGTCCCTCTGCCTCCCTCAAAGGCATATCCCCAGTGACTACTTCCAGTTGATCCCTGTGTCTGAAAGGCATCATCACTTTCCCACAGAATCAGCAGGTGGGGAACAAGGGCCACTGAGGAGACCCCAGATCCAAGCCATGACACTGGTGAGAAGCCAGGTGCTTCTTGCTTGCCACTTACAAGCTGCGTAGCGCGGTGGAGATGGGTCCTACGAGCCAGAGTTTTGGTTTTTGTAACTTGTCAGCAGTTCAGCCCTAACTAAGTTAATAACCTCTGTGTATCTTGTTTTCTTCAGTCAGTAAAACAGGGCTAGTATAGAATATTTTATAGGCTCATTGTGAAGAATAAGTGAGCTAGTATATGTAAAGCTCTTGGGAGAATGCCTGGAATGTAGTAAGCGCTATGATATTATTTGGTATGCTAATTATATCACATGTTTTCTTCACTAGAATGTAAGCTTTCTGAAGGTTTTCTGGGGAATTTATTTTTAAATTTTACAATGTTTAATGTGATGCTATGCAATACTTTATATTCGTTAGATGTTTCCTGAATGGATAGATGACTGCTTTTTTCTTATTTCACAAAGGAATAAAATTAATAGCAAGAACTGATGAGTTCTTTACTTAGATATTTCTACATTTAGTGTTCAAGAAGAATAAGTGCATTGATATTCAGTGGGCTTACCACACCTCTGCTAGTGTTTCTTTATTCCTGTCAGATTTGATAAGGACCCTAATAAAACTTAGAGAAAACATTAAACTGCTGACACCTGAAATATCCAGTTAGAATTTCTGATGTTCTCACTATTTTTACTCCCATAGCTCCTGACTGTATTAAGCAGGTTTATTTAAGGGCAGTTAGGTCATGAAAGAATTTATGCTGAATGACAGATTATACCGAGCTGATGCTTTATATATTTCCATCACAATGCATTGTAATGGAGGAGTGACTTAGGAGCTTCCTTTTATTTTGTTTTTGGGTTACTTGATAACTCGGCCCAGTGGATTCCTCTTAGAGTCACATACCTACTTCCTGGTGTTTGGTCCTTCTGGAAACAATCTCATCAATTAGTGGAAGGAATTTTACTCAGGAGTATAGGATGATCAATGTTGTATTTTAGGAGGATCAATTCAGCAGCCCATGAGAAGAGAGAATGGGGAGGGGTGAGAGCCAGCGTGGAAAGTGAGTAGTTTGGGGTGTGTACATGTGCTTGTGTGCATACACACGTGCGTGTGTGTGTGTGTGTGTGTGTACAGTTGCTTAGGTCAGGAATCAAGATAGAGACAATTGTGGGCCTGCGGAGGAAGGGAAGGATTTGAGAAAAGTTATAGCTATCATTGTCAGTCTTTGCCATTGATTGGCAGGGATGGAGAAAGTTACAATAACTCTCATGTATTCAAATTAGATTATTGAGTACATAGTAGAAACATTGATCAGTGAAGAAATAAAAGGAGAAATAGGATTTATTTGGAAACACAATCACTTCTTTTTCTGGAGGTGAAACATCTGTGGGTGGCCAGATGGACGTGCCTGGCAGGCAGTTGATATAGGATTCAGAGGGCCAGGGAGGTACTGCTTCAGAAGTCATTATAGGGGGAACCATTGATGCGGATGGTATCACAGGCACAGTATACACAGAGAGAGAGAAAATGGAAAAGGAATTCTAATTTCCCACAATGTCAAATTTGCTCAGTTTTTAGGGGATAAGGAAATAGGGATTCCTGGAAAATTTCATGAACATTCAAATTGAAAGACTGCTCAAGTTCATAGAATGAGACTGAACTCCTTTCTCAGGGATCTTAAAGGATAGAATTGCTGATTTATATTTGTATGACCAGTTCAACAAAGAAATATGTATGTAAAACAAAATAAATCAGGAAAATCATCAAAGAATCTTACACATTTATATCTGGTAATCTGAACAACTAATTTGAAGATAGTACCATGTAATACAGCAACCATTGTTGAATTCCTATTACTCTGTTTAGTGAAATTTTTTATCGTTTCTAATGCTGTTTTTTTCTATCACCCTTTTTTGTATTCTTTTTAAAAAACAAAACAAAACACAACTCTTAGATGTGTTCTTAGCCCTAAACAACCTTCTACTTATCCCTTTTAGCCAGAAAAATGCAGGGCAGTCATATATTCTTAATTTATGTATCTTTTTTTTTTTTTTTTTGGCAGAACTGGGGCTTGAACTAGGGTCCTTGTGCCTGCCAGCGAATCATTTATTTTACTGAGCTATCTCCCCGGCCCCAATTTGTGCATCTTTTAAGGTAAACATATTTATATAATCACATATTACACATACCTATGCATGCATACCATTGGCTCAAAGGTTTTATAAAATAAAATTACCTTCACATCTGGGAAATACTCTTGGTAGTTTTCATTGTTTCCATTTATTTGTGAAATAAACCATAAGCCATTCTTATTCAACCACTAAGCTGACTTTATCAACTAGTGTGAGTTTACAACCCATAGTTTGAAAAAACTATTTAAAAAATATCCTCCTGAAGCATTAGGTAGATTAAATGTGAACTGTACTAAGAATATCCTTATTGAAGCTAGAGTAATATTAGAGAGTTTCTAGGAGACTAATGAAAGGCTCTTTGGCTTCTTCTTACCTAAGAGTCTAAATTAGTGAGTTGATAATTAATTCATATCCTATTCAGTCAGTAGATATTTATGAACTGTCTACTCTAGGCAAGGCACTTTCAGGGGATAAAGTGCTTAGCCCTAGGCAGATTTAGAGTTGTTGGGGCTTGAAATTTATGTGGCTTAGGGAACCTGCTTTAAAAGAAAAATGGAAAATTTCAAATATTAAATTACATGCCAAAGTGATTATTCATAAAAACAAAAATCATATAATATTCTTTGAGCCACAGGTCCCCTTCTCTTCCCTTTAGATAACTGGTTAAAATTATTTACATAGCCATCTTCCTGAGGCTAATCTGTTCCTTTTCTTACTTAGGATCATAACTCTTCTAAGCATCCAACACTCACGTGGACTTCCACAAGCAAGTAAGATCTGGACCTGAAAGGTCATCAGCTTCAAAGAAACCCATCTTCTTTAATTCTGCACAGTCTTCGGCTAACTTCTGTCCCCTGGGTAAAGAAAACACAGATTAAA
Source organism: Octodon degus (assembly GCF_000260255.1). NCBI lineage: Eukaryota > Metazoa > Chordata > Mammalia > Rodentia > Octodontidae > Octodon > Octodon degus. The sequence goes on from NW_004524725.1 coordinate 2,205,344, forward strand.
GTCACACATTTATTAGTCAATATTTTTGTGGTATGGAGAAGGACAGAGAACCAGGCAAACTTATCACAGGGGAATCCAAACTTCTTTCCAGAAGAGGTGACTTTTGGAGGAAAGGCCATTCAGAGAGAACGGGACACATTCATTGTTGTGACGCAGACTCGATCCAGAAAATGGTACTGGTTTGCAGACTTTCAGAACCAGGTTATGACAAAACACACAGAGAAACTTAGAGTAAGTGCCACTGTATGTTTAAAACCATCTGAGAAAGTAATATTATGGCTGTTATCCCTAACAGCCAAATTTAGGTTTGCATTTTACATGTCCTCATTGCCATTTCATTTTCTAAATATTTATTTTTCTTGGATTTTACTGAAGTATAAGTCTGCATAGATTGAGAGAAAAACCCTGTCCTTCAGTACTCATATGTTGAAAAGCAGTCTCAGATTCCCCTTCCCCCAGACTCACACACCCTTCTGTGTTCTGCCTGCCATACATAAACAAAATCAAGAAAAAAAAGTGTTATGACATTTACAGTAAGGATGAGACATCTAAATAGAAAACTATAACAAGTAAATGATGGTGACGAAGTAAGATACACTAGTTAATAAAACGCCAAAGCAGTTGTGAAAAATTAGGATATGGTAACCACTTAAAAATGCTTATACCTCTACCCTCACAGAATTTTGCAGGTGGACCTGAGATATGAATGGATAGGCAACAACAACAACAACAACAACAAAAAAAGAACCAGGCACTTCTTTCTTTTTTTTTTTTAATGTATTTAGTACAGGGTCTACAGCATCTCACTATGCATATCAGACTTGCAGTGATCCTCCTGTTTTCAGCCTCCCAAGTGCTGGCATTACAGGCCTGCACCACCACACCCAATCTCAATCATTGTCTCAGCAAGCCCTTCAGGCGGGGCCAGCATGGGACACTGGGGATGGAACCCCAGTTCCTGCCTCTGCCTAAGCAGGTGCTTTAATCTGCTGAGCTATCTGGCTGGCCCACATTTCTTTAATGTAATTTTTATATGATATGGGCACCCTCATAAAGGCATGAAGATGCAAAAACGCGATACCATCTAAATACCTTTAGACCAGAGGAGACAAAGAATGGCAATAGAAGGAAAGTAAACTGTGTGTAAATGCTAAAAGGAGATAAGACTCGTTTTAATAAGAATTGTCTGGGCCTCAATTTTCCAACCTGATGATAAGAATGTCACATTCCTCCTCAGCTAGGGAAGGCATCTTCCATGTAGGAATTTTATCTGCTT
>NW_004524725.1:2207869-2228721 GCF_000260255.1 Octodon degus
ACATTGTGCCCAAATAAATATGGGTGGATGTATACCACTGCAGAGTGATGTTTTTAATTTCCTGGGAAAATACCCAGAAGGGGAATAGCTAGGTTGAATGGAACCAGTATTCCTAGTTTTTTGAGGCATATGTACACTGATTTCCAAAGTGGTTACACAAGTCAACATTTCCACCAACAGTGGAGAATCCACAGCCACTCCAGCATTAGTTATTCATTGATTTCTTTTTCTTTTTTTCTTTTTTTGCAGAGCTGGGTATTGAATTCAGGCCCTTGCGCTTGCAAGGCAAGCGCTTATTCTACTGAGCTATCTCCCCAGTCCTCTGTTCGTTGATTTCTTGTTGATAGCCATTCTTATCAGGGTGAGATAGAATCTTAGTGTTGTTTTAATTTGCATCTCTTAAATGATCAGTGATATTGAACATTTTTCATATAATTATTTGCCATTTACATTTCTTCATCTGAGAAGTGTCTGTTCATCTCAGATGCCTATTTTTGGATTGGATCTTTGAATTGGGGGCATCTAATTTTTTTCAATTCTTTGTATACCCTAAGCAGAAATCCTTTGTCTGAGGGTCAATTAGTTAAAAATCTTCCTATCTTTGAGTTGTCTTTTTACTGTGTTTCTTTCTTTTTACTTTCTCTTTCTTTTTACTCTGATTTCTTTTGATGTGCAAAAGTTTTTTTTTTAAATTTTAACAATTTTTTTATAAGACAGGATCTCAGTTGCTGATTCACTGAAGTGTTGCCCATGTAGTTTGGGTTTTAATCAAGAATTCTCTGCCCACCCCTATGTCTTCAACATTTCTACCTACTTTCTCTTCCAGTAGATTTAATGTTTCTGTTTTAATACTCAGATTTTTGATTCATTTTGACTTTAATCTAGTGCATTGTCTTAGGCATGGGCCTAGTTTTAGACTTTGGCATATACACAGCTAGTTTTTCCAGCATCATTTATTAAAGGTTTTCTCCAGTGAACATGTTTGGTCCCTTGGTCAAAGATAACATGGTCAAATGTGTTTGTATATGTGTGTGAAGCGAGCACAAGGTCAAATGAGTTTATAGTTGTGTTTGCATCCTCCATTCTGTTCTACTGGTCCTCAGGTCTGTCTTTTTTGCCAGTACCATGCTGACTTTATCACAGTAGTTTTGTAATACAATTTAAGTTAGGGATTGTAAGGCATACTACCTTGCCTTTGTTAGTCAGCATAGACTCTGCAATTCTAGGTTTCTTATGGTTCCAGATGAATTTTAGGAACATTTTCTATAGTTTTTTGAGGTATGTAAATCATATTTGCTTGGAATTGCATTAAACTGAATAACAATTGTGGGAGTATGGTATTTTCTCTATGTTGTTTCTTCCTATGCATGAACAAGCAACATCTTTTCATTTTTTGATATCCTCCTCAATCTCCTTTTATAAAGCAATGTAATTTTCAATATATAGACTTTATTTCCTTTGTTAGATAGATTCTTAAGTATTTTCTCTTTTGAATACTATTGTGAAGGGTGTGATTCCTCTAATTTCTCTGTCAATAAGTTTGTTGCTTGTGCACAATAAACAACCATGCAACTAATTATTTTTAAGTATTTTGTACAGGGTCTACAGGGTCTCACTATGTAGATTGGACTCATAATGATTCTCCTGTTTTTAACCTCAAGTGCTGGGATTACATGCATGTGCCACTGTCTTAGCACACTCTGGGGGTAGGGCCAGCATGGAGCACTGGAGATTGAACCCTGGCTGCTGTGCTCTACCTAAGCAGGCACTTTAGTCTTCTAAGCTATCTGGTCAGCCCTTGAATTTTGTTTTTAAGCCTAGAAGTCTTGGTGGAGTTTTTGGGGTTTTCCATGTAAAGTATCATGTCATCTGAGAATGGTGATAGCTACATTTCTTCTTTTCCTATCCTTATTCTTTTTATTTTTTTCTTTTTTCTAATTGCTCTAGCTTTTATCAGATTGAGATAAATACCATCTATTTCAATTTTTTATAGGGGTTATTTTATTATGACTAAATGTTGGACTTTATCAAAAACTTTTTCTTCATCTACTGAGATAATCATGTGATTTTTGTCTTTGGTTCTCTTGATATATTACATTTACTGATTTGTGTATATTAAACCATCTTTGCTTTCCTGGGATAAATCCCACCTGGTCATGATGTATAATCTCCTTGATGATTTGTTGAATTCTCTTTGCTAGTATTGAGGATTTTTGCATTTATGTTCCTTAGGATAATTGGGCTATAACTTTCTGTTTGGGTTGGGTTTTTCTGATTTTGGCTTCAGGCTAATACTTGTTTCCAGGAATGAGTTAAGGGGAGTTACTTCCCTTTCAATTTCATTAAAGAGTGTGACAAATACTAGAATTAAATCTCTAAACCTGTAGAATTCATCAGTGAATCCATCATGACCTGAAGTTTTCTTTGTTGGTAAATTTTTAATTACTTTTTCAATCTTATTAACTCATATTGGGTTGTTAAGAATTTTTGTATCTTCTTGATTCAGATTTGGTAATTCAGACATATCTAGGAATCTGTTCATTTGTTCTGTTTTCCCTCAGGTGAGAGTAAAGATTTTTCAAGTAGGTATTGATGATCTTCTGAATTTTCACAGAATCTATAGTGATTTCACCCTTATTGCTCCATGCATAAATGCGAGTCTTCTCTTTCCTTTATTTGATAAGGTTGGTTAAGGGTTTATCCATTTTATTTATTCTTTCAAAAATCCAACTTTTCAATTGATTAATTCCTTGTATTGTTTCTTTGGTTTCCATTGTTTGAATTTCTGATCTGATCTTTATAACTTCTTTCCTTCTATGGGCTTTGGTTTTGTCTTGCTCTGCTTTTTCTAGAAGCTTGGTGTAACATTTGATTATTCATTTCTGCTGTTCTCTTTTGCTGGTATGAAAATTCACCAGTATAAATTTCCCTCATAGGACTGTTTTCTTTTCTTTCTTTAATGAGCAGAATATGTTTACTGGGGGAAAGAAAGCTTCTGCCCAAGAGAGGGACAGAAGGGGGGGCCCTTGGTTGGTCCCCAGGAAGCTAGCTCTTCCAGGGACTTTTATAGAGGAACACCATGCAGTGGGGTGGATCTAAGGTGGTGGAGAACATGGGAACTCTCTTAGGTGGGCATGAAGTGAAACAAAACTATGGTCAACCAATGAAATTATAAGGACTATTGCTCAGGTAAAATTGATTAAACCCAGTACCAAATGGGGAAGTGAGTCACATAGCAAGTTGGCATGAATATGGGACAGGGTCTCTTCCTGCTGGGAATTGGGTTAGTGACTCATTTTGGCTCTTTCAAGGTGATTGATACCTATTTAGAATATCAACCCCTGATGCCCATCCCTAGAGAAGTATGCAGCTGTATATTTCCTCTTTTGTCTTAAGGTCTGGCCCATAAGGGAATGTCTGTCTCTTCCAAGTTGCAAAGCCACCTTGTCTTCTATCTTGTCTCCTTGAGGGCCTGGCCCTGTCTGACTGCCTATAATATTTCTATCCAATTCAGCTGCCTACAACATTCCCCCCTCTGAAGAAGTAACCCAAATTGTGTGTCCCAAAAGTTTTGTTACTTTTTATCTGCATTCTCATGTAATTGTAGATATTGTTTATTTTCTTCCTTTTTTTTCATCTGTTACCCACTGATCACTTATGAGGTATTTAATTTCCACATGTTTATGGAGTTTTTGTAGTTTCTTTTGCCATTAATTTCTAATTTCATTGCATTATGGTCAGATAACACACATGGGATGATTTCAATTCCTTTGCATTTACTTAAGCATGTCCTGTGGTCTACTATTTGGTATATTTATGGAATATTCCATATGCAGCTGAGAAGAATGTATATTTTGATGATGTTGTGTAGAATAGCCTCAAAACATCTACTAAGTCCATTTGTTCACAGTTTTGCTTGAGTGCTGATATTTTTTTGCTGACTTTTTGTCTTGTTGATCTCTTTTTGACAATTGAGTATTGAGGTCTCCAATTATAATTGTGCTATTACTGATTTGATTTTTCATGTCTATTAATAATTTGTCTTATATAGTTTGGTGCTCCTTTGTTTGGTGATTATATATTTATGATTATTATCTTTTCTTTTTGTAGTTTTCCCCTAACAAGTATGCAAGGCTCTTCTTTATCTCTTTTGATCATTCTTGTTTGAAGTTCACATTGTCTGATTTTTTTCTGGCTTTTTGGGATTCTTATTACATGGAAGATTATTTTCCATTCTTTGATTTTCAGCTATGAATTTCTTTGTGCTTTAAATGTTCTTATATATAGTATATTGTTGGATTTTGTTTCCTGTTGCATTCTGGCAGTCGTTTTGATTGGTGAATTGAGACCACGTACACTGATTATTCTAACTGACATATATTGGCTTATTTTTTTCATGTTATTTCCTCCTGTTATTTCCCTGAGTTTCTCTACTGTTTAATTGCTTGCCCTGCCTGGTGGTTTCTTCTTGTTGTTCTTGGAATTGTGGTCATTTTTATCTCTCTGTAGTTCCCTTTCAGTACTCCTTGTAGGGTTGGTTAACCAGTCATAAATTTCTCCAGCTGCTCTTTGGCATGGACAGATCTTATCTCACCATTCATTTTGAAAGATAGTTTTGCAGGGTGCATCAATCTTGGTTAGAAGTTTTTTTTTTCTTTTCTTCAGAACTTGAAATAATTTGTGCTGAACTCTTCTTGACTTGAAGGTTTGTGTTGAGAAATCTACCATAATTCTGATAGGTTTTCCTTTATAGATGATTTTTTTCTCTTATAGATTTAATATTCTGTTCTTGTGCTGGATTACTGGAATCATTTTTATAATATGTCTTGGTGCAGTTTTATTTTGGTTGTCACCATTTGGAGTTTTATATGCTTCATTTATTTGTATGTCAAATTCTTTATCCATGTTTAGAGGTTTTCTGTCGTTATTTCTGTGAAGAGCTGTTTTGTTTTTTTTAAAATAACATTTGTGCTGTCTCCAGCTTTCTCATTGACCCTAATCAATCTTATGTTTTTCTTCTTTGCTTCATCTTATAGCTATTGGATTGATTTTTCATGATCTTTTGTTAGTTTTAAGATTTTTTTTGATGATCACTAGCTGCAATTGTGTCTTCAAGATCTGAAATTCTATCCCTTCATTAAATTAGTTGTATATCCTTTCTTTTTTATTTTTTAAAGGTAATAAAAATGGTAAAACATTAACTCCTCAAACATTAGAAATGATACTGTATTTCACTAAACAATATAATAGGAATTCAACAATGATTGCTGTATTGCATAGTGTTGTCTTTGAATTAGTTATTCAGATTATCAGACATAAGTATACAAAATTGGTCAAAAAAGTCATAAAAATTAAGAAGGAGAGTCAAAAAATTAATTAGCTGCTCCTTTCAATAGATGAGTGGGAACTTTTAATGTCTTGTCTTAGATTTCTGTTTGGATCTGTTTGCTGGATTCTATTTCTTTACTATGTTGAGAATTTTTTGTTTTTTTCAGTTTTCTAAGCTCATGTATTCTTCTATATGTGCATTGCCTAATATATTTTATTTTAAGCATCATTTTTTTATGTACCTGAGAGATTATTTTCTCTATAACACTTCACTTGACTTTTCACTTCCATTGCTCTCATTTTAGAAAGTTACAGTATCTAACTCCAAGTTTCACCTATCTTCTTGAGTTCTGGGCTTGTCCTTGGTGGGCTGGGGGTCTGGGGTTGCATTTTCCTTCGGCATCTTGTTAATTTCTATTTTTAATTTTATTTTGTTTTCTATGTTGATACTTGCCAATTTCTTATAATGTATAGTTTTATTGCTAGCATTGAAGTTTCCCTAGAGGATAACTGTTCTTCAGATATGTCTTCTAGATGTACATGACTTCTTATAGCTTTTCCAAGACCCTAGCTTTCCCATTTATAAAGGAAACAAAATTACTATTTGTCTCAGCTTCTAATCCTTTAGTGCTAGGCTGTGTTGTTGATTATAACTTCATACAATTTCAGTGTTGTCATACAGGGGGAAAAACCATAACATGTATGACATCCTGGCTTAAGTAGTACAGTTAATATTAGCAATAGTTTCCAGTACAACTTAACTACTGATAATGTATAGTAACCATTAACCTATTACCTCTGACTACAGAGGCAAACTCTAAAATTATATAACAAAATCAAACATATACTCTGCACTTTCATTCAGTGATTTTACCCTTAGTGGATGATTTTATCCTTCTGAAGGAGGAGTGCCATTAATATATGTTGGGGATAAGCTAACGTGTTGAATGAGGTCATACATAGTAGAGGTAAGGCTGGAGATTAAAGGATGATCACCTGATTTTTTTGAGGACACAGGAAGAAAACAATGAAAGAGAGTATGAAGGTGTAATCAGAAAGGGCAGAGACAATGTTTACTCACTTGAAAGTTTAAATTTAAAAAGTAGTTGAGGAAAAAAAGAAGATTTATGGAGGAAAACAAAAAAAGAAAGTTTAGAAACCTAAAAATGGATAAAAAGAAGGAAGAAAGAGGGCAAACAAGAAAAGAAGAGAAGAAAGATAGTAAAAGAGACAAAAGAGAGGAGAAACAAATCCCAAATACAGAAATAACTACATAATTCAGAACAAAACAAGATGACATCCAGTGAGACAGGAAAGCAATAGCCAATCAGACAAACAAGAGAGAATAAAAGTGGTAAAATGTCTCTGATGTTTACAGTTGTGTGGTAGTGTCCAAATTTAATCTCAGAAATGTATCGATTATGGAGCTGACTTTGGCCTCTGGATATGCAGATGGGGATTGGTCTTCTGTTAGTCAAGTTCTACACAGTCCAGTTTCAGTGTTGGTGGGAAACTGCTGGTTCCTCACTGCTACTTCAGACTATTCATGTTGCGGGTCTCCTTAATTACTTACCAAAGGCATGTGTGTGTCCACGTGCCCCGTGGCTGGCTGTTGCCCTGGGTCTCAGGTTTTGGGGTTTCAGTTGGTCCATTTACCAAAGGTATGTGCTGTGCCATCTCAGAGATAATTGAGCGGACACAGAGAATGGACTCAAACTCCCCTTGCAGACCCTCCTGTTCAGGAGACTAATTAATTTTAAAGTCTCCTTTTTATGTGGGAAGGCTGCTGAAGAGATTGCAAGTATCTTGGGAAGGAAGAAGGCCAGCAAAGCATTTATTTGGCTGGGTTTGGGGTGGAGTTTGCATGAATGGTACAGTGTCATAATAGGTGTTGATTGGGGAAGTCTTTGTACATGCACAAAAAACAAAAGAGGAAGTTCACAGTTATCTTGGGAAAAGGAGAGAGAAATCAGTCTAGGAGTGGCTCCTTATTGGTCCTGGGATCCGCACACTGTGCTGACTCACTGTCACGGTGACCTGGGGGACCACTGCATGGATGCAGACCCATCATTCCCATCTTTTTATTGTTAAAAGGGGCAACAACACTCTCTAGCTACTTCCTACAAATAGGGAGCATCATGGTAGGGGCTATTGTGGTTGTCAGTTGCCTGACCAGTCTGGCATTGTGGAATTTAGCGTTGGGGGTCTCAACCAGAATAAGACACTGGTGGTAAAAGCTCATATCCTGGATTGGAGAAATCTTGAAAAAGTTTAAAAGCACAAGTTGCTATGAATAGCAAGAGAATGATCTTGACCACAATGATGTTTTTATGACCTGTTAACTGTGGTTAGGGAAAACTGCATAGTTTTATACATCCTGTGGCTATACTTTTCTGCTGGATGTTTAAGACCAAGTTGAAGTGAGACCTATATGAATTAAAATGACCTCCTTGCTATCTGTCAAGTCCAGTTAATCTCCTCAGGATTTACCTTGGTAACAAACATTGTGCTTCTCAGTACTTCTGTCAGTAGCAGCTATCAGGATGAGTCATGGCCATTGCTTGACCAACTTATTTTCTGTGAAAGTAAAATATTCCTTTTATTCAGAAGAGTTTTTTTTTATTAGATTTATGGACAGACTAGGCAAAAAATGTTATCACATTAATATTGAGGGCTTTCTTTATTTTTTCTCCCCATTATTCTATTTTACACTCATTGCATTGCTAGCTCAATAATAATTTTGTTTTTACATAAACCTTATTTCTCAATGAAAATTTGTAGAATTCCTCTTATAAATAATAAAATTTGTTATTGCATTAGTATAATTTATGTCTTATAACATTAATTACTATTAACATTTTATAAATAGTTATCAAAAAAGTACTCAAAGTATGGTTTTGTTAAATTGCTATAAAGTAAGAGACTGTCCAATAATACATGCATCCATGTAAGCACCTAATTTTTGCAGGGTAAATGATATGCTTTTTAAATTCATTCATAATTTTTATCCTGAAAAATTTAAGTCACTGTATATTGGCTACATGTAAAAGTGTTCCTATATTTACAAAATACCAGGAATGGATGGCTTTTTCATTGAAGCATTCTTCAGCCATTATGTCATAATTGCTTAATTTAGACAAAGTAATGCAATGTCACACTGGTAATTTAGCAAAGATAAATCACATTTTTGTTAGGTTGTTTTGCCTCTGTGTTATTAGAATTATGCACTCTTATACAGTTGGTGAAATTTACAAATGAGAACTGTTTTGAAATGAATTTGAAGGAATAAAAATCTTAACTGAGATTAATCCAGAAAAGATTGGTATTTACCTGCATTTCTGTTTTTTTATTGTTATGCAGAGCACTTAATTTTCAAAAAATTAGAAACATTTCAGAAAAAAATGTCCTGTACTGAAACTGTGACTTATGGATTGCAGATGATTTTACTACCTCACGGACAAGTTTCCTGTCAACAGGAGAGGACCTACATGTGCTACACAAAGTGGCTTGGCCCCTGTTGAACTAGTTTTTTGAGAGTGTTTCTCTATTCATGTTATACAATGACACAGAAACAAAGCTTCTCTTGGATGAGTTGATGGCAATGGCATTTTCACAGAGTGTGCTCTGATAAGTGCTTTCAGATCACACCACTTGGAAAGTGTAATAATTTTAGACAGCTCCTTGTGGAATACTGTATAGCCATTTCCTCAACTATTAAGGAATGAATAAATGACTCACACTGAGTATTTGGAACATTGTTTAGAAATCTTCAAATCCCCTGAAAACTTTAAGAAATGTTTAAACTTTTTTTTTTTTTTTTTAGAAATTCAGTCTTTTGAAGGACTTATTTGAATAGTGCTGTCAAAAACCAAAATCACAACAAATTTAGAGTAAGGGCCCTGACTGACTATGTCTTCATTTCTAGAATTGAGCGACATGACACTTTATTTAATAAAATCGAACAAGTGCTCTGATGATGAACTGAGCAGACGATGCTGAATTTATAAACAAATAAGTGAAGGAAGTAGAAACAAGGAGCAGGAAGTGGATTGGACATTTCACAATTACTGTGTAATGCGGGAACAGGACAACAGCAACAGAAAATACTAGATCACATAGCAGATTACTTCAGACAGGTTTTTGTATGAATTAAATGTTTTCAGGACAAGAGGATTAAGGTAGAGGAAGCTTCACTGCGTCTAATTGGTCTTCTTGGAGAGATTGGCTTCTCTCATCCTCCTGTTTGCTGGAAGGTGAGGTACCTTAGTTTCAGCATGATGACCAAGACTTCAGCACAGGTCATTCCATTTTGATGTTATTCTGGTCTGTCAGGTCAAGTGCAGAGCTTGGTGCTGAGCGGGAGCCTTCTATGATTTTTATTACGCTGTGGATAGGTTGGTCAGGTTCAGACTCCTGAAGGAATTTTATGAAAGCAATGACACTTATGCTTATATACTTCCTTCAGTTGTCCATGTATTATACATTCTTTTGAGCACATTCCGAAGGGGAGAGCATGTGTTGCAGATGCTGTGGATCTAATTGCAGAAGCACACAGGTGTCATCAAAATTTACCTGCAGGGGAATTCAAGACTTGGTGCCCAGTAGCCTGTGCAGGTCAGACGTGCTGTTCTGTAGGAAATAGACACGAGGTATTCTGAAATTGAGAAGGACAATGCCAGCAAATGGTGCACCTGACCCCCGTTTTGTTGGTCTACTCACCTGAACCCCACTGTGAAAAATAACTTGAAATTTAGTCTTAGGTATTTTAGTTGGTTTCATTGTTCCTAATTTGGCATACAAATGTCAGATTACCTATGCGTATAAAAGAAAGGTGATTTTTTTGAACAAAATGCAAATTAAATTAAGTTTCTTATAAGCAAAAAATATGAAGAACAGAGTAATTTAGTGAAGTAAAGAAAAGTGTGTTTTGGATAATATATGTCAGTGTTAAAATGAGATTCGTAGGTCCTGCTTCTAACTATCTACTGTGAAATCTAGGTAATAAAGTTGCCCACTTATTCCTTTAAAAATAGTATTTTCCCCATCATGGGTATGAAAATTAGCTCTCTCTTAGCTCAAACACATTATTACACAAGGAAGAAGAAAAGAAGGAGATTAGGGAGAAAAAAAGCTTCTCAGTAGAGGCCAGGACCCTCTCCAAACTGAATTTTAAGTGCTGCTTCTGATGTAGATTTTTCTCTCTTTCATTAAAAAAAAAAGAGTATTAAGAAGTAACACAAGCATAATAACTGTCTGCAAAGCCCCTTTCACAAGATATTCTTAGTGGTTTGCATTTTTCAGAGCCTTGTGTCTGACCATGGAATAGAACCGATGCAGATGGTGGAGAAGCCAATTCAGTGGCCGTGACTGCCGTGAGCAATATGGTGTAATCTTGGACACAATGTTGCCATTGTGCTTGATGCAGTCATTCATTTGCAGACACATTCATTTGCAAATTACCCACAGCTCATGTCCCCTTTGAAACTCAGAATATGTCATTCCAGGAAGGTCAGCACATCCATGACCCACTAGATTCTTTAAAAGCCTGCCCTCACTCTAGCCTCCCACCCCTTTTTCATTTCCTTCCCAAAGCTGTAAGGGCCTCAGTCAGGGCAGGGTGGGCTCTTGCCGAATATGGAGGTAATTCCCCAACAAAATGTGCCTATGTGTTTCACTACAAATAGTCCACTACTCATCCATTTGGCAACCAATAGGAAATAGCAAGGTTAGTCATAGAGTGATGATGTGATCTTAGGAGCTACACTTAGTTCTGTTAAATTTCCTTTATCATAATGGGTGTGCAATAAGTAGAGCTAAAACAAACATCAATAGATAAGTATTTTATTTAGCAAACATTGATACATATTCTTATAATGGGACAAAATTATAAAACTGAATAGAATAAAAAGAATAAGGAACAATGAAGTTATACTGAAGGAAAAATAAATCACAAAAGCACACATTGGCAAGATAAAAGAAAATTCTCCAGTAATCACAAGAATAGCACAGAGATTGTTACAAAAACCTCACGTTTCAGTTAAGATGAGCCAAGATAAATATGTTCCCTGTTACTGCCAGCCCTGAGTTTCAGAAGCCACCAAACCCTTCAAGGAGCTTGCAGTTGATAAATGTATCTGGGTAGAGTGAAGTCGTTGCACAGGAAACTCACCCTTGATAAGAAAATCCCCAAGCCGAAACTGGAAAATGGCCCTTGGATCTCACTGACAGCATTCTAGCCCTCTCTATCACAGTCTTTCAATTTATAAAAGCTTCTTATACCTTAGAGCATATAATATATTGGGTTTTGATTTCTGTTTTCAATATTATTTGAGACCTGGGCTTTGTGCATTGTTTGCAAGAGCTACGCAATGCCTTCTTTGGCTGTGTGGTCAGGAGCAATTACACACTACACACTTGCCGTTCTCTCAGCCATGTGAGCCTCTCAGCTGGGAATGTCTGCGCTCCACCCAACACCAGTTGCTTCGAAATACTTAACTATGGAACGTGACCCTTGAAAAGTCATTTACATGTAGTAAAACTCCCAGAGATAATTTTGCTGCCTCACAAACCTGAACTTTGCCCATGGTCCAGGCTACCTGCTGGATGCTTGCTTTATGTATGCGTCGTCAACAACCTTCACATGGTACAGATTTATTGCTGCCCCAGTCTTGCTTCCCTTATGAAAGGGGACAGTCTCCTTGGATAAAGAGGCAACTATATCTCATTAGTCTAATTAGAACATATTGTCCTTATGAGTAAATGTGATGGCTTTTCATATAACAAAAAACATAAATCTTACTTATTTTTCTGAAATAAACTTTTATAGTTTTGAAGGAAATTTTAGATTCACATCAAAGTTACAAAGGTAGAATGGAGAATTCACATCTTTCAACCAAGTTCCTTATAATGTTACTGTCTTATACTGTGTATTTGTTAAAACTAAGAAAGTAACAATAACATTGATATTCATTGCCTATGTTCCAGGCTTTATCTGGATTTCACTCAGTTTTTCACTAATGTCCCATTTTTGTTTCATGATCCAATCTAAGGGATCACATTATATTTAATTTTCTTCTCTCTCTGACCTTTGAGGATTTCACAGATGTGCCTCGTTTTTCTTGGACTTGACAGATTGGAAGAGCACTGGTCAAATGTTTTGCAAAATGTCCCTCAATGTGATCTGTAAGAGGTATTGTTCACCACTAGACTGAGCTTGTGGGTTTCTGAGAACATTGACGCCTTTTTCTTTTCATGGGGTGCACGGTATCAACATGTCCCCACAACAGTAACGTTAACATCCATGACTTGTTTCTTCACTGTGAAGTTGCTATGTTTTTGGGGGGCTTCATATTATCACCAAAAAAGGACATGTAGAGTCCTAGGCCCATTTCTTTGTAAATGTAAGCTTACTCTCCTTGCAGATTTAATCAAGGTAAAATGAGGTCTTGTGTGGTCCCTTATCTAATATGAACATTGTCTTAAGAAGAATGGAAAACACTGTGTGGGCTGTCGGTGAAGACACAGGGGCATGCAAGCGTGCCATGTTGGGGCAATGGCAGAGGCTGGAGTGCTGGAGATGCACATCTAGGGTCAGCAGCCACCTCAGAAGCCAGAGAGTCAGGAAGGATTCAAAGCTTTGAGTAGGTGGTTCATTTTCACTTAATTTAAGTTAATCATTGACCAAGGGCACCTGGCCAAAATATAGGCACGAGAAGCATGGGGCGCTGCCACCCCTGTGATCTCTTGGGAAGCTAAGCAAAGGGTTCTCTTCAAGGGTGGGCGTGAGAGGGACTCACTTGTGCTTCCTCAGATAGTGCTATTCTATTCTAATGCACAAAGTCACAATCATTTTTTTGTAACTCTTTGCAATGAAAATGCAGTTAACTCAGGCCTTTCATTTGAAATGCTCTAAAAGGATTCTACCCCCCATTAATTTGCACTGGCGGGCCAGTTTGGTTAAACCACTTGAACTCTTGGCTATTTACAACAGTTCTGATTCTTCTCTCCTCTATAGGGAAAAGAGAAATGTGAGATTGAATGCATGTGTAAAGGTTCTAAGTAGCCTGTGATTTATTTGAGAAAGCTGATTGAATTTTCATGTGACTTTCTTTTTCCTTTCTTCTTTTTTCCTGCATTCCACTGTCTTGCCATTTGCTTGCTAGCTTTTTTGCTTCCTTTTATTTGAAAAGAGGTCACTTTTTATGGAACTACAACATATATATATATATATATATATATATATATATATATATTCTCATTTTAGGTGCATGTTAAGTCTGGCTACAGAAGAGATGCAGAAGAATCTTATGAAAATTCTTTTCAGAGTATCCTGTTTGCAGAAATAACACCTATTGTCTGAAATTCTTAAGCATTTCATTGAGTTTACTTTAAAATTTAATTAGGTAAAATCAGTGCATTAGAGCTTGGGTAGTCATTATGGCTTAGAAGATGATCCCTTAAGAGTCACATACCCAGGGGAGTTAGGAGGCTGCGTTACCAATTACCAAAATTTGCTTAATGCAAGCCTGTTCTTTTTCCTACATATTGCAGCATTTATTGGAAAAATTCCAAAATCTTATGAATATGTATGATCTAAATTGTCCATTTAGCTTGGCAACAAGTAAGTGTTTCCTGCTAAATTATACAATATTGGCCATCAATTACTTTAAAAATATGCTGCTGAAGGCTTTGCACAAGGATGTAGATAGAAATGACAGCTAGAAATGACGATTTCCTATACCACTCTCACGTATCTAAAAAATTAGGCAGCTCCTGAAGCCCACAGTTATGCACACAAAAACAAACATGCAGTGTGTATATAGTGGGCTTTCTATATAAGCATACACAGGATTAGAAGCTGACACTTTATTTTTGGTATTGTACATCCTTACATGTTTTAACCAATTTAATCATTTTCTTAAGTGCATCTCTTTGACTAGCATTCATCCAGTTAATCCCCGAATCACATTAATGAATTTGTTTAGAGACAGTTTTAGGCAGAGGAAAATTTGAAAGGAGACAAAGAGACTGTAATGATTAGGACCTACATCTGAGATATCAGGGAAATGACTTGTTTTTTTATGCAGTCTTGTTCAGTATTAAATTCTCAGGAGATTTACTAACATGAGCAAATGTAATATTTGCTGTGTTGCTAAGCAATGGGACTTAGGTCCTAATACACCCAAATATGGTACTTGGCATCTGAGGAAATGACAGGGCCAAGTGGGTCTCACTCTGACCTTATCCTGTCCTTCGCTTATGATGTAAGTAACAAGATTTGCTTGAAAGATGTTCCCCTTGTCTCATAATGAGAGGAAAGGAAAGCCCTGGTCTCTGATGACACAGAGAAGGTGGGGGACACAGAGAAGGTCATGTTAATCTCTTCTTTCATGTTTACTAGATTGTACTCTTTGTATCCAATCATACTTCAGGATGATGATCCAATTTTCATCAAGTCTAACTATAAAAGTTTAAAATGTGCTTCAAAATAGAGTGACTTCTTAAATTAAAACCTTTATTACATAAAAGACACGTTGCCATGAATCTCCTTGAAAACACCCTCCTTCCTTTTCACACACTTGTGCCATTGTTCTTGCCAATTTTGGAGGCACTCCTGGAAATCCCCTTTCCTGGATTTAGCTGTGCTTTTCTTGATGTCTTGATGTCCTGAAATGATCTAAGACATTTATCTTCCATGACCATTTTGACTGTTCCAGAACAGTGAATAAAGTACATGAGGACACAAGATGTTATGGTTTGTGTCTAGTTGTCTCCCCAAAGACTCATGCAGTCATAGGACGAGTTTCTAGATTTTGTAATTTGTTCATGATCCAGTGCTGGGATTATGAGTGTGAGTGGTGCTGGAATTATGGGTGTGTTACACTGTGCCTGGGGTGGATAGCCTGAATGCAACATAACGGAGACAGAATTGTTCTCTGCTGCCGTTGTTGCTGCTACTCCTTCTGTTTGCTTTTGCTTATTCATGTATGTATGTGTGTGTGTGTGTGTGTGTGTATGTATGTGTATGTATGTGCGTGTATGTGCTTAGTACAGGGTCTACAGGATCTATTCTTATTCTCTGCCACAGCCATGAATGGCTGCCCTCTTCCTTGTGTTGCTCTGCCTTGGAGCCAGCTGAGTATGGACTGAAACCTCCACTAACTGTGAGCTATGTAAACCTTTCCTTCCTTCATTTTGGGTGTTGAGTATTTTGTCCCAGCAATAAGAGAAGAGTAACTGAGACACAGGTTAATGTCTTTATGCATCTGCTTTTCTTTTGGATAGCATTTGGCAGCAGCCCTCATGGCATGTTTTCTCATACTTGATCAAGTCAGTCTTTGAGGGGAATTAATGGCAATAAATCTACTATAATAATTTAAAAAAATTCAGCTATTTTTTATCAGCTGTTATACACAGATTTCCCAGTTGCCTCTGGTCTTCATTCTTATGATGCCCATGTATTAAATAAGTTTATGTGTCTTTCTCTAGTTCTTCTGTCTTTCTTTTAGGTGCCTGTGCAATGACCTTCCTGATAGTAGAGGGAAAGTGCCTTTTCTCCACTGCATGAGTTGGTTTCTACTTTGTGACTGCTTATTGGACATGGCTGATCATTAAATGTAGCATTTACTGTCAATATCATAGTCATATATGAGGACTGAAGGAACCAGAGGAGAAGACAACTAAGAATCACCGTGAGAGTCTACTGAGAATGATGCATCCTGGGTCTAATGAGGCCCTGCTCTCTAGGTTTCTTTTCTTTTCTCTCTGCTGGCTCAAGTTAGTTTAATTGTGCAGGGAAAATGCAGAGACTTTGTTCAGCAGTATGCTGGAAGTGCTCTTGCTGTAACATGGAGGGAGTTACATGCCAAAAAAAATACTGTTTAATTTGCTTATTTTCTTAAATAAAAACAATTAAGTGCTGTAGTTTGGGTCAAAAAATCATTGGGTAGAAGTGAATCAATTCTTGCTCACTCCTCAAAAAATTCCTCCAAATGAATTGAGAATATGAAGATTCAAGAGATCTTTTACTTTATTTTTTTATGTATTTAGTATAGGGTCTACAAGGTCTCACTACACAGATCAGACTCATAGTGATTCTCCTGTTTTCTGCTTCCGAAGCACTGGGATTACAGGCGTATACCACCAGGCCCAGTCTCAGCTGTCATTGCAGTGTGCCCTTGGGCAGAGCTGGCTCAGCATGCAGGATTGAATGCCAGTTCCTGAGCCTGCCTAAGCTGGTGCTTTACTCAGCTGAGCTATCTGGCTGACCCAAGAATTTCACTTTAAAAAGTTCTTCTTAGTAGTTTATCCCTTAGACTTCTCTAAAACTTTCATCATAAGGTACAGAATTCAGAGCAGATGTAAATCATTTTGTTACACAGTCGTATCAGAAAAGTTGGGCTATAGGAGGGTTGGACAAATTCTTTGAAAATATGATGTATATTTCTACATAATAAATGGTCATGAAAAATAAGAGAAATAAGGTAAGATAATCTTAGAGGCCGGGGAGATAGCTCAGTAGAATAAGCGCTTGACTGGGAACCACAAGGTGCTGAGTTCAATCCCCGGTACTCAAAAAAAAAAAAACCAAAAATCAGAACAAAACAAAACAAAAAAGCCAAAAAAGGTAAGATAATCTTCCTTTAAGCAACTGTAAATTAAATGCTAGGCAATTTAAAATATCTGTAGTTTTCTACAAAAGAAATCATGTTATTAGTATGAAATGATAAATTCCTGAAGGTTGCTTTTAAGCATGCAAGATATTTGTCTAGAGTGGAGTGAAATCTAACAGCACGTGTATGGCTATTTTGAAAGCAATTTCCTATTTATTTTAACAGGAAGTCCCTTTGCTCTCCTTTGGGTCATTTTACTAAGAATTTGACTTGACAAATGTTTGAAGACATCTAACTTAAAGCAATTGTACTCATGGTACCTGTCTCAAGTTAGTCAAGTTAATTCTCAGAAACATTTAAATCCTTTTGATTTTGTCTTCTAACATTTGTCCACTTGCTGCTACTTCATTTCAAAAATGCTCCAAAATTTAGTGTTTTGGAATGGCAACAGCAAGATAGCTATTGGTTTCTACCTCATGTTGTTCAGGTCTCTGCTGAGATGATGTGAAGGCTGGGATTTCCCACCTTGAGGCATCTTCCCTGGGATCTCAGTTGTACTGTTATCTGGCATTCACATATGGCCTTTCTGTTTCTCCTTATGGACTTATTCTGGGCTTCCTCACCCAGTTTGGTATTGTACCCAAGTCACAGAACCTGAAGGGACCATGAAGAAACTATAGTGCACTTTATAACCTCAAAAACAATACAGTTTGGCTCACTTCTTCAATACTTTTGGGGGGTGAGGTGGGTCACTAACCATATTTCTTGATGAGAAGAGTCCCAAACTCACATTGGGAACTGGAGTTGTGGGATGATAGAGAAGGCATCCAATTTTGTCGATACAGTGTGCTGCATTCTTCCTCTTCTTACCTATGATCAGTAATGAGGTCTAGCGCTATGTATCTTCATCTTTGTTAGAATGTTAATGCTTTTTTGGTCTTCCTCTCTCCTTTCTAATGCTCTTCAAATCTACCTTCTACATAGCTGTATGGGTGGTGAATTTCAGACGCAGATCTGCCCATCATCCTACTGTTCCAACCCTTCAGGGCTCTCTATAGGAGAAGGCTCCTCAGCCAGGCATGCACAGTCCTCATGACTCCTTGTGGAACTCTGAGTGGATCCCTGGTCCACTTAGCTGACACTGTCTGACACAGATTAGCCCCTCACGGCTCTTTCTTGTCCCTGGCCTTGGACATGCACACATGCCATGCTGCTTCTAACATCCACATCTCCTAGTGGTGTCTCCTTTTCCTCACTTGCCCCCTTCACAATCTTCATCTTCCGATAATGCATTCCAGTTTCAGTCTCTCCACACAATGTACAGCAGGATTTCCATTTAACTACAAAGTTGTCATTCTCATTTTTAACCACTCTGTTTCATTTTCATCATCTGATAAACGGACTTATAGTCCTCAACTTACAAACTTTTTAAGAATTCATTGATGCTGAACTTGATGAGAAGAGTGCCAAACTCTTTATACACTCAAAGAGTATATAAGTGCTTTTGACCATAGCCAGCCCTGAGCACCTCTCAAAAGACGGTTGTTACTGTCACTGCTAGAGTCTCACTGCTTGCAGTTCTGGCAAATTGGTGTAATTCTGGAAAGCATCTCACCTTAACATCTGTACCCTTATTCTTCCCTCTGCATGGAATTTCCTTTTTTTTAAAAAATAATTTTATTGAGAAACAAATAGCACTGAGACAGTTTCAAAACCGATTACTAGCAGTTTCAATAATTAATATATTGCATATTGTTGTGTTAGTGGTTATTCATTGTACAAGATGCAGACATGATATCCTGTCCACAAACACTACTAGAATAAACCTCTCTATTCACTGAATTAAGAGAAT
This sequence comes from Octodon degus, assembly GCF_000260255.1. Taxonomy (NCBI): domain Eukaryota; kingdom Metazoa; phylum Chordata; class Mammalia; order Rodentia; family Octodontidae; genus Octodon; species Octodon degus. The sequence goes on from NW_004524725.1 coordinate 2,226,662, forward strand.
GCAGCTGTATTATCTGTCTTATTTTGAATATACAGATACAAAATGGTCCTTCATTTGCATCTCCCTTATTTGGTTAGTTTTGTCAGAAAAGGGTATTCCATTGTCATTTAAATATTGTAGCTGTGTGAACTCAGCAAAATATTGCAATGTAGTCTATTAGTCCATAATAGTAGTGGATTTTCTGTAAGACTGGCAATGTCAGAACTTGTTGACTTCAGCCTTTTACAGCTCATCATAATAACATGGCTTTACTTTTTATACTTTGTTTTCATACTTTTCTACTGAATAGTTAAGACCAAGATAAAGCAAGACCTATATAACAAGAAATGCAACTTTTGTGTCTGATAAGGTCAGTCAAATCCCCTCAGGATTTATCCTGAAACCCTGTACTGAAGTTTGTAGATCCTTTGTTAGTGTCAGTCATGTGGATGAGTCACTGCCATTGCTTAATTTGCTCTCAGTGAAAGCCTGAGAGAATGTTTTCTCTCCATGTGACTCTCCTTAGGCACACTCTGCATCATCAAACACATTCGTCTGTGGCCCCATAATCTCCTTGATAAGAAAATTTGGGATACAACTGAGTTACATGTTGTTACAGTACAGGTTCTCCTATGCTCTGAGTCTTCACTGACCTTGAAAGACTAGGGCTAAAATGTTGGCTGTCCTTGCAGCCCTTCTTTTTCTCTAATTTTGGTCTGCAAACTTAGGTTGTTAACCATCCAGAAGAGAAGATTGTTATTATTACCCTACATATAGGCAGTTGAGCTTAACCTCACTATCTGTCTGAATAGCAAACACCTTAGGCATAATATGGAACAGGTATTTTCCATGAAGCACTGATATGTTAAACTTGAAGTCCCTAGAGAATATGAAGAAAAAAAAATAAAAATGTATATATTTAAAAAATTGGGAATAAACATTTACATATTTTTTTACACAGAAATTTAGAAATCTAACCACATACAGCATTGTAGCAGTACAGTCTAGTGACATTTTTTTTCTTGCCACTAGTTTTTATTTATTACCCTTTTTTTAAAAAAACAAACATTTACTGGAGAGACAGTATGGCAGTAATTGGTATGTCATGACAAGCAGTATGTATTTAGAAGACCAGAATGACAGGCATTCCTAGCATGACCCTAACATTACACATTGCTATCTTCAATGCAGTTGCTTAGTTCACAGGTATCAGCATATATAGTTAGTCAGGGTGAGAATCCTACCATTTAACTGCTAGATTTAAAAACTGTTGATGTTTCTCAGGAGCATTGCCTTACCCATCTTGTGTGTATAAATGTATGGCTTTGCCCCTGTCATGTTTCCTAGCTTTTCTCCTTGCCCTCTCCTCAATGTCTAATCCTCAAGCTCTCACTTTCCTTTTAGTTCTGTTATACCTTTCTATTTGTATTTCTTCTTCTGAGTACTTATACTAGAGAGACTATATGATATTGCACATGTGGGTCTGATTTATTTCACTTATATCTTCAAGTGGCATGCACTTAAATGTAAACGGCTTTGAGTTTATCTTCTTTATTGCTGAGTAATACTCCAAAAATACCACATCTTTTCTATCCATTTCTAAAGTGATGGGCATCTTGGTTGTTTACAAGATTTGGCTATCACAAATTGTGCTGCTATAAATATAGGCACACATATATCCCTATGATATGATGTTTTCAGTTCCTCCGGGAAATTTTCCATTAGGGGTATAGCTGGCTTGAATGGAATTTCGAGTCCTAGTTTTTTTAAGGATTCTCCATACTGATTTCCATAATGGTTGCACCAGACTACATTCCCATCAGTAGCACAGAAGGGTACCTTTTTCCCCACAGCCTCTCCAACATTTGTTGTTGGTTGATTTCTTTATGATAGCCATTCTTCTTGTGGTGAGATGGTATCTCAGAGTTGTTTTAATTTGCATTTAATGGATGGCTAGTGATGTGGAGCATTTTTTCATACATTTATTTGTTTCTTTAATTTCATCCTCTGAGAAGTGTGTGTTCATCTCAGATACCCATTTCAGGATTGTGTCTTTAAATTTTGGGGTCCTAATGTTTTTT
>NW_004524725.1:2229381-2236310 GCF_000260255.1 Octodon degus
GATTTCTCCAGGTCTGTGAGGTATGTTGGTGGTAGTCTGATAGGGATTGCATTAAATCTGTAGAGCAATTTTGGGAGTATGGCCATCTTCACAATGTTGCTTCTTCCTATCCAGAAGCAGGGAATATTTTTCCATTCTGAAATCCTCTATGATCCCTTTTTTAAGAATATTGTGATTTTCCTTGAAAAGATCTTCAAATTCTTTAGTGAGATGAATTCCAAGGTATTTCATTTTCCTCGGTGCTATTGTAAAAGATATTGTTTCTCTAATTTTCTTCTCAGTGTGTTTGTTTTCTGTGTAGAGGAATGCTATTGACTTTTGGGTATTGACTTTGTATCCTGCTATGTTACTCATTTTTTGTATTAATTATAGTAGCTTCTTGGTGGAGTATTTTGGGTCTTCCAAGTAAAGTATCATGTCATCTGTAAATAAAGATAATTTAAATTCTTCTTTACCTATTCTTATTCCTTTTATTTCTTTCTCTTGTCTAATGGCTGTAGTTAGTGATTCCAGAACTATATTGAATAGGAGTGGTGATAGAAGACATCTTTGTCTTGTACCAGATGTGAGAGCAAAATATTTCAGGCTTTCCCCAATTTAGAATTATGTTAGAAGTTGGGTTGTCATAGACAGCTTTTGTCATATTGAAGTAGGGGCTATCTATTCCAATATTCTGTAGGACTTTGAACCTGAATGAGTGTTGGAATTTGTCAAAACCTTTTTCTGCATCAATTGAGATGATCATGTGATTTTTAGATTTGGCGTTATTGATGTAATATATTATATTTATAGGTTTATGTGTATTGAACTATCCTTGCATCCCTGTAATGAATCCTACCTGGTCAAGGTGTATAATCTCCTTGATGATTTGCTATATTCTATTTGCTAGGATTGTATTGAGGATTTTGGCATCTATGTTCATGAGGGAGATCGGCCTGTAGTTCTCTTTTTTAGTTGCATCTTTCCCTGGTTTTGGTATCAGTATAATACTTGCCTCCAAGAATAATTTTGGGAAGATTGCTTCCTTTTCAATTTCATTAAAGAGTTGGAGGAGTATAGGGATTATATCTTCTGTAAATTTCTTGTAGAATTCAGCTGAGAATCCATCAGGACCAGAGCTTTTCTTTGTTGGTAGGTTTCTATTTTATTATATTTCATATTTCATTGGCTATTATTGGGTTATTGGAGTTGTTATATCTTCTTGATTTAGGGGCTGGGGAGATGGCTTAGTGGAATAAGCGTTTCTCTGGCAAGCACAAGGGCCTGAGTTCAATCTCCAGTTCTGCCAAAAAAAAAATAAATATATAAAATAAAAAATAAAAGACTATCTTCTTGCCTTAATTTTGTTAATTTGTACCTTTCTAGGAATCTGTCCATTTCTTCTGTGTTTTCTATCATGTGAGAGTAAAGAGTCTCAAAGTAGCTATTGATAATCAACTGAATTTCCTCTGGGTCTGTGGTAATTACACCCTTTTCATTTCTTATTGCTTATATTTGAATTTTTTCTTTTTTCTTTTTGATGAGGCTAGCTAGGGGCTTATCAATTTTATTTAATCTTTCAAAGAACCAGATCTTTGATTTCTTAATTCTTTAAACTATTTTCTTCATCTCATTTGTATTAATTTCTGCTTTAATCTTTATAATTTCATCCTGTGTTTTGGTTTCATTTGCTCTTCCTTTTCTACATGTTGGAGCTGCAACATTAGGGTGTTGATTTTTTCCCATTTTTTTTTTCCTAAGGTGAGAGTTCTCAGGTTTTTTCTTAAGATAAGAGTTCCCTCTGAGAACTGCTTTCATCGCATCCCATAAATTCCGATAAGTTGTGGTTTTATTTTCATTGAATTGTAAATATTGTTGTATTTCTTGTTTAATTTCATCTGTGACCCATTGGTTGCTTAGTAGAATGTTGTTTAATTTCTATGTATTTATGGGGTTTTTCTTTTTCTTTTGTTGTTTATTTCCAGTTTCATTGCACTGTGGTCAGATAATATGCATTTCTGTTTTCTTGCATATACTTAAGCATGATTTATGCACTAGTATTAGGTGTATTTTTGATAATGACCCATGCACACCTGAAAAAGAATGTGTATTCCTCTGTGGTTGAGTGGAACACTCTGTATATGTCCACTAAATCCATTTGTTCCAAGCTCTGGTTCAGTTCTGCTACTTCTTTTTCTTAATTTTTTGTCTGCTTGACCTATCGTTTTTGGGATAAGGGTGTGTTAAGGTCTCCTGTTAAGATTGTGGCATTGCATATTATACTTTTCCTGTCCAGTAAAATTGGTCTTATATAGTTGGGTGTTCCTGTGTTTGGTGTGTGAATATTTATGACTGTTACCTCTTCCTCTTGAATTTTTCCCCCAACTAGTGTATAGTGACCTTCTTTATTCTGTTTGATCATTCTTGTTTTGAAGTTGAGACTGTCTGAGAACAACATTGCTACCCCTGCTTTTATCTGAGGTGCTGGGGCGTGTAATATTGTTTTCCATCCTTTGACTTTCAGCCTATGAATTTCTTTATGGGTTAAGTGTGTTTCCTGTATACAGCATAGTGTTGGATTTTGTTTCCTAATCCACTGTGCCAGTCCATTTCTTTCAATTGATGAATTGAATCCATTTACATTGATAGTTATAATTGAGATGTATTGAGTAACAATTGACATGTTTTTTCCTGCTGTTGTTTACTCCTTTTTGTCCTGTGTTTAATTGTTTGCCCTATTTAGTGGGTTCCTTCTGTTCTCATTTGTGGAATTCTGATCAGTTTGGTCTCTCCCTAGAATATCTTTCAGTAGCCTGTGTAGGATTGGCTTTGCCATCATGAAATCTTTAGCTGTTCTTTCTCATGGAAGTATTTCACTTCTCCATCAAACCTGATAGAGAAATTTGCAGGGCATAGTAGTCTGGGCTGGGATTTGTTTTCATGGAGAACTTGAAGTACTCTGCTCCATAGTCTTTTTTGTTTTTAAATACTGCTAGCTAGGTTCCTTACTCTGTCTTTCCTTATTTATTCATTTATTTTGGGTACCAGGGATCGAAATTAGGGCCTTGTATTTGCCAGGCAAACACTTACTCCACTGAACTATCTCCTCAGCCCTCCATGCTCTTCTTGCTTTCATGGTTTGTGAATTTAAGTCTTCCATTATTCTGATGGGTTTTCCTGTAAATGTGATTTGTTTTGTTTTCTGTAGTGGCTTTCAGTATATTGTTCTTCTGCTGGATATCTGGGATCTTGACTATTACATGTCTTGGTTTGTTTTTAATGGGTTGAAGTTATTTGGAGTTCTGTATGTTTCCGTTATCTGAATGTCAATTTATTTCTTCATATTTGGGACATTTTCTGCTATTGTTTCTGCTCATAGTCTTTCTATATCATTTGTATTGATTCCCTCTTTTTTATTAATGCCTATTAGTCTCATGTTGTTCATCTTTGCATCGTCTTGCAGGTGATGGATTATTTCTTCCTGCATCCTAGTTGTTTTTAAGAGATCTTTTCTTACCTTTTTACTAACTGTGACAGCATCTTCAAGATCTGAAACTCTATCTTCAGTCACTTTCACTCAAGTGGTTTTGCAAGCTTGTGATTGAGATTTCAAGTTCCTCTATATCTCTTTGACTCTGCTTCATGCAATCAATTTATTTCCTGTATTGCTCATTCAAGGAATCCATCATTTTTGTAATCTCCTCTACTTTTATTTTTTATCAGTGTGTTCTTGAGAAGCAGTTATTAATTCTTTTACTACAGAGATTATATCTTATCTGATTTCCTCTACATCTTTCTGCATTAAATACTTTACTTCAGAAGCTATCAATTCTTAGATTTCTTTTTTTTATTTCAGAGGATATTTCTGATCTGAGTTCCTCTATACCTTTCTGCAGTTGCTTCTTTTCTTCAGACACTATTGTTTCAGACATTTCAGCTGTGTGAATCCCAATTTGTTCTGTGCACTTGTTCTAGGTGGACTCAGGGCCTGAGATTGCATTTTGCTCCTTGTCTTTGTCATTTTGTATAGCACTGTCCTCTGAGTTTTGGTGTAGAGCTTTGGTGCAGTTATAGCCTTAGCACTTACTGAAATTCAGGTTCAGATCTACTAGTTTGTGTTCATCCAGTTGTGCCTAGCTTGGGTCAGGTTGCTGTGCTCAGCTTCTTCCTGCTGTAGCCCTTGGAAGTGAACCTGTTGTGCTCCTCTGGCAAGATATTCTGCTCCTGAATTAGCTGAGTGTTTCTGGCCCCTAGTCCCTGTAGAGGGACTTGAGCCACAGAGTTTCACCCCAGGCTTGTATTCCAGGCCTCGGCTGGGTCTGGAGGAGTCCAGGCATCACAGGGGAGAGCAGAAGTTCTCCTACACACTTGCAGGGCCTGGGCTTGGCCTGAGTCTGGAGAGTTCCTGAGTGTGTGGCAGAAGTCTCATGGACGCGGAGGGCCTGGGCTTGGTCCAGAGACATCCATCGGGTGCAGAGGAGCACCGAAGCTCCCCCACACACTCGCAGGGCCTTGGTTTGGGCTTGCATGGAATTTGCTATCTTGATTTTTATCTGTATCCACTCTCCTTTCCCCAAAGTCTATTTTAACTTCTATAAATTACTGAGAGCACGTTCTTTTCCTGAACTTCAGACTTTCTTAATACATCTTCTTGCTTCTGCCTACTCTCTTTTCTTCTCTTTCTTTTTCTTTCTTTCTTTTTTTCGGTGATACCAGGGATAGAACTCGCTACCTTACATTTGCCAGGCAGGTGCTCATGCCACTAAGTTATCTCCCTGGCCCTGTGCTTTCAATATTAGTTTATTTAAATATATCTTGTTCCTAAGCTCTTTGAGGATAAAAACTATAGTATGCGATTACATCACTTTAATCCCAAACTTTCTCCTTTGGTTAAAATGACACTCATTGCCTTAAATGAGACTTAAGACAAAAAAATACCTTATGAAATATTTTGATAATATTAAACCAAAACAAATATATATTAAATCTGATATATTCATTTCAGTTTTATATATTTTGCCATATTTGTTATATATTTCTGTAAGATATGATTTGTATTATAAAGTAGAAGCATATAAAATGTAGATATTTTACTGGCCTTAATTCTTTTGATATTTTGATTACCTCATGTTAATTTTGCTTCTTTTAAATAAATTAGCCTTATTTATTCTTTTCCTACATTAAAGGGGAGGAATTACGAAGATTGGTTCCATAACATCCTAAAGAAAGATTTTTTTTTTCTAAAAAAATATTTAAAAGTACATATTTGAATTTGCTAACATAAATTTATTTTTGAATCTCAAGTTTATTTTATGAATATTTAATAGCTACTTAACACGAGATAAATGTTGGTACCCCATGAGTCCTACAAGGATGACAAAAAATGTCTGTCCTCTAGGATCTTAGCACCTTTTGGTATAGAGGAACTCTGAGAGTTCCAGATAGACATAGGGGATGTTTTCCACCTAGGGAAAAATAAAATCTTTTCAGAAGGTGTGGCACTTGGACTGGATATCATCTAATGTGTTTAGTTGGATTTGTAAAGAATTTGTTATTCCAGAGAAAGGAGAGGGCACAATGATTCTCCAACAGATTAACAATGTGAATGCGAGTGGTTCTCAGCTTAAGGCTTTGACTTTACAATCCAGTGAAAGCTGAGCACAGTATAAGCTGAAGTTTGAATTTGTGAGTTCTCCCAGACTTCTGCTGTGTGGTAAGATGCTGTCTGGTAATGCTGGACAGTGCCACAGCTCCCCCTCAGCCACATGACCACAAGGGGAAGCAACTATCATTCTACTTTGTACTGTGTGACTAAACTGTGTGATTTGTTGGGTAAAGTGTGTTAAATGCACATTTGATTTGTAATATTTTCAATTCAGGATGGATTCATCAAACTTACCACTGGAAGTCAGGGAGGATTTGTATGGCACTCTGGTGGGATGACGTAGGACATAGGGTGATGTAGAGGGATAAACTCTGGTTGATATTCATTGTGAAAGGAAGGGAGGAATAAGAGAAAGCAGAGGAAAAGCAAGTTCTAGACCTGATGGCAGAGTCCAAAGACAGTTGCTGTTCTGGAAGCTGTGGTGAAGCCATTGAAAAGTCCAGAAAATGCCTGGAAGAAGAACCGCGAGGCAAACCAAGCAGTAAAGCATCTGACCTGAAACACCTCCTCTGTGCAGGCTTCAAAGAAGTCTTGGACTCAAATGTGTGTGCTGTGCTCGTCTGCAGGCACCCTCTGTCATGAGTCACAGGCTATTTTCTCAGTGAGAATTTCAGTCCCTCTCAATCCAGGTAGGATTCACCCCAGTGAATGACCTCAGACAATAGCTCTATGACCAATTATGGTACCCAGAAGGCCCTGCATAGGACTCCATGTCATTATAATCCCAATTAACATCTCTCTTAATTAGGAAGAAATGCAGAAGTAATGAAGGTGGAAATGATTTTAATCTGTAGCCTCTTCTTTAGCTTTCTGCTTATTATACAAGATAGTATACAGTATATAAAAGTTGAGTAAGCCGAAATCATGGAAAATTGAACTATAAGAATAACTGGGTAAGATAAATTGTTCCTGCTAATTTTGTGTATCTTACAGTTTATCCTAGCTTCAGCATTTGCTTTGAAGAAATTGTGCAGTTGTATTTTAAAAGCTACTTTTGTGGATTTTTTTTATGTCAGACTGTTATGGGCACTACCCTAAGTAATGATCATACACAGAACTTGTGCCTTTAATTCATTTTCCAATAGAAGAAACTGTTGTATAGTTTTCACCTCTAAAACAGAGCAAAGCAGAACGAAAAAGGGAGCACTTCATCAAGCAACTGAATTTGAAGGGACTATGTCATTGGCTATGCATATTAATTTATTTCTGGGGATGCTTCTAACACTGTCAGAGGTTGAGAACTTTCCCTTATCCAAAAGAAAGACTCAGGGCCAAGGAGATAGCT
>NW_004524725.1:2237127-2240812 GCF_000260255.1 Octodon degus
GCTTTATATCATCTTTCTTTAATTAAAGAGGAGAAATACTTTTATTTAATTTCAATAGAACCTGTGAAATACTTTCATCATTTCCCACACATTATGAGAAGAAACTGATACAGTTAATAAAAACTGGATTGTTCCCTTTATTGATCAATAAAAAGTGCTTCCATTTGTTGGCTATTTTCTTCACAAACTGTTTCACCTAAATTATCTAATTTATTTTTCAGAAGGATATGTGGCTAACACTATCCCATCTTTTTTCTTTTATGTATTTAGGACAGGGTCTGCAAGGTCTACAGGGTCTACAAGGTCTCACTGTGTAGATCAGACTCATAGTGATTCTCCTGTTCTCAGCCTCCCAAGAGCTGGAATTTCAGGCATGTCTACCACACCCAGTCTCAATCTCTGTCTCAGCAGGCCCCGGGGGTGAGGCCAGCACAGCACAATGGAGACTGAACCCCGGCCACTGTGTTCTGCCTAAGCAGGTGCTTCAGTCCGCTGAGCTATTTGGCCGGCCCCCACATCCATTTCATAGGTAAGGAATTTGTGGCTGAACATGCTCAAAGATGTCCCCAAAATTACAGTTAATTAAAGGAGAGTTCACATTAGAATATAAATTTGTTTGACTTCAAAGTATGAACTATTTCAATTTGCATCTTTCCAATGACCAATGACGTTGAACATTTTTTCATGTATTTATTTGCTACTTGTATTTCTTCATCTGAGAAGTGTGCATGCACCTCAGATGCCCATTAGTGAGTAGCTTAGTATGTTCGGTGGTTTTGGTGACTTATACTGCTCTGTAAGTCACCATTGGTCGTGACCTTCAGCTTCATCTCAAGGGGCGTCTTATTCATTAGGACCTTTCATTACCAAAGCTACAAAATTCACTGGTCTATCATCTTGATGGGAAAGGTTCTATGTATAACTTTCAAATTGCTTTTTTAAATTCTTCATTTGATGAATGTAACTGTGGTAAGAAATGAAAAAAATTAGAAATGAAAACAATCCTACTGACTGTAGTCATGAGAACCTAGTTTTCGTTATGGTCCATTTTTAAAAAACTACTCTTTTCCACCTCATAAATTAACGTAACTCTGAGGCGAACAGCACTTTATATTTAGAGCACTGCTTATGTAGTATGAGCTGGCCACTTAACACTCAGGAAGTGTAGTATCATAGTTCAAATAAATATTTTGCTTTGGACTGAGACCTCAGGGTAGAGAGGACTGAATCCAGCCACTAACTGAGTAGGTCTGCTAACTTTTTTAGCCCCATGTCACATTGCCTTAGCTCACCACACATTCAGAATATCAGCTAGTGCCAAGGGCTCCTCTTTGGGTTTGTCCCGTCAATTTCTAATTTAGGAAAATGGGATGCTGCAGCTCCCTTGTACTATTTTTACACTTCCAATACTTCTATGCCTTTAACCCCCCCCCCCCCCCGACAGTCAGGAAAGCTTCACACGTTTGTGTCACTTTCTGTTCAGATTCAAGGCCATCAGAACTGCAATTAATTTGCATTTTAGACCTTTATGTAAGAAGATGTCACTTTTTGGGAATGTTTCTGGATGACAAAGTGCAGCTGAAGAATTTACTACTCTGTACACGCTTACTTAAGAATTCTAGTTAATTACTCGTTATGTTCTTGTATGCTTCTGGAAATTCATAGAAAACAAAATCACTTCTTCCCTCTCATATGTCATAAAAGAAAAACAAAACCTTTCAAAACACAAAAGTCTTTTTTTTCATATTACCAGATCCTTAAGAGACCTTTGCTAAAAATACTTTTTGCAGCTCAATATTTTCCTTTAGGTTTTCATTGTTAAACAATAGCCTGTCTGAAAAAAAAAAAAAATGCAAGTTTTATAGTTCGTACACAATATACTGTCTGTGCAGCGTCGACGAAACCCAACTATTTGTTTTCAAATTTAACAAATACTTGGATTTTATGTGCATTAAAATATCAGCTAATTTAATCTTCTGGCAAACTCACGAGGCGGAAGACTATTAGTATCCTCTCTGAGATATGCGACTAGTTCATACCATCTGATGAGCAGTGGCAAATGATCTGTTGGTGGGTTTAGAAAAAAATAACAGAAGAAATAAAATGTTTATTATTAGCCTCTTCAGGGAGTTGCTATTTCTGTCCATGACAGTTTTCTTAGGCTTACTCTCAGTGATGAACCCAGTGCATGCTATGAAGAGATTCTTCAAGAATTTCAGTGGACTGGCTCCGGAAGTTAATTCTGAGCTTAGTATGTACAATGCGGCCACTACAGAACAGTGAATCATATCATAGCAAAGATGCAGCACCAGTTTTTCTTTTCTTAATGGTAAGACTGGCAAATTAAAGAAGATTTCACTTCCCTCTGCGCCACAGTCCAATTTAATTGCTCACCTTTATATAATAGGTAGTAGCACAGCCTAATGGGAAAGATCACCGAAGCCAATTGTGTGCTATTTGTTCTTTACTGGACTGCCTGAGTGACTTTAGGTAAGTGCCTCTGCTGTTTTCTTATTTTTGTTTTCATTTTGGTAAGAGAAGAATAATGCCACTTTGATTTTCATCCTATCTGCTACAAAGAGTCTGTAATAAACTCAAGCTGTTGCCCACTAAGATGAAAGATACAGCTGGTGCTCCTTTTCTGCTTGGCATATTATCCACTGTTCTTTCCTGCAGGGCATTTTGTGATTTTGATGGGCAAGGAGCCCTCATGCAGTTTGTCAAACATCCTATTACAAAGGTTTTGAATAAAAGCAAAATTTTAACCCTTTTCTGGCAGTAAAAGGCTGCCCCCACCCCATGGCTGCTTTGATGTAATGCATACAAAGGTTAATTGTGTCATTTCTCATACAAATATTTATGGAATATTTGTATTCAATAAATGATTGGATAGGAGGTAATATGGATGAATACTGAGGGTGAACTTGAGATTTGTGGGCCTTTTGGTTCTTTCATGAGCACTCTGGGACTCAGTCCTCAGAAACATTGTTTAAATTGCCTGGGATTTGGTTTTTATATTTATTCAAAGAAACTACTAGTATCTCTTCTGCCTTAGGCAACTATAGATGCCATTTGTCTTATAAACAAAGGATAGTGGCGTTTAGAAGTTTGGAGAGTTACAAAGATGGTGGATACCTACCCTAGTTTTGCATGAACAATAATGGCTTCTATCCTTTTCATTTAAATGATGATGTGGAACAATCACTGGGAATATTTTCTTAGGAAATCCAGATTGTTAATGGAAATTTACTTGTGCCATAAGAGAGCTATCCAAATATTTTCTCTGATCTTCCAAAAATTTTAATTAAGCTTGGATTCCTTTGCAGATTTTCTTCAGTCTTCTCCAATTATTCTGTGGAGAATTCTCTTATTTTTTCCTGTGAACCAACGACAAGATGGATTCAGGCTCCTACTCAATTTCTCTGTTCCATTTATACATGTTTATAATGGATGTATCAACCTTTTTTCTAAAATATTTTCCTCATCTGAATTTCCTGTTTCATATATTCTATAGGATGCAAACAAAGTCATTATAAAACCCTGCCTATCACCTTGCTCTTGCTTCTTTTCGGTTTCCCTGTCTAATCCTTGTCATATTATATACATCTTGAGGAACTGTGCTTTTTTCTTTCATGTGATTTGTGTATCTAGTTTTTTAATCTTTCCCTCCCTCTCTCCCTCCTTC
>NW_004524725.1:2241110-2246441 GCF_000260255.1 Octodon degus
CCATTTTGACTTTAGTTTAGTGCATGGTGATAGACCTGGGTCAAGTTTGAGTTTTTGGCATGTAGAGAGCCAGTTTTCCAGCACCATTTGTTAAAGAGGCTATCTTTCTTCTAGTGAGTATCAAGCCATAAGATTTTTTAACACAATGTCAAAGATGTTTGGGAGGGAATTCAATTGACAACCATATACAGCATCCCTTGGAGTCTCTGGTGTATCTTTCATAGGATTCTCAAATCCAAGGATTCTCATGTTCCTCATTTAAACAGAAAGATGCTTGTATGTAATCTATGCTTGTTCACCTCCATAGTTTATGTTATATGTAGATTATCTGTAGCAATTGCAATATAAGTGCAGTGTAAGAACTATGATAAGGTATTATGTATGGGATTATGATAAGAAGAAAAGATTTACATATATTTAATATAGTGGGTTTTTTTTCTTTTCTGTGTTTAAGATTACAAGTGTGCTCCACCATGCTCACTCTCAATCTCTGTTTCAGTGGTTCCCACAGGCAGGGCTGTGATGGCGTGCCAGGAATTGAACCCTGGCTGTTGTGCTCTGCCACACGCTTAGTATAGATTCATTTTTCCCGCAAATATTTTCATTCCATGGCTGGTTGAATCTATGGATGCAAAACTGGTAAATATTGAGAGAAAATGTACAGTATAGAAATCAAGAAAAATCTTTTTTTGCTAAAATAGTTCGCTTTTTATTGATCTCATTAAATGCTAAAACTAAGGCATTCTTACTTATAACGTTCCAGCCTGTATTGCATATGCATCAATTAAAATTTATGATGTGTTGTAGCTTAGTCATTTTCTTGCTACAAAAACAAACCAAGTTACATTTCTGTAAGATTTTAAAAATAATATTTCTATTATATGGTTCTCATTAATGTGGGTTTTTTTTTCTCCTGGTTTACTTTTAATTTTTATAATAGGCCAGAATGTAGTGTATCATATGTACAAATCTGTGATCAATTCAGAGTACTCACATAGTATTTGATTATGTTAATACTTATAAAAATATCAACTAAAAAAAAGTTTTCAGGACAGTAAAGAATTACTAAGAATAAAACATAAGAAAAATACTGGAATGGCAAATATATGACCAGTACTTCAAACAGTTTGGGAATAGAATATCACACAAAATTCTAGTATGTGGTGGATGTGGACAGTGTCCATGATGCTTACTGGTGGCCAGGTGTCACTTGTGGGATTGAGATACTGCTATTTTCTTGATATCCATACTGTAGACCAGAACAGAATCATGACCCAGAAGGTGCAGGAGAAGTCCATTTGTAGAGTGTGCTGATGGAAATATCTTGCTGCTGTATACAAAAGTATAATTGAAAGACTGTTTTTGTATACCTCTTTTTCTCCTGTGTTAAATTGTTTGCCTTTTAGTAGTCTGTGCAGAGTTGGCTTTGTCATCATGAAATTCTTTAGTTGTTCTTTGTCATGGAAGTATTTCACTCCTCCATTATACTTGAAAGAGAGTTTTGCAGGGTGTATCAGTCTGGGTTGGAATTTGTTTTCTTGCAAGACCTGAAATACTTTCTCCATTCTCTTCTTTACTTGATGGTCTGTGTTGAGAAATCTGTTGCTATTCCGATGGTTTTTTCCTTTAAATGTGACCTGTTTCTTTTCTCTAGCAGCTTTTAGTATACTGTTTCTGTGCCGAATTTCTGGAATCTTGATTATTATATGTCTGGGTGTAGATTTAATTGAGTTGATGTTATTTGGAGTTCTGTATGCTTTGGTTACCTGAATGTCAGATTGTTTTTCCATATTTGGGAAGTTTTTTCTATTACTTCTGTTCATGTTCTTTTTATATCATTTGTATTGACTCCTTCTTTCTCATTGATGCCTATTAGTCTTATATTGTTCATCTTTGCATTGTCTTGCAGATGATGAATTATTTTTTCCTGCATCCTAGTTGTTTTTAGGAGATCTTTTCTTACCTTTTCACTAGCTGCAATAGTGTCTGCAAGGTCTGAAAGTCTATTTTCACTTTCATTCAAACCATTTTGCCAGTTTGTGATTGAGGTTTTAATTTTCTGTATATCACTTTGAATCTGTTTCATGCATTCTATTTCTTTCCTATATTGCTAATTCAAGGGTTCAATCATTTTTATATTCTCTTCTTTTTTATTATCAGAGTCTTCTTTAGAAGCACTTAACACTTCTTTCATTACAGTTATACTTTCTTTTTTTTACTTCAGAAATTATTTCTGATCGGATTTCCTCTACACATTTCTGCAATTGTTTCTTTACTTCAGATGCTATTATTTAAGAGATTTCAGGTGTGTGCTTTCCAATTTCTTCTATACTATTGTCTCCTGCATTTGTTTTGGGTGGATTCCAGGCCTCAGAATGCATTTTGTTCCTTCTCTTCGTCATTTCGTACAGCCCTGTCTTCTGACCTTCGGTGTAGACGTTTGGTGCAGTTATTACCTTAGCACCAGGTCTGGATCTACCAAGTTCAAACTCGTCCAAATGGGTGTGGCTTGGGTCTGGCTGCTGTGCTCCACTTCTTCCTGCTGCAGCCCTTGGGAGTGAACCCACTGTGCCACTATGGCAAGATGTTCTGTTCCTGGATCAGCTGGGTGGTCTTGCTTCTAGCCTCTCTGCAAGGAGTTCTGCCTCAGGGTTCCATACCAGGTCTGTCTGATGGAGGAAGTATCCCACACACATCTGGCCTGTGTGCTGGCTGGAATGTGGATCTGGAGGACTGACAGGCAGTCCCACTCACATGCTGAGCGTGCAGGCTGGTTGGAATGAGGGTGCGGCGGGTCCTGGGTGGTCCCGTTCACACGCTGGGCCTGGGTGCTGCTTGGAATGAGGATCTGCAGGGCTCTAGGTGGTCCCATTGATACACCAGGCCTAGGTGATGGCTGGAGTGAGGGTCCAACGGGCCTAATGTGGCTTTTGATAAGGACCTGAGCACTTCTCTCTGGCAATAGGTTGCCATAGGTAAAGAAGGAATACTCACACTTGACTTTAGTCTTACCTGCTTTCAGGCTACAGGTGATGCCAGTACTTTACGAGGATGAAAGGCACAATGTCATGGGATCTGTTTGCTCCCTGGTGGTTTCCAGGACCCTCACTGCATTGGGATTAGGTTATGTTCTGTAGGACCTCAAGAACTTGAGTTCCCAGTGCATTTTTAGGTAAAGGACCTGTGTGAATGTCTGCTCAACATTGTTACCACGATAGAACGGTCCTACCGACTCAGCTGTTACTTTCTTGGATACCACTGTCTGTCACTTAAATGTTAATATCCTTCAGAGGTGGTCACATATTGAGTCATGATCTCTTTTGAGAAATAAATTTATTAGAAATCAGTCCCCACATACAGCAGGGACAAGGTAGCTAAGACAGTTCTGGGGCTAGGTACAGGTGTAAAGGTTATAAAGCAGACAAAATTCCCAGAAAAAGGAACTGATGGATTATCAGAAGTCTGCTTATGCCTTCCTTTCCTGTGGGGCCCAGACCACGCTTGCCTCGAGAGCACTTCTGGTGTTCTGCTTTTTCATGTGGATGTGCTATTAATGGGCTTTCCTAGAGGCCCATCAAAGGATTTCCTCTCCGTAGAAGTCTGTTTTTAGTTAAACTTAATTGAACAGAATTTCTTGGCCTCCTCATATAAGTTCCATGTCTCGATCGCCTAAAATATGACATTTTATTTGTCTCCCATAGATTTCTGGAAAGTTCATGAAAGTCAAATTCTTGTCTTGGTTATGGAAGAACACGGTTTTGTCTTTTGACTATGGTGATCCAATATACTAAGTGAAGGATAGATTTTTGGGCAGTAATTAATTTTTATACCCTTTTAAATCCTTTAGCTAAAGAAATTGGGTAGGCTATCATGACATTTCTACTGCAATATTTCTTGGGTATAATAGTTCAAAATAATGTTTAAAAAGCCTTTTTAAAAATAACATTCTATGAATCAGTTGTCTAAATCTTTTGAGATATCCAAAATCATTTTAAATTTTTTTTGGAGAAATTACAGATAGTAGCAAGCCTTTAATAATTTTTTCCATGGCACAAACATAGACTATGCATATAAGTCCTTCTTGCTTTCTACATTAGGCAATTAGGTACTCAGTTACAGTTGCTTAGATTTTGGCTTTTCTTATAAGTACTACCAAAACTGATGTGAGATTCCAACACTAACTTTAAACTGCCCTACACCTATCAAGAGTTTGTTTAATTAACAGTCCCAGGAAGGAGAGTTAAGATACACTTGTCAGCGCTGGCCAAATACCTCAGCGGATTCAAGTGCCTGCAAGCAGGCGCAGGGGCTGGGAGTTCAATCCCTGGGCCTTCTGTGCCAGCCCCGCCCCGGAGGCGTGCTGAGACAGCAATTGAGACTGGGTGTGATGGTGTGCATCTGTAATCCCAGCTCTTGGGGAAGGGGATGTAAAGAGGCGGATCCCTATGAGTCCGACCTAGTAGTGAGACCCTGAGCACCCTGTAGACCCTCCCTAAGATCACACTTTGCGTGAAGGCTCTGAAGGTCAGAGGGTATGAGCAGAAAGATCAGGACCTCGCAGCACTGTGTGGCAGCATCATTTCCTGTCTGTGACTCGCAGCACTGTATACGTCCATGAAAGAAAAAAACCAGCCTCCTTGCAGTGTCTGTTGGCCACTGTGACTTGCACGTGGCACGGAGAGCAGCAACAACAAGATGTACAGCACTGTAATTCCCCACAACAGAAATAGGACATGGTTCAAAACTCCTAAGGAAAGGAAAATTTCAAGTCCTGTTAAAACATAGGGAGCTTCATGGCTTCCCAAGGTGCAATTCTCCTTGTGGATGTTGTGGTCAACAGAACAAGTACGTGTGATGACAATAAGACACACTCCCTCTGACAGAAGCAGCTCACCACAGCGCCTTCTGAAATCTTAAAGCAGAGGCATTCTGCTGTACAAATACGCACAATCACCCTTTAGTCTGAGACACTTGACTCTTACATGTTGGAAATGTATGCAAATGTGACTTACAGAGTTATCCTCTACAAAGAAAAACATTTTCTTGTGCATATTGAATTGTTATACCAAGTGTCAAGAATGTGG
Organism: Octodon degus; assembly: GCF_000260255.1. Lineage (NCBI taxonomy): Eukaryota > Metazoa > Chordata > Mammalia > Rodentia > Octodontidae > Octodon > Octodon degus. The sequence continues at coordinate 2,246,195 of NW_004524725.1, forward strand.
CATTTTCCGGAGGGTCGAGAGAGTAGGAATTCACTTTCCTCCACTCTTTGGAAATTATAAAATTTGCATGAAAATAAATTGCCTGGTGTCTGGAACACAAGAAAAATAACTATTTATAACTTTAGCTGCTAATTTCTTTAGTTAAGTGTGAACCTTTAAAAAAAAAATTACAGGGGCCGGGGAGATGGCTCAGTAGGATAAGCGCTTGTCGGGCAAATGCCAGGATCTGAGTTCAATCCCGGGTTCC
>NW_004524725.1:2246541-2255852 GCF_000260255.1 Octodon degus
ACTACAATTATACCTGTTGTGTAGATGATCATGACTGAAATAGAAAAATTATTTTCCCAAAACTATATACCTATGATAAATTGCAGAGCTGTGGTTCTATCTTGTGATACCTAACTCAGAGCCTAAACTCTTTAAGTCTGATACACATTGCTGTTACACCTCATGACAATTTTATCACGACCTTTCCTAAGTCTTTCATGCTGTGAACCCAGTTGTGCTGAATCATCAGTAGGGCCTCCCCTGTAACTCTATTGCTGATGAAGTAACACACCCCTGACTAATATTTGCTGTCTCTAACAGATACCTGTAAAATTAGCCAGCTGGTGGAGGAGTTGGCTGGAGGTCACTGTGTGTAACACATATGCCTCGAGGAGGAAGAGCCACACAGGGACAACGGTGTGCAGGGATTTGGGGCATGGAGTGTAGGTGAGCACTGAACAACATCGCAATCTAGCTTGAGGTCAAGACTTCAGCAGACTCAAAGAGATCTGTGTTTGATTGTTGGGGAGAAATTTCAGGAGTGATCCCCATCTCACTGGGAACTCTGTGAAATATGTCCAGGTAACAAGACAATGCTAACCTTGGGCAGTGGTTCTACTAGAAGCTTCCTGCCATCTGCATGGTAATGGATGGGGACAGTTTTACTTTTATGACTGGGTGAACAGGATACTTTTGCATCTAATAGGTAGAGTCAAGGGATGCTGCTAAATGTCTAAAAATAAAAAAGATAGGCCCCTCCTCAATCCCAACAAAATATTATCTCGTCCAAAATGCCAGCCGTGCCGTTCTTGAGAAGCCCTTATAAGGAGAGAACATCGTACTGTTTTCCAAGCACAGACTACCGCAAGCAAGGCTTGATGCACTGCCTGTTGTCTTAGTTAATTTTTTGTTACTGGGACAAAATACCTGAAACCCACAAGTTGTAAGAGCCAAAGTCATTTTAGCTCACATCTTGCAGAGGTTTCAGCCCGTAGGCGGCTAGCTGCAAGGAGGGTGGTATTTAAGAAGGGTATCTTGGGAGAAACAGGTCCCGGCAGAGCAGTCAACAGGGAGCAAGCAGCAAGCAGCGATCCTCCATCTGCCCTTCACTTCCTCCAGGCTACACACTGCGCTTCCCATACCCAGGGTAAGTCTGCACAGTCTTGGGTAAATCCCATCGGCTACATCCAGAACCATAGTGATACGACCAGGTGAACAACCCAGTCGCCACAAGTCCATAATCCATATTCATATACTCTGTATGCAGCATCACATACCCACAAACCAGCCACCTCTGCGAATATGGGGCTCAGGGGGGAGGGGGATGTTCAATATAAACTATAATACTTGATGACTTTCAGAATTTTTTTTTTTCTTTTTTCTTTTCTGTATTTAGGACAGGGTCTACAGGTCTCACTACGTAGACACAGACTCGTAGTGATTCTCCCGTTTTCAGCCTCCAGAGTACTGGGATTACAGGGGAACACCACTATGCCCAGTCTCAATCACCATCTCAGCGTGCCCTGGGGGTGGGGCCGACATGGTATGCCGGGGATCAAACCCCGGCCGCTGCACTCTGCCTAAGTAAGTGTTTTAGTTTGCTGAGCTATTAGGCTGGCCCGATTCAGAATTTGTAAGGAAATCAGTTGCAAGGAAAACTCCCTCCCATACTCAATCCTTTCCTCCTTTCCTTGCTCTTTCTTTCACTCTTGCCCTTGTCTTTTCAATGGAAAAAAATGGGTTCAAAGAAAAAAAAAAAAACATTAAAATGGAATAAAAGTACTTCAGGTGGAGGTTGTGGTTAGCCTTGAATGGCTTCTAAATTCCCTTATATTAAAAGTTTGGCTCCCTGGTGCTCCTGAGAGCTGGTGCCTCTTTGAGAGTCAGGGCCTAGGGAAAGGTTTTAGGTCTGTCTTAGCCACTGTGTCTCCGCTAGGACAAAACATCCAGGACCCACAATCTGAAGGAGGAGAAGTTTGTTCTGCCTCTGGTTCCAGTTCTGGTCTGCAGACTCCAATGCATCAGGATTCTGGTGGAGGGTCTGGTGGACAAAAGCTTGTCACATCAGGGCAGCCAGGAAGAGGGAAGGGAAGGGACGGGTGGGGACAAGAAGAAACCTTTGCAGATCACTTCCTCAGTGACCTGCCAGCAGCCAGGCCCCACCTCTGACAGCACCTTGAGCTACTGAGCTCAGTAGTGGGTGAATCTTCTGATGAGTATAGCACCTCCAGGATCTTGTCACCTCACAAGCGCTCCACCTTTGAGCAGATGGGGCTTTCGTAATAAGGTCACTGGGATGTGCGCTTGAAGGGGACTGTGGAGCTCTCCCTCCTTCCTGTTCTCTTTCGATCCTGATTGTGAAGTGAACAATTTTGCTCTTCTACCTGCGCCCTATCATAGACTCAGAGCGACAGGGCAAGCTGGAAGCTGTGGGCTGTACCACCGCAGCGAGCCCACTCCTTTCCGTTAGCAGTTGATTTCTCTCAAGCTTTTCTAGGGTGTTAGAAAGCTGACCTGTCATAAGTCTGTGCTACCGTATGAAACCTATTTGTGTACTTAGAACATTATAACGATGAGATCAAGGGCATTAAGGCACACACATACTTGTCACCCAGATTTGCTCTAGACAATTGCATTTTTGTTTTGACTTCCCACATTTAGCATGCATGAGGTCTTGGAGACTTGCACAATTTGATTACTAAGAGAACCAAAAGAGAATGTGCATATTTCTGTACAAACCTATGATCTTTAATAGGGAAAAGCACCTACTGAGAACACATGTCCTACAGATGAGTCACTCAGATTAGAGTCAGACACGAGGACAGAAACCTGTGCACTAGGACCAGGTAGTGCACAGCAGCAAATGCGAATACTGACCATTGTTCTTCCACTTTTGAAATAAGACAGGATGATTAGGAGGAGGCATTGTATTCACTAGGCTTATCCTTTAAAAATTGTTGTGATCAGTCCAAGCTGGCCATACACATTAATTTTTAGGGAGAAATCCTTTAAATTATATTTATAAGTAAATTATTAGTAATTACTCTCCTACAATACTTTTTCAAACCAAAGTTCTGGAATAGACAGAAAAAGAATAAAGCAAATATTTCAGCAAGGCAAATCCAGAGCAAACAAGGAGTCAAATGAGGTTGTAGACAATGGCATGAATGTTAATGAACATGAGGCCATAGAGTGGAAATCTGCTAAATGCTTTGTTGGGGGAACTGAAAGGATGGTTCCTTAACAGTTTGTTCCTGTTGGTTATAATTTTTAAAAAGGTACTGCAGCATGGCCCAATTCAGTCCCAACATCATATTAGGCAGATGCATTACAATTCCCTCCTGGAGTTCTGCAGAGGAGTTGAGTCTAATTTAGCGCAAGTTGTTTCACACAATATTGTCAAGATCAGCAAGTGAATGCCCAAAGCTTGTGTGGAAGCGGAGAGCTGATTGCAGTTTTGCAACCCAGGTCCTTCCTTCCGAGGTTCACAAATGTGTGAGAAGGGGAGAGAAGCTATAAGCAGCCACAACATATTACGTAAGGCTTACTGAACTTTGGAAAGCTTGCCTTCCCTTTAAACCTGTATTTCTTTTATATTTTTTATTTACAATGACAAAACAAAATTTTCTCATTTTTATCTAAAGGAATTAACCACTTCAGAACCTTTTTTTTTTTTTTTTTTTTTTGTGCAGGACATACAATCTTGGTACGGAACTACAACCTTGGCACACTTTTAAATTTTGAAAAGAGAATTAAAAAATAGTAAAAAAATATAAATAATACAGGGCTTCACTAAACAAAATAACAGGAATTCAATAATGGTTGTTATATTACATATTGTTATCTTCAAATTAGTTCTTCAGATTATCAGATATGAGCATGCAAAATTGGTCTAAAAGGCTATAAAAATTAAAAAGGAGAGAGAGAAAAAAATGGAAGCATTAACTGCTCCTTTCAATAGACATGCGGAAATCAGCAGTACAATTACCCATGCTATCCTCTCTCTCTCTCTCTCTCTCTCTCTCTCTCTCTCTCTCTCTCTCTCTCTCTTATATATATATGTATATATCCCTTCTTTTTTCTTTTTTTCTCTTTTCTCTTATTCCCGTTGTTCCTTCCCTTTGAACAGTTTCTTTCCCTTTCATGGTATTTATTTTACCTTTCAGATTTTATTTACTCTTTTAGGTTTTTATATTAGGGAGAGCTGTGAGTTTCACTTTGAAACAGGGTTGTGCATGTCACTATGTCGCCAACTTGCAATTCTCCTGCCTCAGCCTCCTAGGTAGTCTACATGAATTACTGTGCTGAGGGGAAACCTGATACCTTCATAGGCATCCTGAGAAGGGCCCATGCCAGTAATCTTGAAGGGGATTGTATCACAAATTACAGGCTTCTGTTGGACACTGCCCCCAAACTAGGTACGTGCTAAATTTATATCTTAAGTTTTTCAACGACAGAAGGCACTTTTATAGGAGAAGACCAATTTCCACGATCTGTCACTTGTCGTGTCATGGAGGAAGAACATTATTTGCTTATTCACTTGCTGTTTCAGAGAAGAGTTTTGCATGACCATTACAAACTATATGGATTTATGTATTTGAGATTAACAGATTGAGAGGCTAAATATGACACTAGCAAATGATCACAGCACATGATAAAAGATAAAAGAGAGTGGAAGTCTCTGGGGAACAAAGGGCTTCACTGTCTAGAAGAAAGGGGAGAATTAGGGACGCCTTACCAAAAAGTGGGAGTAAGAATATGCCTAAAACATTAGTGAGGTTTGAGAGAATCCAAATTAAGCTTGTGTCACTGGATGCTTTGCTGGTATTTTTTATACGACCACCAAACCCACCCACACATCAGGTAGTAGGCAAGTTTTTTTTTTTTTTTAAAGACAAGGTATAAAAAAAATGACTATTTCTGTGAGTTGGCCTAGAGTCCATTTCTGTTTTAAGCACACCACTGACTGGATACACTGTGTCCAGCACCTTGGCCCCGACTTGGTGTTGGCCCCGGTACTGCATCGGTGGACTCTGCCCACAACTTGTTCTTCTCAGCAAAGTTTCAGTGTCTTAAATTCTTAAATTTGTTCAATAATTATTTGTCTGGCTTTGTGGCCAGGCTACTCTTTTCCTTGTCTGTGAAGAGAAAATCAGCAAGAAGAGGAGAAAATTTATATATAAATGCACAGAGAAGTGATGAACTATTGATTTTATGGGTCTAGAGTTCCTTTTGCCTGGAATATAGAACACGGGTGGTCAAATGAAACCAGAGACATAAAATTCATTTTTTTCTTCCTTCAACAGATTTAAATTATTATATAGCTAGTAGGAGCCTACTAGAATATTCTAAGTACAGGACACAAGTAGCTTAGGTTTGTACGTTACAAAGGCAACTAGTATAGAAGATAGGTTACTGTTATACTGTAGTAAAACTTGTAAAAAAAACAGAAATGAGTACACTTCAAGAGTTACTTAAGAAGCACTGTCTTTGAACTTGATCTCTTTTCTGTCCCATTTACAGGAAGCTTTTTGTACCCATAGTAGCAAACAGTAGGGGATGATTCCCAGATATTTTAGCATCAGGTACAGTAGCTATCCTTTCATTTTATACCTATATATCCTTCCATCGCCTGTCATATTATTTACTGTGTTTACTTTTCAGATTCCTCAAATGAATTTGAGCAACTTGATCTCAAAGTCTCCTTTTCTTTTATTCCTTTGCTTCTTCCTTCCTTTAGTTATTTCTTTTTCTCTCTTCCTCCCTGTTCCCTGTTCCCTGTTCTCTGTTTCCTGTTTCCTGTTCCCAGTTCCTTGTTCCCTGTTCTCTCTGTCTCTGTCTCTGTCTCTGTCTCTGTCTCTGTATCTGTCTGTCTCTGTATCTCTCTCTGTCTCTGTGTCTCTCTCTGTCTCTGTCTCTGTGTCTCTCTCTGTCTCTGTCTCTGTGTCTCTCTCTGTCTCTGTCTCTGTCTCTGTGTCTCTCTCTGTCTCTGTCTCTCTCTCTTTCTCTACCCTCACCCTGTCTCTCTTCCTGTGCATAGTCTATTCTTCAAGCAGTGCAAAGATTAGAAACAACAGGGTAAACAGTATGTCTTGTAACTCTGCATCTGATGTCTGGAACGTGATAGTGAAGTATGAATTCCAAAGAAATTGGGTAGCCCCAGCCTTACTTGGGTAGTTGCAACATACAACTGCAATTTTTATGGCTTCTTCCTTGAACTGGCTCTGTTCATGGCCTATTCCTAGGCAGACTTGCCATGTTCTGACATCTCTGACTTCCTGACATTTCCACTACACCCTTGTTTTCATTCCCAGAGCTTTAGACACTGCCCCTTCATGGACTTTTTGACTGGCTTCCCAGAAATTGAGGTGGAAGCCTTCTTGATTCCTGAACTCTCACACTCTGCTTGACAGTAAAACTAGCTTATGTGGATGATGCTAAGACCTGCATTCAGCAGAAGCAGCAGCCAGGCTCCACTGGCCCAAGGAAACAGTTTCTGGTGTCTGGATGGTTGAGTGTGATGAAAGAATCTCGGGAAGCCAATTCCTTTGCAGACCTTTCTTGAGCAGGGGTCCAGGGACTTTCTTCTCAGAAGAAGAGATGACACTCTGATGACCTTGAACCTGGAGTGAGTGGGGTCTTGCTGATTCCTGAGATGCCATCAAGGCATCTTTTTGTCTCTGTACAAAGTACTTGGTTTATTTAGTCTCTGCAGTGGTCATACCTCATTGGGCTGAATCTTACATGTAAATCTTTCTGGACCAAAATTGAAAATTATCTATTTTTTTCTGCTGTTATTTTTTTCGACATCCAATTCTTATCATAAATCTAGCTAAAAGAAGCAGGCAGTACCCATGCTAAAGCATGAATATTAGGTCATCTTGAAATTTCTTGAACTAGATTACCCAGTCCACTACTGTTAATATCAGTCTCCTACAAAGTCTCAAGACATGGACAAAATTCAGACTAATTTTGCACAAAAATGTAAAGAGAAACATACCTTGACTAGAGCCCAAATGCCATGAGCCGTTGTTTCCAACTGAAATCTCATGAGACTGACCTTCATCCTCTGGGCTACTACCAGCATTCTAGACTTTTAAACTCCAATTAGAGTCAGACTCTGCTAATCACATTTTGGAGCTTAAGAACTTCTACACCACATAGTGAGGTTTAAGCTCAGCAAAGATCCCATAATGGGTCTTGACTTTCTGTATTAATATCCCTGAGAGTGATGTCAAAAACAAGGGAAAGGAGGAACATCTTACTTTGATTACTATTTAAATCCCTATCTCATTAAAGCTAAGAGGAAGAACGGGGGAGAGTGCCAGAGTAGAAGTGAGGCACTAGACACAAACCCTAAGATCATGCCTCTATGACCTACCAAGACACACTGAGAAATGTGCTGTTGCTATCCTGAGGTAGATCCTAAAGTTAGTCCCTTTGAAGCTGTACCCTAACACTTGGATACAGGAGAAAGGATCAGTGAATGAGACAGAAACAAAATAAGAAGTGCTAAAAAGGAGTTAGAAAGAAGGTCTGTGGACAGAAAAAGTGGACCCTAAGGGTCAGCATTTACAGGGGTGGGCATCAAAAGAGGTCTGGCAGGAGACTTGTAAGAAGTGGTCAATTTAGAAGCAGAGCTGGGAGAAAATGAAAAAGAGACTTTGAAAGAAAGGGTTGACTTGGTAGGCACTGCCTCAGACTGAGAGAGGTCAAGCTATTTAAGGATCAAAGGAGCTTTGAATTTACCCTTTAGAAGCTCATTTGTGCCCAGTTAGGAGAGTGATACTGGAAGAAAACTGAGGGCAAAGATGCTGCTGCAGTTGAAGGAAGGAGAGGGAGTGGAGGTGGTGAGGGGGACTTGAGAAGGTGACACTTTGAGGAAAGCAGTGGGAAAAAGGAGTTGCAGAGGTCAGTAACTAAGGAGAAAGGAATTAGGGAAGTTTCTTTATTCTCTTAAAATAGAAAAGCGATTGATCACTTTGTATGTATATAAAGGCTGAGAGGAAAGAGGCACCGAAGATGGTGCTAATACAGAAAGGAGCATACAGGTGAGACTTACCATTTGAGAGGATCTGGATGGAAATGAGTCAGAACTTTGGGGGTGAGGGGAAGAAAAGACACTTTCCCCCATCTTTATTGCATGGTTTGGGGAAAGGCTTGGGGTCCTGAAGAGCAGGAGGAAGGACAAAGTCCAGTGAGAAAGCTCAGAGAATGGGAAGTCAGGCATGGAAAAGCCTCTTGTACTATTCCTAGTGGGGAACTGGGGCAGGCTATAAAGTTTTATATATTTTCTTCATAAAGAAAATAAATAAATGTAGTACATCTGCGTAATATGACTTTGTACTGAAATAAGCCTCACTATGGTGCCTTCTTCAAAATTAACAGATAGAAGCATAAAGTGTTACAGAAAGTAGTTTCACTTAATTTACTGTATTTCATTTGTTTAACATGGCATTTTCTATTGATGTTCCTCTTTGCATTATGATAACCATCTACACATTACCATACTTTCTTCCTGAGAAAGTCACCCTGCTTGAAAAGAAAAAGAACCTGCAGATTTTATTGAAATTTTAAAGAATCTAAATATTTGTAAGCATAAAACAAATGTATATTTTTTCACCATATTCTTCCAATCACATCTTACTGATTAAGTGAAGCTAACCAATTTTTTAATTCATTTTATTGAGAAAGAAATAGCAATGAGACAGTTTCTAAACAGGTTAGTAGGACAGTTGCAATAATTAATACATTGATATACATATATATCTGCATATCTAAAAAAGTTAGGATATACAGCTACTTTCTCTTAGTTCAATGAGAAGAAAGATTTGTACTAATAGTTTTTAGACAAGATATCATGTCTACATCATGTACTATGAATAACTACTATGAAGCTAATCAATTTTAAACACCAACAACCAAATAAATCAAAGGAGGACTAGTGGAATAGAGGACAGAGTAGCTATTGGTTAAAACTCAATAGAAAATGAGAGATCTTAGGTTCTTAGATGGTATAAGAGATTAATTTCATTTTTTAAATCCCCTCTCATAGAAGAGAAGACATTTGTAGTTTCAAACCATAAGATCTTTTTTCCCCATAATTTTATTCAGAAACAAATAGCAATGAGACAGTTTCAAATCAAATTGGTAGGACAGTTTCAATAATTAACACATTGTATACATTCTTCCTAGTGGTTAATTGCTGTGCAAGATGCAGACATGATATCCTATTCACAAACACTATTAGAACAAATCCCTCTATTCATTAAGAGAATGTAACTATATATCTATCCTAACCACTTTGAATACACAGATACAAAATGAACATT
>NW_004524725.1:2263655-2304579 GCF_000260255.1 Octodon degus
AAAAAACCAAAAAACAAAAAACAGTGCAGGGGTTGGGGAGATAGCTCAGCAGTCTAAGCACCTGCCTGGCAAGAGCAAGGACCAAGGTTTCATCCCAGGTGCCGCATATCATGCTGGCCCTGGAACCCTGGGGCACGCAATGCCGCTGCTGAAAACTGGGGTGATGGTGTAAGCCTGTAATCCCAGCATGGGGTAGGCTGAGACAGGAGGATCACTATGAGTCAAAACTGTGTAGCAAGACCTTGTACCAAATAAATAAATAAAAGATTAAAAAACACTGTATCAAATTACTGTGGAAACACTTGAAGGTAAGAAATATAAAATTTGAATGAAGATGGACAATTTTATTAAAGAAAATTAAGATGCCCCATTTCAACTACTATGTGGTACAGTGTTTAAGCATAAAGACTAGATTTAGTCTTGGAGACAACCAAGGTGCCCATCACATGAGGAGTGGTTGAAAAAGATGTGGTATTTTTATACAATGGAGTATTACTCAGCTATAAAGAATGATAAACTTGAAGCCTTTATATTTAAGTGGATGCCACTTGAAGATATACTCATAAATGAAATAAACCAGACCCACATGTGTAAATATCATATAGTCTCCCTAGTATAAGAAGTCAAAAGAAGAAATACAAATAGAAAGGTATAACACAACTAAAAGGAAAGCGAGAACTGAGGATTGGACAACAAGGAGAGGGCAAGGAGAAAAGCTGGGAAACAGGACAGGGACAAAGCCATACACTTAGATGCACCAGATGGGCAAGGCAATGATTCTGAGAAACATCAGCAGGTTTTTGAAACTAGCAGTTAATTGGTAGGATTCTCAACCTGACTAACTATATGTGCTGATACCTGTGAACCAAGCAACTGCACTGAAGATAGCAGTGTGTATTAGAAGGGTCATGCTTGGAATGCCTGTCATTCTGGTCTTCTAAATACATACTTCTTATCATGACACTCCAATTATTACCATACTGTCTCATAAGTGAAAGTTTTTTTTTCATCTTTCTTTTTTTTAAATGGATAATAAATGAAAAAAAGAAACAAGAAAAAGAAAAAAAAAAGACTAGATTCAGATTGTCAAGAAATGATGTTGGTAGCCTGCTTACCAAGTAGCACCATCTTTTGCCACTCTGTACCTCAGTACCACACTTTAAAATGAAATTTTAAGGGCCAGCCAAATAGCTCATGGGATAAAAGCATCTTCAAGCAGGTGCAGGAGCCAGGGATTCAATTCCCTGGCTTGCCCTGCTGGCTCTGCCCCCAGGGCATGCTGGCAATTGAGACTGGGCGTGGTGGCATGTGCCTGTAATCCCAGCTCTTTGGAGGCTGTAAACAGGAAGATTGCTACAAATCCAATCTAGTAGTGAGACCCTGAACACCCTGTAGACCCTTCCTTAAAATACAAAAAAATAAAAAAAGGAATATTAATAGGATCTATGTTATTGTGAGTATGAAGAAACTTCGTATCTATAAAGTATTGAAGGCATTGCCTGGCATATGGAAAGTGTTTGTAAAATTAAAAAAAAATCATGCTGTCCTTAAACAGCAGCTGGTTCTACTTACTGAACTTTAGCATCATAGAAACTTTGAGTGAAGAGCAACCACAATGGACCATATAGAAAAGTGGACTATTATACCATGTACTCTGTGGCTTTTCATGAAGTAGTTCTTTCTCCTATTACCTGTCGCTGAGGACCTTCTAGTGGCTTTGAAGTCATTGACAGGAAGCTTAAACTTTAAGGAGAAATAAGGTAATGTGCCAGAACTGTAAAAGGAATCACTTGTGAAAATAAGGTAGCCTGTTACTGGTGTTATTTGCATAGTAATAGTAAATGCCAACCCAATTCTAAGAGCAAACTTAAATTAAGAAAACAGTATTGCATAATTCCTGTATCTGATTATTTGTTGATGGGCTTGCTGTGTAGGTAAGTGTATGGACTGGTTAAATGAGGTGCTTCGCTGGAATTTTTTTTTAATAGCTGAGGTGAAGGACAAATCTATAAGGGAGTCTTCATTTGATTTTGGGCCACATATCTGTAAACCTATCTTTAGGATATAACCTAAGTACAGTAGGTGTAAGTGAAAAAAGTTCAAACTCTCATTGTTTGATCTTTCCTGGTATCTCGCTTTCTGTTTCTGTTGATGGTGTGTGACAGTTTCAATGTAGAGAAAAGATGTAACAGAAATGACTTTCAAAAAAAAAAGTTCTGACTGCTACGTTAACCATTATTTGAAGAAAGTTCTCAAATGAATTTTACTTTTCTTGTGTGTGTGATACAGAGTTTTTGTTGTAATGTTTACTGTAACAATTCATAGTATGAACATGATTAGTGTTCATAGAGTATTATAGTTTATATTGCAGTTTATTTGAATCAATTTATCACAAAATGTCTAATTCTGTTTCAGATTCCTGTGGAAGGTCACCTAGGTTTTATATTATAAAACTAGCAAGATATGTTCCTATGACTTTCTACTTTAATCGTCTTTTTAATTTTTAAAGTGATGAGTAGTTGGTTTGTTTAATTGGGTTATTGCTTTTTAACTTCTGTTTGTGTTCTATCAGTATGTTAAAACTGTTTTCAGAAGTCATACATAGAAAAGTAAGACTGCTCTGGGCCTCCATTTATATAAGAATGCATACAGTGTGTATTAATACTTCACAGGTAGTAATTTAATTCCTGAATAGAAAGTGTGGCTGTCTGGCTTTCACCAGGCAGGGAGACAGTAAACCTCTTAGGGAAGCCAATGGTCCAGTGTGAACCTCTAGTGCATGCTGCATGGGTTCAGACGGATGCTCAGGCAAGCAGCAGCCGTAGCAGGTCCTGTCCACTCATAGGGAACTAGAAGCAGCTGTCCTGTGAAGTACATGGAGAAAACAGACACACTACCAAGACTTCCAGCTCCAAGAAGAGAGGGATAACATTTCATGTGGCTGACCGGTGCAGTACTACACGGAAGCCCTGACTATCCCAGAAGATGCAACCGTATAATGTGTTGAATGAATGCAGTCCATTATTTTAGTATTAATAATCTGTCAGTAGAAAAACATATGAAATCCCTTTTCACTGTGCATTTGATTTTCTGGTAGAGGCAATAAAATCAAAGTTGCCTGTGACCACACTGTCCGCAGGAACTCCACCAGCTGCTGCCCTGAGGGTGCTCCTTGAAGAGTGTGACAGGTAGAGGGAGAGCACCGGGAATGAACAGAGGGGACAGTAGAACAATTTGGCACAAATAAGTAAAATACATGTAAATTGGCAGTGAGAGAACCACTCATGATTTATGAGAGGATTAAAGAGTTATTTATCTGGTATGAAACTGTGTGGCTTTGCAACTTACTAAACACTTTTTTTCTTTCATTTGTTCATTGCTCTTTTTATACATGTCATGTAGTCATATTTCCATCATTTTGTCTTCTCAATAGCATGCCAAATCCCAGCATTGGTTGAAGGAGTATTAGAAAGTAGTCTGTTAATTTCCATAAAATTAAAAAAAAATCATGGATGGATGTTGCTTGATTTGAAAAACAATTCAATCCACTTAAGTCTTGTTATAATTAAAATTATTTTAATTTTGATCTCTAAATCAAATACTCCATATTTGATTTTATATATGCATATAAATGCATGCATATGCATATAAAATGCATGTATATGCATATAAAATATATGAATGCATATATCTGCATAAATTATTTATTTATAATGGTTATTAATTTTACACAGTCACAATCTAGGCTGTGTAAAATTCAATTGTGCTTATTTCTTTAAAATCTTACAAAATTCATGAGCTTTCATTATTGGTTTGTTGTAGAAGCTTTAGTTCAGCCATTAGAAGGTTAACACAGTCACATTTTTGGTTAATTGCTTTCTCAATTTAAAATTTTCTTCCAGAGCTACTCTTCCACTCTTTGTTCTTTTCTTGGGAGATGTCCCAAGTTCTTGGTATTTGGAGTGGGATATGAGGTGCATGTCCAGTGAGTATGACCATCTTTGACTTTTATAGGTAGTAACTGTGCCCTTCAATTTCTGAGTAGGACCTTTGAGTTTCAGACACACTTGCTGTGAAGGGCTGTACCTCTTTCATCTTGGTCTTCACTTGTCAGCTATACAAATTTGCTCCTGTCTTGACAAAAATTGAAGTCTGTTAAGTTTATCAAGCTTCATTTTCCTAAGGAACGAGCTATTTCCAAGTGCCAGAGTTGAGAAGACTCTAGCTGCTGCTTTGGGGGCCATTCACCTGCATGCAGTACTGCATACCGGCAATTCATGTTCTATCAGTGGTTTCCCTAAAATGTCTGATGTTTGCTTGTGCCGCTTCCATTCAGTAATCACCAGCTCTGCATCATGACTGCTAGAGTATCTTCTTTTCCCTGCCAATGACTTACTTAGGCACAAGGACTTACAGGAAACTCTTCAGCGTGTATAACCCAGAGAAATCTACTGTCTCCTTTCATGACTTGTCTTTGTCTTTATCTTTTTCTATCTGTCTGTCTGTCTCTCTGTCTGTCTGTCTTTCTCTCTCTCTCTCTTCTTAGCTGTAAGAAGAAATTGTGGGTTTGAGGTGATATTTCTTCATTCAGCCCAGATCAGAAGTTTCGTTGATTTTGTTTGGGGGGAAGGAAATACAGTAGGCATTTAGAGATGTTAGCATGAGGAAAAGCAGACCTGACTGGTTGGAGAAAATGTAACTCACATGCAAAGGCAAACAGGGATTAGTGATGGAGAGAGCTATGAGGGTATTGTAGGAAAATAAAATTGAAAGTATGTTGGATTCTTTGCTATGTAATATTTCTTGGCTGTCATTTCACCATGGATACTTGTTCATGCTTTTGGAAACTTGTTATCTGTGTGACTGTGGTGGTTAGGTGCACTGTCAACTTTGCTGCCTTTGGGATCCATCTAAGTGGTGGGTGGTGCACACCTCTGGGCAGGCCTGGATGGCCATGGATGTTTGACCTTTGACCTTTGGTCTACACCTCATCTCTTCTGCCTTCTACCCTGGCATTGCTTTCCCATGCTACTTCCAGCTTGCTTGAATTAAGCAGCTTTTGTCCACCATACCCTTCCACCATGATGCTCGGGCCTAGGAGTCCACCAGCGGAGTCTCCTTTCAAACACTGAGCCAAGTTACGCTTCTCTTCCTTTACAACATGGGCACTGAGTCTTGCATCTCAGCTTTGGGAAAGCAACCTAAGACAGTGACCCTCAACAAATTACTTAAACTTCTGAGTGCTGCCCACTTCTGTGCCAGGGGGCTCGCAGAACCAGCTCTAAAGGGCTGAGCACACAAAGGTGGGCAACCATTCTAGACCTGGTCGTCAGATGGACTTAATGATAAGGTCAGTCTTAGTCTTAAATTTGTGCTTTGTTTTTCTCATAGAACCTCCAACAACTATTTCTTATATCACCATAGTTTTGGTGAATAAAACTTCGCAGTTATAGGGACTAGAAAATACAGGAGAAAATGATGTATTATTTAATCACAGAAGTGTAGCTGCAGCCAACTTCAGTTCCAATATTTAAATATATCTTATCTGTACAGTAGCGTTCTGCGTGGACAGCGCTTGCACAAAATCAATGACAAATAATTGCAGATTGCCAGCCTAAATATTTTTGCAGTATTAGATTTTTCTCTTTTTTAATATTATAGGAAAAAGAATTACAAACAGCCCAATTCATTTTTATAACATCGATTCAAAAGAAATACAATTCTCTTGTGAGTCCTATTGTAGCGCTTTTATCCTTCAAGCATAATCTCGATTTGGTGAATAGTATAAAAGTATGTGTTATATTTTTAATGTTTCTGAAGAAATTCTAATGACATTAACTTCATCAGGTTTTCAGTACAAAACTGCCTTGGCACGTTGAATGAGTGTCATTTTTACGTGATGAGAAACACCAAGACAGAATGATGGAGACTACTTTATGAAGTTTGCCATCACTGAGAGTTTCTGTGTTGCTCGGCTGGCCTTTATGCCTGGTGCTTTGTGTGGGAATGAAACAGATCAATGTGGAGAGAGGCTGTGAGTGGACTACTGTCACTCACTGAGACTATAAGCTTCCTTTGAAACCCCTGGAAGCAGATGTTCTGACAGGAAGAACCTCAATCTATTCGTTATCTATAATTTCAGTGCCAATTGCTATTTTAAGAAGTTGGAATTTGAGGGTTCTGTTTATGAAAACAATTGCATGTCTGTGATAGAACATTTGGAGTAAACAGAAAAATATATATAATGATGAAAATCACACCTTTCACTCCATCACCTTGAGGAAATCATTGTTAATTTTTTTCTTACACCCAAGTTGATGTGAAATCTTTCCATATCATCAGCTTTGAACTTGGCCACTTTCTCCTACTGTTGTAGGAGAAGCATTTTCTTTTCACTGAAAACCTAAGTTGGAAGCACAGATTTTAAAAAGCTGAATAAATATTTGGTGTCGAATGATGTATTTCATCCTTGCCTTATCATTAACATACCTTATGTGTTTTGAATTCTTGACACTGCTGTGATGAGTACTTTTTTTCCCCATGAGAAGATTATAATGAAAGCAAGACAAGCTTTGGGAGAGCCGCACTGTTCATTCTTCTCTACTCTGTCCTGGAGTCCCGAGTTCTTTGAGGAATCATCATGTATCAAAACAGGAGTGCTGTTTTTCCAAGCAGTGCTCTGATACCCAGACTGCAGAATGAGACAGCATTCATGTGTAGGTCCATACACTGATTCTAGAAGTAAATTCTGACTTTATTGCTAATTAAGTATTCTTCTAGTGAAGAACGCAGCTGCTTACAACCCATTGCACTTTTGTCTGATGTTCACCAGGCCATTTTCCCTGATCCTTACAGCGTGAACTTCTCAACAGAAAGCAATGGCACATGAGCATTGTCCTCATGATAATGTGTATGTACCACATATCTCGGGAACGCTACATGGGAACGAGTTAGCAAATGTATTTGTGACTGGAAATGGCTGCTGATGGAGAGCACTAAGATTAGAGCAAAGATATGCTTGAACTAAAATCATGTCATGGCTATTAGCTTCTGTCTGGAGTATCTTCTTGTGATGTTTTGAATGTTGTAAAAATTACAGAATTCCTCTAACTCCTGCCATTGTTTTAAATATTTTTATAGTTTTCTCTGAGACCAAATGCTGCATCATTGACTTAGGGAAGATAGCGGCTAAGAAAATTAAGAAAAATGGGGAAACTTTAAGACTAGAACTACTTCATATTTATGGCAGAAAGCCATGGAAACGCATACTCCCATCTCCCTCCCCAAAAATGAATTCACAATTGCCTTCTGAAGAAAGCTTTGGCTTTGCTTGAGAGTTCATAGCCCCATTGGTTTACATCTGAGCAGAGTGGGTTTGGGTAGTCAGCAAGAACTTCACAAGATAATATAAAGAGAGTTGTATTTAATTCACACTGGCTCTGCATTTGCTTGACAGCCTTTAATAGGGGCATTATAGGTACTAGCTACTTAACAATGAATATAATTTAAAACTGCCACTCTCAATGTTTTTGTAAAGCTTGATAGAGAAAAACACAAACACTAATGGAGAATTGCCTGAGAGGAAAAGTAGGAGATCCATCTCTGTTGAGTCAGTGATTCTCAGTGAGCAGAGTGAGGACAGGAAGAGGAAGGAGGAGACAGGGGGAGGGAGGGGACTGGCCTTACTCCTGTCTTAGGAGGGCCAGATGGTTAAGGGCAAGGAGATCCTTGATGATCCATATTAATACTATACTATGCTCCTCTCAGATGCTGATGTGGCTATCGTTGATAACAACTATGTAGGGTACACTAAAGTAGGTGTAACTAATTGGAGTCTCTTGGTGAAGTCCAGCCTGTGGACATGTTCTTTCTACCTAGTATATATGTTATGCACACACACACACACACACACACACACACACACACACACACACACACAATATACATGCTTTAATAGAGAATATAAAATTTGTGCATAACCTGGATTTCCCTGGGGGAAAATTGCCTCCAAACTAGCTAGGCACATAGTGACAAATGCCCAGGGCTGAGAAGCAGGTTGTTTCTCAGTCACTGTCTTCATTTTTTTCTTTTTTCACATACCTGGTTTATTCCTATGATCTAGACAACCTGCCTGGCCCTGTAGGTATTGAAGTTTATAAGCTTTGGGTAAAATCCTAGCTCTGGGTTGCACCAGAAGAACAAAGCACTAGCGACCTGGATCACGTTCCTTCACTCAGTTTCTGGAATTCATTTGCTGGATTTGTGCCTAGCTGCCCCGTGTCAAGGGTCATGTGACTGCAGAACCGGACACCGCAGAGCGCACTTCCAAGTTGTTACTACTCAGATTGTATTATGAATCTGGAGGTTAAAAGGAGGAGCTCTAGGACTACCATGATAGCTCAGCGGACTAAGTGCCTGCTTAGGCAAACGCTGGGACCAGAAAGTGATCCCTGGTATCCCGTGCTGTGCCGGCCCTGCCTCCCAGTGGACTGAGCTGGAGACCAGTAGTGGTGGCGCACGCCAGGAATCCCAGGGCTGGGGAGGCTGAAAACAGGAGGATCACCATGAGTCCGAGCTGTGTACTGAGACCCTATACCAAATAAATAAATAAACAAATAAACACATAAATAAATAAATAAGGAACTGGAGTCAGCATGTGCGGCTTATCTCAACTCCTGCATTTTCTCCCCAAAGCTTAGGCTTGCCACTTGATAGCAGCGATTAGCCTTCCTCATACACCGCTCATTTAGGGCTCTTGCGAAGACTAAAGACATCAATTGGTGAAAAATGTATTAGGAGAGAGCTCCGCCGAGGCTCGTGTCTGGCAGTGCTTCGTCTATGAGTATATCTTCTGTCTCAGAAATATGGAGATATGCAGCTGTTTTTACATTTTGATGTGAAACCGGATGCATCGATTTGGTGAGCATGCGATCACACATGCACTTTCCTGCTTTCCTTTTATTTTCCCAGTCTTTCTTTCATCTGTTTAGCTATTAGTTATTCTTGATTATTTCTGCTATGCTGCATCAAATGCATCATCATAAACCATTTCAATTCCCTTTTGTAATAATACAGGATCTAAAAAAAAAACTAAGGCATAAACATGTAAAGTCTTGTAAGTGGTAAGTATGACCAGAAACTCCAAGTCATTTCTAATGTGAATTTGACGAGAAGTTTGCTTTCTGCGGACACTCTGTGCTTCCATTTATTTTCAGTCCTCTTAGCTTTAGGGATGAACTGATGCAATCATCTTCAATAGGAACATTCCAGCAAATTCCTAAGCTTACATTATTTCCCAGGTGTCCTCAAATCAGTTATATTGTGGCAAACTGATGTTTAGCTTGTCTTTAAACTTAATATGTGAGTGTTCTATGTCCTTACGGCCTTTTTTTAGGTCATGAAAGGCAATTTCTTGCTTAAATTTACTATGTGAAATAATACTAGTAGCAATCACAAACCTACATCTTGTATAAAATGAGCAATTGCACATATACAGCATATCTAAATAAACTGTATTTGGATATTGGCAGTCTTTTAAAATTTGCTTCTCAAGAAATTGAATAGAAACCAGACATGGTAGTGCTGTAGTCCTAGCACTCAGGAGGCTGAAGCCATAGGATCTTCATGAGTTTGAAGCCAGCCTGGGCTACATAGTGAGTTAGTGCAAGGCTAGCCTAAACTATAGAGTGAGACCCTGTCTCTTAAAAAAAAGGCAAAGAAAAATTAATAGAATAGTTGAATAATTTATTATCATTATTGGATACAACGATTATGAGAAATTATTATGGTCATCAACCCTGAGGGCAGTAGAATGTCTGGCCTTTTTTTCTTCCCTTAATTGGATGGTAAATGAATGAGACAATTGTTGGACTCTCGTGAGCCATTTTTAATCAGGGAAACAGAAACAACTCTGTTGGTATTTAATATGGGAAATTGATTACCAAGGTGAAGGACAGGCTAGAGAAGCAAAAGGGATAAAAGTGCTCTACTCAGAGCCTGATGAATCTGCCCTCACCACTACTGTTGCAATCCTTGTTTGAGTGGGACCCGAGGAGTATGCACTACTGCTGTGGACCTCATCTCCAGCGAGGCTGTCCCATCAGCAGCACTGATCTGGAATCCAGCTCTCAAGGGATTTGAAGCAGTGTGCCTGTCATGCCTCTATTCTTGGCAACACAGGGAAGAATACTGAATGTACTTTGCTCGATGTCCTTCTCTTTGCGTCTTTTCTCACTGAGTTTCTCTGTCTCCCCATTTCTTTTATGTGATGCAAGCTTTCTCATTTTAATTCTTTTTTGTATTTTAGGGAAAGGTCTACAGGGTGTTCAGGGTCTCACTACTAGATCAGACTCTTAGTGATCTGCCTGTTTACAGCCTCCCAAGAGCTGGGATTACAGGTGAACGCCACCACGCCCAGTCTCAATTGCTGTCTTAGCGCACCCCAGGGGCGGGGTCCACAAGGCAGACCTGGTATGGAACCCCCAGCTCTTGAGCCTGCTTGGAGATGCTTTAATCCACTGAGCTATTTGGCCGGCCCTTCATTTTAGAATATTTTGAATTATATAAAAATAAAAACTTTAAAATGCATCTGAAGACAAACAATGCTAAAGCTAGTTCATTAAATTGATGTTTAATTTGCATAAAAGTATTTCTAGCCTTAGGATTAAGTCAGTTTTTCAGGAACATGTATGGGGAGCCTCTCATGGGAGCCTAACCAGAAATACTTCAGGCAATTTTATTGCCATCTGTATGTTTTCTGCCAATCCTTAAATTATTAAGTTTTCATTGCAGACCATGCCTAATATACATCTGTGTACTATAATTTTGCATTTCCTTGTAGAGGAAATTTAATTGTTATATCAAAACATTTTCTCTGCTTTATTTACTTGGATTTAACTTTTGTTTTGCTTTTCTAATTTTCATAAATATGCATTTGTTTCTATCTGTTCTGTGTCAAAATATGGGCTTAACTATTTGGCTTCTACTTCAAAAAATGTGGCTGATCGATTTTCATCTTGACTGCCAAAATGTTCAGAAGAATTTGGGATTATTAAAATGCCTCATAAAATGCATCCAAAAAGACGAAGGCATTGGCATAGCTGAAACACAATGGCTCTGCACCACACACGTGTGACACTGGGTTGGCAAATCAACAGAACTGAGTGGGAGGTCACAGATTTTTCTGCAGGCCTTTGTCCCCAGAAGGGTTTCTTGTCATTTTGGCAATGGTTGACAGGACTCAGTGGAGCCCTGACATGTACTGTCTCTCCTGTAAGTGTTTCTGACATAAGTGGCATAGTACTGGAGGTTTTTGACAAGTTTGTCAACCTAATGAATGGGCAACTAAGCTTCAACACCACAGCAAAAGGCCTGTGAGTTGTTTAAGGGAGGATGCAGCATCCGGGTTCCCAAATGATGGTTTGCAAGTGTTCTGCTTGCCTGCTCATGAATGACACGGCTGTGGTAGACATTAAAATTAAAAGACAGATGGAAAGATAAGAAAATCTTCAGGTAAATAACCATTTTTAGCAGCATAACATAGCATGTACTTTATAAATAGAAGATATGTTTAGAAAGCTATTTGTACTATTTATCTTCTTTGTTTATTATTCCCATTTGCATATGGTAGCTAGAGTGCTTAATACTTTAGGCCTCTGAGGCTTTCTGACACTCTCTGAAAGGTGTAAGTGATTGAGGGGTTTCCCAAGAAATGGAACAGCGACTACTAACTAACTTTGCTGCTGTGAGGATTAGCCAGAGCAATTACAATTGCATGGGATTTGTGTTTCAGGCATGATGTTTTAAGTGGAAATCACCAGGGCCTCTGACATTCAATTGTGTCACTGTTATTTGAGCAGAAACATAATTAACAGCAAGATTCAGATTAAAGGTTGAGTACTGGAAAAACAAAAATGATAATTGTACATGTCTTCAAACTATTAAAAATAAAATTGGATCCTACCTTTGTCATCCTACCTGAAAGATATGCTTTTTGTCGCAGACTAGGTTTCCTTGAGTATCAAAATTGGAAGAGGCTTTCATGTTTAAGTATGCATTTTACTTGGGGAATTGGATTATCTCCTTCTCTAACTTTGTTTTTTTTTTTGGCAGAACCGGGGATTGAACTCATGCCCTCGCGCTTTCCAGGAAAGCGCCTATTCCACTGAGCCATCTCACTGGCCCCTCCTTCTCTAACTTTGTACATGGAATAATATTTCTGGTCAGATAGCTATAGTTGCTTGTTTTGAAGTCCATGAAGTAACTGATGGTTTTGCTGACCTAGAATGTGAGATACAAAATAGCAGTAGTCTAGAAATGGTGAAGTTTCCTTGTCCGTAATGAACTTATCCCAGGTTCTTTTGAAAGAACTTATATCTTGCAATGAAACTAAGTAAAGTATTTATATTGTCCATGCCTTGTTTAAAGCTGAAAGGTGCAGCGAAGATCACAGGCTGTGATTCTTTTCCTTCCCCTAAGAGTCCGAGGGGTGGAGACAGTCAGGAAGTGAGAAGGCTGGAAGGAGAGATGTGGGATGTGTCTGGCCCTGTTCTCCATGTCTCCTTTCAGAAGAGAGACTTCTTACATTAGTCTGTACACAGTTTTGGGGATTCTTGGGGCACACAATTAGGCTGGTAAGATGCCACCACATTTCAGCTGAGAAAACTAGACTTCAGAGAAACTAAGCAGTGTGTAGTCAGGACCACAAATATACCTCATGGACAATCAAATTCAGAATTCAGATATAGAGTATCATTCAGTAATATTCTCTTTTTATCTCTTAAAAAAATCCAATCAGTAGCTTTTGATAGGATTTCTAATAGCACAGGAGACTAAAAAAGAATCCCCAAATTCATCCTTTTATGGAAGTTTGAAGTTTAATGAAGGAATAAACTAAGAAGAGAGGGCATACAAAGTAAAAGGGCTTTAATGAGCAAAGGCTACTCCTTTCTTCTTAAGTGACTTAAGAGAGGTTTTGTGAAACTGTTATGTTTTTAAAGATATTTACTTAAAATATTAATAAAGACATTCTAGCAATTTTCAAGGCACTTGATGTGTATGGAAGTCTAACTGCATAGTTCCACAAAAACAGACTAACCAAATAAAACATTTCAGTTGAGCACACACACTTAGATTTGTCAGAAATCAGCTGCTTTCAATGTGGACCTTCTGTTTAGGTTTGAGTGATTTGAATCATGTATTCTTCTCATATTAGCCTCGAAAGTGCACCTTGACTTAAGGAAGTTAACAATTGCTGAAAGTAGCAAGCACATATTTAATTACTTCTTTTAACAAATAGCCCTGACATCTGTGGCTTTAGGAATGGATTCACAATACATAATACCAACCCAGGCCTGATTTCAGTGTGCGGTGGGTTGTTGACCTTTTTCCTCTCCTGCATCCTTACACGGCTGTGAGATGCAGCCATGGCTTTGCCTCGGGTACCAGAATCGGCATCCACAGCAGGTGAAGGAGAAAAAGGAGACACCCGGTTGTTTTCTTCTTAGGCAACGTTGAAATGTCAAGAATGCTTACTTTTGCTTAAACTGACTACATGCAATGGATTTTGGTTTGTAGTAAGCAAAGCCCATTAGTTGTGGACTGCTAATAATGAGGATGAATGTTTGGGTGCATATGTGTGATTTAAAAACCTCTTCATGGGCTAGGGAGATAGCATCACAGCATATGTACCTGCCTGGCAAGTGCAAGGACCCGGGTTTGATCCCCAGTACTGCATACCATACTGGCCCCATGCTGAGCTGGCCATCAAAACTGGCCTGGTGGCACATGCCTGTAATCCCAGTCCTAGAGAGGCTGAGACAGGAGGGTCATTATGAGTCTGAACCATGTAGCAAGACTCTGTACCAAATACATAAATAAATAAATATTTTTAAAAAAGCCTCCTCACTGCTCAACAGATTTCCCAAATGTGCGGTAAGAGTGTCGTGGACTAAAAACTTCCAGAATATTTTCCTCCAAAATATAAGCTCTATCTCTTAAAGCACAAAGAACAATGCTATAATTTTTCCATAAGTCTTAGCTTTCACTCATTTTCTGTAAGGGAATTCAATCCATTAAACACTGGACGTATCTCCACCTCCAAGGGCCTCCTCTTTCTGTACCACGGACACTATATTTCCAGGTACTACAATCTCTTGCTCACTGTTAAACCCAAAGGTCTTTTCACTGTCACTCAGCTGTACTGCAACCTGTTCACTACTATGCAGTCACAGGGACCAGCTCAAGAAAAGGGCATCTTGGTACTACTCTGCTTAAAAGTGTTCAGTGGCTTCTCGTTGCCCTTAAGGGGAAGGAAATTGGGAAAGGGACATTTGCCAACTGTGCAGCCTCCCACAAACTGGCTCATCAATTCCTCTCCTAGCTCTGTCTGTAAGACATTTGCTTGTTTTCTGAATTCCTACCCCAATGACCCTTTCAGTTCCCTTGAGGGTCTCTGTCCCTTCTATCATGGGTCATTTGTATATGCTGCTCTTTCTGCCTGGAATTTCCTTCCCACCTTCCATATGTTCCTGCCTCTGCATGGTTCTCTTTTTCAGATTTAGGCTGTAGTGTGAAATTCGCAAGAAAACCTTATTTGACCCTCAGAGACTTGTCTCTCTAGCACCTCTTTCCTTTGTACCATTTATGATATAGTATAATTGTACAATCAATCATGTTTGCAGTTCTGTGCTTAATATCCACCTCTGCTTGCTGTCTACGTGGGAAAATTCATAGGGCTGGGCCTTGTCTGTCTGTCTCTATCTATCTATGTATCTATGTATGTATGTATGTATGCATGTATCTATCTATCTATCTATCTATCTATCTATCTATCTATCTATCTATCCATCCATCTGTCTTATCTATCTATCTGTCTCTTACAATTCTTAACAAGCTTCTTGGCACATAGAAAGAACCTACATCTATGCATTAATTGCTTGAATAAATAAATGAACAAATGAGACTGCATCTGATTCTGCATCATTCAAGCATTTTGGTTGCCAAAGTAGGTAGATGATGCGGTGCTGGGAGTACTGCAAAATAGGTCATTTTATGATCTAGTTATTAGAAAAATAGAATATTTAGCCTTCATGAATATTTCTCTAATGAATTTTCATGGGTTTTTAATATTTTAATCACATGAGATTTTTTTTTAAACCAGAGAACTTCTATACGTACTGATGTGTTTTCTCAGGATGGTGTTGGAAAAGAAAATGTATGATTTTTGCTTGCAGAAGCTGAAAAACTGTCTCTGGACTACTGAATTAATAGAATGGCTCAGATTTGCAATTGGAGAGACCCAAATGTTATTTGTAGTGAAGTCTGCCAAATACTATGGAATTCAAATTAAATAATAAAAAAGATTAAAATGACGCTGCTACAAATTTTAACTATGTTCTTTCCTGACACTCCTTCTAAATTGTCCTATTGTTTCCTGAAATTATAGTTCCTATTATCTGTGTGCATGGCAATTTAACAAAATGAGGGAATAGTAGAGTCACTGTGTTGTTTACTAATTCATTGGATAGTGATTGGATACCTACTTGCCAACCATAAATATGAAACTTTTCTTGTGAGGAATTTTTTCTGTGGAACTGATGTAATGCTTTTTTTGAAGGCACAAGAAGTAAAGACAAAACATTCAAAGAATCTTATATATAGAAGATTTTTTTTTGTATTAGGTACAGGGTCTCACTATGCAGCTCAGGCTTGTAGTGATCTTCCTGTTTTCAGCCTCCCCAGGTCTGGGATTACAGGTATGCACCACCACATCTGGAGTTGGTGGCCAATTCAGCGCATCCAGGGATGGGGACGATGTGGCATGTGGTACTGGGGATCGAACCCTGGTCCCTGCACTTGCCAGGCAGGTGCTTAGTCTGCTGAGCTATCTCCTCAACCCTAGAAAATTTAGTTAAAGGTAAACAAAGGGGCAAACCCAATATGTTTTGCAAACCCCTGGCTTAAATTCTGTTAGGTCAAAGAAGGGGAAAATGAGAAAAGGCTTCATAGAATAACTGTTACTTAAGAGGAATTTAAAAAGGCAAGTAAAAACCTTTTAACTGGATATTTATTAATTATGATGAAAACAGTGTTATTGCATTAAGTAGCATTATTGTTTTCTTTCAATATACAATTTCATTTATTCATTATGTTAGGATATTTTTGGGGATAGAATAATATATACTTCTAAATATTTAATAAACTATTAAACATCGATTTATGCATAATCTAAGTGTGCATCCAGATTTTTCTCACTCCTATTTAGTAAGTCTAAGCTTCACATGGATTGTTCTGGAAGTAGCAAAGTGTACTTGCACCACTTTGTCTCGAGTTGTAATTTACTCAGTTGTATTATCTCCCCGAACACTAATACTTGAAAAGACTCTATGTGAGTATTAATAGGTAACAAACCTTTTTGGAAATGTTCAGATTGAGTTACACTTTTTTGTTGTTAATTTTACGAAGGGAAAAAAAGTAATAAAAAAGATAAAGAATTTCAAAACAAGATGATAGGAAATTAGCAGTAGTTATTTTACTGCCTATTGATGTCTTCAAAGTAGTAGCTCAGATTACACCAGATACAGGCATGTTTGAATTTTTTCTTTTTGTTTTCTTTTTTTTGGTACTGGGGATTGAACTCAGGACCTTGAGCTTGCTAGGCAGGTGCTTATGTTGAGGCCTATATGATTAATCAAACAATATAAACACTAACTGCTCCTTTATTTCAAATTTAAAGAGAATTTAAAAATAATAGATAAAACATTAGCAGCAATACAGAATTTCAAAAAAAAGATAGATATTTAACAATGGTTGTTGTATTGCATATTGTTGACTTCAAAGTAGTTGCTCAGATTACCAGATAAATGCATGTAAAACTGGCTAAAATAAAAATTTTAAATATTAACTGCTTCCTTCAATAAACAAATGGAAATTAGTAGTGCAATCACCCTAGCTTTTATATGTATATGTATATCTGTCTGTCTGTCTGTCTGTCTGTCTGTCTGTCTATCTATCTCTATCTATCTATCTATCTATCTATCTATCTATCTATCTATCTATCATCTATCTATCTATAATATTCTTTTTCTTTTCCCTTTCCTTTTTCTTTTCTCCTTTCCTTATCCCATTGTTATTTCCTTTTGAGGAGTGTCTTTTCCTTTTACTATTACTATATCTATTATACTTTCAGATTTCATTTACTCTTTCAGGTTTTTACACTAAGGAGACAATAAAAAGCCCACCCTTGGGGGGTGATTTGTTTCACTGACTGAGTACAGCTTCTGGTTGCATCTTCTTACCATTTACCTAGAGAAGCCTGTTGATCTTGATGAAGGGCAAGGTAAGCTCCTCCTAAGGTCACAACAGACAAGAAAAAAGGGGTAACTACACTACCATGTTGTCTCCTTGTCTCTGATTTACTCTCTGAGAATACTGCTACCTCTGACAGTAGTTGTTAAGGATGTTAAGTTTATTATTTTTGATTTTGTTACTGAGTAGCAGTATGTGCAATTGTTTTTCTTTTCTGTTTCCCTTTTGGATAGGTTATTTTCTATTAATTTTTTTCCACCCATATATGTGAGTT
Source organism: Octodon degus (assembly GCF_000260255.1). NCBI lineage: Eukaryota > Metazoa > Chordata > Mammalia > Rodentia > Octodontidae > Octodon > Octodon degus. Next base: position 2,281,237 of record NW_004524725.1, read on the forward strand.
TTGATATAGGAAATATTATCTGTTCACTTAATCACTCCTCATTGTTCACAGTGCCAAGGCTCTACATCGTTTTTGTAAGTATTTTTCTGTACTTTTCCACGCTTTTTCAACTGGATGATATGCAGACTTTTTAATACCCCAAGTGCAGCTTTATAATGCTTTGCAAAATAGCAATATAGTCTCTCATTATGGGGTATTTTTAATTTAATCATATTGGGTTAATGCTGATCTTTTCTTTTGTCCTTAGCAATGGTGTTCAGTTTAAGGTGCGCATATGCCAAGTGCTCACTTGCAGTGAAGAAATGTACATGACAAAAAGGAGGCATAGATGACTGCTTGCTTATTTTCCAGTCACTTACATGGAAAATCTGACTGGAATTTCAGACAAAAGCTTTTGACGTACGAAAGTTACTTATGATATATATCCCAGAAAATGTTGTGGGCCAGGTATTTGGTGCCTATACTCCTACTTAGACTCTCAGGATTTTCTTTATGGCCCTTTATTACTATTTATAAATTAGTTTATTTTTCTAATTTCTCAGGCATGAACAGCCTAGAAGTAGCAAAGTAGAATCTAGAGAAAAAGAACACACATGTTTGGAAATTGAAGTGAAATAAAAGGGAACACATTTAAAGATTTACTCCATGTTATGACAGTTCAGGTTATGAAAGATAAAAGCATTTTGCTGACCTTTTTATATATATTTTTTCCAATAGCCTGAGTGATTTTGGTAAAAGAATATTTTTAGTTTAGGTTCTAAAATAATTTCCTTCTCTGAAAACTTGAAGTAATGAAAGAAACAAGAGCTATGCAGCTAATTCTTTTTATTAAGAATACTTTATAATCAGAAAATATGATGTATTACCATATTTCAAAGGACTCTACAGATTTAGTTATTAATTATACATAAAGTGCACTGAGTACTTATCAGCTCATTATCTTTCTTAATTCAGTTCTAGAATTATATTAAACAAGCATTCTTAACTAATCCTCCCATAGGGTATGTGGGAGAATGGTAGCAGTTGAACTACTCACATATGGGAATTATAGTTATTTGTTTTAAAGCAAATATAATGCAAACATTAGAAGATTCATCTCATGTAATTTCTGATATGATAACCGGCATTGAGAACATTGTGGGTCAGCACTTTGAAAACCTATGTGCACTATTCAGTGGTTTGTACTCAAGGGTGGACCCTCCTAGACTTGGTTCTGAAGTGTCACATTGCCACTTGGAAACGAAAGGTACCGGCGGTGGGAAGATGGGGAGACCCACCCCTATGGGTGCTGGCGATGATGAATACCACCTGGGGACCGCCCACTCCCCACGTTCTGTCCTCTAGGACTGCCTGCAAAGGGCTCTGTCAGGCAGCAGCGTGCTAAAAACTATCATGATGCAAAGGTCCTGTCATGTGCAGCTGCAGGCATGTTCTCAGGGGCATGCTTTACAAAGCTTTCATGAATACCAAATTGTGAAAATAAGTGATAATACACACGCACCTTTTGGAATTCGTCCAGTGACAGTGTAGGACAGTCTCACTGTCTCCATGTTAGGCTTTCCACAGACGTCTGATCCTTTGTACAGCTACCATTGTGCCTCTCCCCGGCCCCAGGATGCCCCACCAAACATCACACTGATGCTCTAATAACTGAGTAAGCCGTGAAGATTTTTGATGGCTTAGTGAGGTCAGTCTTCAGGGGAAGATGTGAGAACAGGCTAACAGAGATTGGAGTTTAAGTGTGAATAATTAAAACTATAAATAGTATTATTTTTGGTTGCAATTATTAGCTCAGTATGGAGCTTTGTGGTGCCGGGTGATCATTTAGCAATTTAGCAAAGAGGGAATCAAATAGAATACAATGTTGTGTTTCTTTCCTTTTCTATTTTTTCCTTTAAATTAAATACAATATTGAGATATTGATTTAAATGGGTGTTCCGTTACTGATCTTCTAGCCCCCTCCCCCGAAACAAACGTTCGGAAAAAGTGCTTCTTTAGTATAATGCCAGAAATGTAAAATGTAACACAAAGTCTTCTCTGTATTAGTTTCTTTGAAACTCAGATTCGAAAAAGAAAAAAATGTAGTTGTGAAACTGTATTTTTGATCATTTACCTCAATGGATTAAAATATGTGTCTTTGGCGATGCAATGTGTCTTTTGATTTGCCAAAGCCTGAACCATCCCAGATCGGTACACGACCTGGTCCTCGCACACCTGGGCAGCACGCAGCTCTTCGGAATGCAACCCCAGCTTCAGTCTGGCAGGGGACAAGCAGAGAGTGGGATGGCTTTCAGCTCCTAGTGATGTGTGAATCCCGCTAGTGTGTGCCGAGACATCTGAGTGTATTTCCTGGAGACTTCCCAAACTTAAAAGATTTTCCATTTCCCCCTTATACCGTGGAGTCGAGTTCAAAGAAGTTGTCAATGTCTTTTTGATAAGAGCAGTGTGGTCTTGTTGGGCATGGCTGCATTTTAATCACTTCATGGATATTAAGGGCTTTAGTTCCAGTTTATTCCTGCCTGTCTCTTCCTTCCAAAATTCCCCTTAATCTGGCTCGATAGGAGGGACTTGCCTCTAGGGGACACGCAGAAGCAAAAGATAACAGGAAAGCCCACCCTATGTCGGGGTGTCTAGGAGCATAAAGGTCAGACCCCATATTTCTGTAGAAATAAATCTCTCTCCACAGAGTCCATAAAAGAGTTATCATTAAAAGAAATCTTCACTTTCATTTTCTTTTTTCTCTAGAGAAAAAATATGCCAATATATTCTAAACTGTGGCTGATTAACTGCTGACCGAGTTTGGTCCAAACCTCCTAAGCCCAATTTTAAACACCTTTAAAGGGATAACTGATAAGGTGTCTAGCTTCGCAATAAGCACAGTGCCGTTGCCAGCCTTTTGAAGTGCAAGTTTATATTAGTATCATTATCATTATTATTTTTCCTCACTTTCTTCATTTTGCATAAATTGAAATTCCTTCAAAACTTCAGCAGCATGTTATTAAAGTATCTGTATACAAAAAAGAAAAAAAAATTGCAAATGATTTTCTTCGAGCACAGTCTGTTGCTGAGGAGCCTTTGAAGCCCAAGCTTTTGTTGTGAATGTGAAAGCCATTGTTCCCTACCGGATTCATGCCCTAGGCAGAATTGCTATGGCGTCGTGTGCAGAAAACACTGTGTCAGCTAGGGTGCCTCCAGAGGAAGCAGGGCCACCGATGTCCATCAGAAAGAGAAATAATGTAGGTCTTAGCATCCACTGCTTTCCTACATAACCGGAGTGGTAAAGCAAATTGCATGCACTTTAACCTCCTCTCTGCTCACTGCCAGAGAAACTAACAAATCCCAAGTCTGCACCATCTTCCTGCTGAAGTGTGCATCTTGTCTGACTGACAAGACTATTTTCAAATGCCACTAGAAAATAATACTATGTCTTCTGCTCTTCCGCATGATGCACACACACATACATATTGCTTTAGGGGCACACGTGTGCACACACACGATACGTGTTTTATTCTCTCTCTCTCCTTTAAAAGGAAGTATTACCTAAAAGTGGATGGAAAAAGAATTCCCTTCAGCATCCAAAACATCCTTTTGCTTTAATGTGACAACTACCTATCCTTCTGTGACCATGGGCAATGAGGTGCTCTGGGCAATGCACTTGTGTTCAAAACACTAGAGGAAGCAGGCTTCCAATATATCTTCTCTTTGGAGAGATTCCCTGTACTGATTTCAGATTACACAAGGGTGAGAGAAGTTAGAGTCACAATTGTCTGATTCCTCAGATTCCAGCCTGGCGACAAGCTTCCCAGGTTTGCAGTCAGTTTTGACATGTCTAGCACTGCAGGAAAAAGTCAGTATTGTGTAGGGACAGAGCTGGAAGTCAATAACAATGACTACTGCGGAGGAATTTCTTTAAGATGTGGTGTTTTTCCTTGCCTGTAAGTCAAGAAGTAAGAACAGGGATAATTCTGACTAAGTTTGAGATATTCTAACAAAAATATTTATATTTAAAATCTTTAGAATTCAATAAATTCTAGGTAGTTAATTATAATTTTATAGCTTTTTTTTTTTTTTTTTTAGACAGGGTTTTGCTATATAGTTCACAATGTTACCCAGGCTGGCCTCACATTTGTGGCTCCTCCTGCCTCAGCCCCTTTCCTGCTGGATACAGGTGTGCACCAGCACACCCAACTAATGATCATTTTCTATATTCCAGAAGTATAGTTAATTATAAGTACTATATTTTAGGGTATCCAAATGTTAATATAAAAATTAGTTCTGAGAATGGTTTGGAAGATGTGTGAATGATATAAGAGTTTTCCTGTTCTTTAGGATTGCTTTGGTTTATATGAGGTAACTATGAAATGTGAGAATGGAAAATTTCATTATAGACAAATGAGATTAATTTGTATATGATCAATCAAAAATAACACATTAATGACTATATTGATTTCCCAAAATTCTTTGGGACTAAAATGACATCTTCAATGATGTGTGTTTTAGAATTGTTTTCATTCAAGTGGAACAAATAGCATGGAATTTTGAAGGTTTATTTAACACTAAAAAGTCTCCACCTATGTTCTTTTCCCATTTGGCAACTCACTTGAAACCGAATCGTTCACCTGCATGTTTAGTGTTACTTCATAATACTGAAATTGACTAATTTTAAGGCCTAGTCATTCTCAGAATCGTTACTCAGTGAATTACCCTAGAGGTTAAATGGCTTCTGTCCTCCAAACTGTTCTCTTTTAGGAGGAAGGTTTACTGGTTATCGTGAGCATTTGGGGTTGCCTCAGCTTCAGTTAGCTATCTGTGAGTGCTGTCTCTAAGGCTGCCCCTGTGGATGCTGTCGTTCTTACTGTTGTGAGGACTAACTGCCCCCTTCATACCTGAGGCAGTGCATCTGCGAGCTCGAGGCCAAATGTATCTTAGCAAAAGGAGGCTCATCATTTATAAGCAGTAGTACTAATAATATAGCTTATTTATAGATACAATGTTGTTCAAAATTGTCTTAGAATTATTCCTCAAAAGTGATATTCTATTTATTTACTTTTTGTAACGTATGGAAGGGTCTACAGGATGTTCAGGGTCTTATTACTGGATCAAACTCACAGTGATCCCCCTGCTTACAGCCTCCCAAGAGCTGGGATTATAGGCACGCAGTACCATACCCAGTCTCTCAGCATGCCCCGGGGGCAGGGCTGGCACGGCAGGCCTGGAGATCCAACGCCTGCCTCTATGCCTGCTTGCAGGCACTTTAATCTGCTGAGATATTTGGCCAGCCCTAAAAAAGTGATATTTTAATATGAATTACAAGCTAATATTAACCGGAATGAGCAAGTGATTGGTACACCAATTAATGAAAAGGAATTTTTTTCTTAATTTTTATTCTTAAAATAAAAGGGTGTTTCACAATAACTAACCCATGATAGTTTTCTCCCAAAGAGATGATACTTAATTCTGTTTTAATCTATTAAATTCTACCCTACTATTTAATTCATCAACAATGGAGCATTTATTCTTTTCTATAAATGTATTAATTTGTTGATTTAATGACAAGAAAAAAGATCAGTTTTAATTTCTCTCAGACTCATTCCAGTAAGGACTTGAAAAAGCCTCTGAAAAACAAAAAATCACACTTTTTTCTTTTCTTGTCTTCCATATTCAATGTGGGCTCCTTGGGTAGTGGAGAATTCTTAGGTGTCAGCTTGGTAGCACCATCGTGAATTGTCTCGATGTTATACTTTAATTTGATGATTTTTAATGTTTTGTATGATCCTGAAGGATGACAAATAAGAAACTATAACCAAAAAGAGAAACTGCAGATTTCAAAAATTAGAAGAGGAACTTAGACAGTCTTACTTGTCTAGAGACTGAATGCAGTTAGGATCTCCTTCCTGCTATTCGCTTTTCAGGAATGTGTCTGACTCCATTAGCTGCAGAAGGCTGTATTGGTGGAAAGCTTTTCCAAAGGTTAATTATTTTTTGAAGAAAAAAAAGTACAATTTTGCTTGCTATCCTTTATTTTCATCTTGAAACTATTACTCTTAATTATCTGACTGTATAGTTTCAGGAATGTCTTTGATTTTTAATTTACCTTATAGATCAAAATATTTTCCAAATCTGCATCTTATCTGGTTAATCTTATTTATTCTGAAGAAGACAGATTAAATCCACTTAACTGTTCATTTTATTAAATTTTTGTTATAATTTATGTTACTGTAATAGAATCAGGGGAAGAGGAAATTAAATTGACAAAAAATATACAGAGAAGGCTGTGGCTTCCATAATCTCCTTTGCAAAGTTGGAAATTATTTCATGTTTTAAGGGGAAGAGTACTGTCGTATAACTTTCTCAATGAAAATAAATGTCAAAATGACATTCACTAATACTTATTTTAATAGCAGTATATTGATAAATCACTGCATTTTCTGGCTAGAAATTTTGATTTCCTTTTAACTTTATAGAATAATTTTCATAACCTTTCAAAAGTCTTAAGCAGACTTTTCCAAAAATTTGACATTGATTGCAATAAGGATTAAACTACTTTATTTTCTAGGACATGTTATCTGTGAGTAGGAAAAAGTAGAGTTTTTATTTGTTATCAGTACAAAAAAATCAATATATGCAACTAACTTGGACCATTCAAGCATAAGAACAATAGTATATTTTATTCTGTAATTATTCAAAAGATTTATCTCTTCTTTTCCATTTCATAGCCATTCTACTTAGAAGAAGTATATACATGGTATGTGCATAGGTTCAGGGAGGTATGAAAAACTGTCTTGGGAAAGAAATTACCAGAGAAATTGCATTACTGTAATGTGTTGTGTCTAGTCTGGAGACTAAATCAATGAGAACCTGAACTAATTTGCACGGCCTTAGGAAATGTATGAGTAAGACTATCTGGTGTCGTTGCAAATGGTAACTCTGAACGTTAAAAATGATACAGTTGTACAGGTGGGGTTCTCAGTATCCAGATATTTCACAAACAGTGTGAGCCACATGCTAAGTGACTTAGCTGCTGTTGATTAGCTAGCCTTTATTAGATACCTACTTTTTACATAGTGGTAATCAAATGCTGTATTTGCTATTGAGAGGGGAGGTAAGAAGCAAATAAGACAGTTTTAGAGATACAAAAGAAAAATAATTCAATGGAAGGCTGACCAGATGTTTAAAGATAAAGACATGAACACAATTATTTAGTAACAAAGTGAAATGCAAATATTCAAGCCAACACATTGATGTAGATAGAAGAGGGTAAGTATTCTCTTAATGCTTTTTATTTTTTGATTCTAAGAATAAAGTTGTATGGTGTCAGATGCTCACAAAGCCTCAGCACTGAAGGCTGAATTCTGTGCTCAGCTATGCGGCTGTTATTAGCAGTGATGCATGAAGCAGAAAGAAAACAGCTTGATTTCCATAAGTTAGGCAAACTCTGGAGAGCTGGGAATGGCAGGCAGGCAATTGGCTCGCAAAATAAACTGACCAAACCGGAAGCCAAAATTAAACAGAGTGTATAAGGGGTCCCCGGGGATCGTCTTAACAACGTACTAGTTATGAACTAACTATTGTCGTTATTACCACTGCTAATGAAGAAACCATAGGAGAAGGCAAGCAGCGCCTTTCTCTGATTACTGTGGGCTTCCGGTTTAACTAGCTAAGGCAATCAATGATCCCTTAAAAAATGAATTTACTCAAATGTCTTTCTGCTATTAGTGAGGATACCATTAGACATGGTTTAGCTTCTGCGAGTATGAAGACAGTTTGGCTAATGATGGCTGAAACTGCTGGATAAAACTACACTTCCAGACTCATAGATTCTTTTTACTCTATTTTGTGACTTGATAATGGTTTTACTTTCTAATACATTTAAAAAAAATGACCCAGGGAAATTATTAAGTGCCATGTCCCATGTAGAAATTTAAGTACATAGACATAGTAAAGTCCTTTTTTTTTTTTTTTTTAACTATTTCTGGGTGCTGGAGGCTTGGAAAAATAATATTTCCTCAATGATAGCTGTTAACTTGCCACAATCAAAATCATTTAATACAGGAAACGATGACACCATGAAAGAAGAATGCCCCATTATTAGCTACATTAAAATTTGGTTTTGGGGCAGATTAAAAAGTAATGGTCACATTTTCTGTGAAAATGATTCTTTATCCAACTTTCCTCAGCTTCAAAAAGTGGAAGGTACATCCTTACTTGATTCAGTTCCTATATAGTATCGCTCACTTATTCTGGTTTTAACAAATATTTAAAAGGCATTTACAACTCAAAGGCCATATCATCAGTGAACGGATGTACAGCCTCTTGTGCCAGTGAGCACAACCTCGAGGCAGAAATAGAGAAAGATTTGTTAGCTGCCGCAAAGGAAGGAGAGTTCTAAAGGTCAGTTCCAAAGCAAAGCTCTCAGCGAACAAAAAAAGCCTGAACATTTAACTCAGGGAACCTACACAAGTTCATAGAGGAAAAAGTATGTGGGGGCAGACACATTTCTAAGAGTGCCGAGTGCATATTTCTGAGCATACTTAATTCAAGGTCACAGAGCACCTAGGCCAACACAGCAGATGGCAGGCATGAAGGCTTCTTGGTACATACTCGGCTCAGTGTCATGAGGAGCCACGTGGATTCCAGGATGGCTAAAGGACGCCAGAGTGATGAGGTGGCCTTAGCTGGAATCTTGTAAGTTTTTCCAAAGAGATTTAGCGGAAACAAAAAGAACAAGTTTGATAGTGCTTTGGCAGTGTTTTTAGAGGGTAGCAACTTTCTCCAGCGTTAAGTGTAGGAGTTTGCCAGTACAGTGCCTGCTCTTTTAGCAGCTAACTAAATCAACATATTCGAAATTTATGGTTAATAAAACACCCACCACCAGTAGGTAACATTTCTTAAACTGAGAAGGCTACAATTCTGTTTTACTATTTTATTGGTCTACTTGGGTATGTAAAAGTTAATTTAAGTGATTAAAACAATAAGTTTTAAGAGAAAGACAGTAGGTAGCTAACATTCTGAGTGGGAATTCCCTACTCTATCGCTTACTGATGGTCTGTCTTTGGTAACTCTTTCTTTCCCAATTGTTTTAATCTCTAAAATGTAAATATGGTAAAAAAAAATCCATTCCATAAGTTTCTTTAAATAAAATAAAATCTTAGAAGTATTTTGAGTAGCCTGTCTCATGGTAAATGATGAATAAATATTAATAATTAGTACTTATTGTTTTAATTACTTAAATTAACTTTTACATACCCAAGTAGACCAATAAAATAGTAAGACTGAAGCGAATGAGTAACATGAAGGCAGTAGATGTTCTTCTATGGGAATTCCGATGTTGAATTTCCACAATATAATATTTGTTTTTAGTTTGTGAAATATACTGTAAGTCCTCTTGCTTTCCTCTAAATGATAGTTGATTATGTAACAATAATAGTTCTACATGCAGCAGTAGGTGCACATGGCTCATTCGTGAAGGTGGTATTGTTGTCTACATTTAATCAATGAAAAGACTGAGGCACAGGGCTTAGGTCAGTTGCCCAGTATCAACTAGGTAATAAGCAGGGGAGCTAGAATTCTAAGCCTGGTGGTGTGACTTTTGTTCAGGTTGCCCTGATATTTGCCAGCAGGGATACATAGCTTTTCTCCAATTTAAAGATCCGTCAAAAAATCATATATGAAGTCAGGTTTTGGGAGCAGTTTATTCAAGGTAACCTAGTCCTAAAAGCACACAGCAGCTCCAGTCTTCTATGTAAAGTAGCTGTCTCTTTGTATCTGAAATAATTAATTAAAATGGGTTACTCTGATCTATAAAGATGTAGGAGATCTGAATTCTGATTGCTTTAGAGATTAATTCTCTGGAGTTACTGTCATGATTATCGAAGTGCTTATGCTGATATTTCCTAGCTCTGAACTTTGGGAGATCAAACAGACACCCCCCACTCTTCTTCATTTTCACATTGTAAACTTCAGGCAACCTTCTGGATAAGACAGAATTTAGGTCAAATCTCTTATATAAAAGCAGGTTCTTTGTATATAGTGTAAGGAAGTAAGTTAAGATGGAAAGACAAAGACCTCAATTTATCTTAATCTCCTGTTGTACGAGCCTGTGTTATGTTGATGCAAAGAGCATATACATGACTAATAAACGGAAATTGCCCCTTAACTGGAATCTCAATTTAGGGTGCCAAGCACACAGTGAATGTGATTAAGAATTCCATTTCTCACCCACTCCCAGAAAGGTGCAACAAGTACATATTGGCCCTTCTTTTCTATATTTTTGTTTCTCCCTTTCTCTTCCTTCATAATTTCAGGAAAACATCCTCAACAAGAGGCCATACTTGCTTGGAACTATACGAAACATTTCCTCCTTTAGTGGTCTCCTTTCTCCCCCTGAGACTCTGTGCCCAACACCCAACACTGTGATTTGCCTGAATAAGGAACAATGCTATCTGCTGAAGAATGATATTAACATAAAAACACAATAGGACTTGTCACAAAATGCATGGCAAACATTATAGTACTAGTCCAAAGCTTTAATTAGCATATTTGTTAAATGCCAATTCTGTGAACAGACACTATCAACAAAGAAAAGCCTTTCCCAACACAGATAACAACATAGATAGCTTGCCTTCCTTTCAAAGGGATTTTGACAGTTATACTACTGAGCTCTGTAATTCTGCTGGGAACCAACTCCCATCCTTCTGCCACCCAAGCTTTCAAAATCAGGTTGGAGGAGAAAGTCAGTAGCTTTTATTGCTCTACAATTTATTCCAAGGAAGGAGCCATAAATGCCTGTACACACAGACTTGGAAATTTGCATACTGAAAGCCGCCTCTCAGTTTTCATATGCCTACCTCTGTCCCTGTCATTTAATTTGCATTTATTCACCAATCAAGTTTGTTTCCTGGATGCCTCACTTGCATGAATGGGTAGCAGAGTTAATTACAGCTAAGCAAAGTGGTTTTATGAATGAAGGAACAATTTCCAGGGGTGTGTGGGATAACCGTCCTTCTTGTTTAAGATTCAGACCTGTTACCTTGGATGCAGGCTTTTGGAAAAGGTTTCAGAAGCTACAGTTTTAACTCTGATGAATCTCACTAGATTATCTTGCTCTGAAGATACTTTCATGGGGTCCAGAAAAAAATAGGCTCCATCAGAAACCCAGGAAACACGAGTTTCATTCTGTGTTGCACCTGAAGAACAAAGATTTTGGAAATTGACAGGTAGAATGAAGGGAAAAGGTTAAATAGGGAGAATTGCATTCATTTATTTTTTTTTTTTTTAGAAGATTTAATTTTATCCCAGGTATTTGTTCAGTCTTCATTTTAAAAAAAAATCCAGAGTTCAGCTTCTTGAACACAGAGGAAAAAATTAATAAGAACATCTTTCTGATCAATGAAAACCCTGAGGTGTCAGGTATGCACACTTTTAAATTTCTTTTCTTTTCTTTCTTTCTTTTTTTTCTTTTTGTCATTTTGAGACCGGGTTCCATTATGCATTCAGGCTGGCCTTGAACTTACTTTGCAGCCCAAGCTGGCCTTGAACTCACAGCGACCTTCTCCCTCAGCCTATGGAGTTCTGGGATTATAGATGTGCGCCACCAAGCCTCATCAGGCATGCATTTTTAAATATGTTGCAGAATATCCCAAGCCCAGGGACTGGGGCTTTGATCCTCAGGCCTGCCGTGCTGGCCCTGCCCCTGGGGCATGCTGAGACAGTGATTGAGACTGGGTGTGGTAGTGCACACCTGTAATCTCTTGGGAGGCTGTAAACAGGTGGGTCACTATGAGTCCAATCTAGTAGTGAGACCGTGAACATCCTGTAGACCCTTCCCTAAGAGTACAAAAAAAAAAAAAAAAAAAAAAAAAAGAAGAAGAATACATGCTGAATGTATTTATAGTTGAGCTGAGAGGGACTTCAGAGATCATTGCAAGGTTTTCTGCTGTTTTCTCACTGTCCCATTTCCTTAAACCAGCCTCATCCAATTATGGGACATTAATGTCCCAAGACAGTTTTCTTTGTTGCACCTGGGAGGGCTGCTGCCTCACAGGTACACATACAGGAGCCAAGAGAACGTTACTAAATATTCTGCACCATTTAGGGCAGATTTTCACAACAAACAACTGTTGGGCTCAAAATGCCAGAAGTGCAAAGGCTTCAGAGCCAAGCTAGGCCTCTCTGTCAGCACAACCCCTGCTCTTTCTTGCAGAGGGCTGTCTTGCCTCTTGGTTCCTTTTTCACAGAAAGAGTAAAGACTATCAGCCATCGTGTCCCATAACTCTCTCTGTCCATCCACAAACTTATTTTCCCTTAAAGCCCCTACATTCATTTAGTCTTTAAAAGGTACCCCCTTCGGCCTTCCAAGACAGATTGACTCAGTTGTGTCTTAGATTCCATCCCTTTCCATCTTTTCCAAAATCCTTTTAAACAAAAATTGTTCCCTTCATCAGTTCCTTTCTCAGTCACTGGCCATGACTCATCAATTACATGTGGGTCCTTTCTTTAACTTCAGGCCTCATCTTTCCTAGGGACAGAAATTTTCTGTATTTTATAGGTGGTATCTCTGTTTTCTCAAATCAAATCAAAGCACTGTGCTTTAGTGTTACAATTAGTTATTATTGTGCAGTAAACTACTCAGAATTCAATGGCTTAAAGTAATAAGCATGTAGTTTTGTTCACAATTCATAGAGTATTTAGATGGTTCTGCTTCTCGTAGCTAGGGTCAGGAGGATGTCTGTGGTCAGTTTTGTCTGTGAGGCAGAATCCTGAGAATGACAGGCAATGGGAACCTCGGGCGGGCCGGAGGCGGTGTGCTGCTGCTTCCAGAGCACATGGAAAGGTCAATCAAATGAACAACATGAGAAAACAGGTACACTTTTTGTAAGCATCTCCCAATCATATTAAAATTACCAATGGCCTAGTATTTAAGCCCAACAAAAGGTCACTCTTCTTTCTGGATTTTGAGGCAGGCTTTTACGGTGAAACTTGCCTTCTAGAACCTTCACCTTCATGTGTATCATAACACCTGTATCATCTTTCTGACTCTAATCACTCTTGATAATCTTTGATTCTAAGTACCTTAATTAATAAAAGGTTTTGGCTCCATAATTACTATATTTAGTGTTTTTTAAAAAAATGTATTTAGTACAGAGTCTACAGAGTTTGCAGGGTCTTACTCCACAGATCAGATTCATTGTGATCCTCCAATTTTCTGCGTGCCAAGTGCTAGGAATACAGGCATGCCCCACCATGCCCAGTCTCAATCATAGTCTCAGAGTGCCCTGGGTGTGGGGCTGGCAGGGCACCCTGGAGATCAAACTCCAGTCCCTGAGCCTGCCTAAGCAGGTGCTTTGGTCTGCTGAGCTATCTGGCTGGCCTCCTTAGTTTCTTTTTTTTTCATCTTACAAGATTCAGTGGGTAATTTTACTTAAAATTTTTTATCTGTAACCTCTGACATTTTCATTCATTGTAGAATTGTAACTCCAGCTATGTGTTGGATAGCTTTACCTGGAGACGACTTTATATTTGTTATCACTCTTCCATATCTCATTCTTCTCTAAATATCAAGTTATTTACCTTTTTTTAATTGACTCTCTTTCTTTTAGTACCCCATCCATTTAGCCATTAAGTTTTAACTTTAGTTCATTAAATTGTGTCAATATATTTCAACAATCCAATTGAACAAATATTTATCTAGAGCTTCCTGGGTGTCAGCCTTCATGGAGCTTAGGTTACATATTTTATACTGTATTAGTTGTTGTTAACTGGTATAAAGTGATATAAAAATGAAAAGCTGGGCACATTGGTGTGTGCCTATGATCCCAGCACTTGGTAGGCTGAGGCAGGAGAGTACCTGTGAATTTGAGGCTGACCTGGGTAGCCTTGGCTACAGTGAGTGTTCAAGGCCAGCCTGAGCTTCAGAGTGAAAGTCTGTCTGAAAAATAAAAGGTGGTGGTGAGATGGGGAGAGGGGTACCAGCGGGCGGTTCTATTCTCCTTGAAGGTGGTTAGTTGACCCACTGAGGACTGTTTTGTATGCCGTCAAAGTGCTAATGGGCTGAGAATTTCAGAACATTCCAGAATAATAGGAAATCAAGGGGTAAGCACTCCATGGGGCATTGTATGGCCCATTCAAGGAACATTAAGGAGAATAGAACCCCCTGGGAGAGAATGGAACTTCTACAGAATTAATATTTTTACTGAAGTCAATTTGCTTTTCATATATACTTATGTATCTTCTTTCTGCATTAGAATACTTTCACCCTCTCTGGTGACAAATGGGAATTTGGTGTGCTTCCTTCCTCCTACTATCTGTCCAAACTTTGCATCTACCTTCTGTGTTGACAGCTTCTTGATTTTAATTCCAGATTGTTATTTCCTTTTAGTCCTCTCTTTTTTTCCTGTACTTAGGACAGGATCTGCAGGGTCTACTGGGTCTCACTACATAGATCAGACTCATAGTGATTCTCCTGTTTTCATCCTCCCAAGAGCTGGGATTAGAGGCGTACACCACCATGCCCAGTCTCATTCGCTATCTCAGTGCACCCTGTGGGCCCGCCATCATGATCAGATTATTATTTATTAATTTAGTAATATTAATTTTACTTATTTCATATATATCTATATATCTATATACCAGTAATTTCCAAATAATTTTTTTGTAGGGTTAAAGTTTCTGAATGATAATTCGGCTAAAGGAAATCCTATATTTAGAAGATCAAAGATCAAATATATTAATTCAGTGTTATCTCAAAGATGAGAAATCTAATTAAAATTGCCAAATTTAGCAAGTAATTACACAGGAAAACCAGTAAAATTTGAATTTCAGAGGGACAACAAATATTTAAAAAAATGTATCACATACCATATGAACTTTGGAGATGCTTCTGAAACATCTGTTGTTTGTCTGAAGTTTATATATTGAGTGAGTAAGCCTTTATTTTATCTGCAGTTCTTAAATCTAATGTAATCTGCTTATTCTTTTTGGTTTCTTCAGACTTTTTAAGGAAAATATGTTGTAAATTTTAAGAAATTTGTGCTTATTCTTGGAATTCTAAGTATCACCATAATGTATCTGGTTGTGAATATGATTATTTCCATTCTTTGTAGAAATTAGTAGGCTTTTATGTACATAATTTTTCAATTTTTCTGGTGTTCTGGGATTTTAAAAATGACTGCTCTGGCAATTCCCTCCTTAGAGTCTCCCTCCCTCCTCCAGCCTGGTTCTTTCTGGAGCTCTGCTGAACTTTTTGCATATATGTTCTATGACACGTAATTGTTAGAAATACAAGAAGCACTTAATGCATCATACCTTAACACTTTTATGAATTCAGTAGTTAGTTATGCAGATTCTGTTATTGGCCTGATCAGCAGCTTACTTTCTTGGAAATGGGTCTCCTCTGTTTGTCAGAGGGCAAAACCCTGAAGGATCACTTTCTCTTTGACCACAGCACCTGAGCTCCTTCATTAATGTGTCTGTAGCTCTTTAGTAGCTCAACACGTATAATGAAGATCGTGTTAGGGGCTCTGACAGGTGTCAGGCTGCAGGCAGAAACAGAACCACTCTTTCCTGGAGTCATTCTTTCATGATTTCACTGTTCCCTCAGTCCCTCTGGGTAATTTTTCTATTTCTCTAATGTACAACTCACAACCTATACCAACTTGTCAACTTAACTGAAGTTCCATTTGTATGGTGTGATGCTTAATTTCCAGTTTCTTCCTTACTCTGCACACTTCTCAAAGGCCTTTGTCGCTCCAGATTCTGAACAATTCTGCCTCCTTCAGTGAAAGATTTTCCGCTGTTCTCTCCTCACCTAGAAGCTGAAACTCACTGGTACTCTCGAAGTGTGTACTTTCAAATATTTACCAAAAGATATTTAATTATTTCTGTGTTTTTGTTTGAACTATTAAACAGTAAATTATGGGAGGATGGAGGCTTATTATCTTTGCATCCCCCTTGAATGAGAGGTGGCTAACAGTCAGAATAATTGCTTAATAAATGGGTTAAAAAGAGTAAGTGAGAATATGAAAAAAGATCACAAGCCAGTCTTTTATCATTTCTCTTAGATTTTTCCAATGCATTTCAATGACATTGATTCCGTTTTATTGCCATTGATTACTTTAGTATGTTTTAAGTAAAGTTTGGCAGGAGAAAACTATACATTACTTAACTACTGCATTTATTAAAAACATAAGTAAAAAAACTACATAGAATTTAATTAAAATGTAGGTCAGTGTTTGTTGTGTGTAATTTATCATGCCATGTAGGTAATTGCCTGGGGATATCTGACAGGAAAGCCCGAGAAACCGTTTGCCACTTCTTCAACTCTACAGTCCAGAGAACTTATCCTGAAAAGGGCACATACTCAAAGAGGAGAAACAATTATCTACAACTGAAACAGGTAATGAAGTTTTCTATGTGCTATAATTTTAATTTAAAGAGCATGTTTGAAAGGCTCAGAGACCCAGACAGGCACATATTTCCTTCTTCACAGTTATAAAATCTGTCACATCTTAGAAATACTCCTCCACTGAGTGGCAATCACAATTTTTATTCTAAAGGTTCCACATGCGTTGCATATTATGTAATGGACAGCACTTCGGCATAATCTAATGAAAAGAGAACTCTTTTCCATGCTAATAAACTTCAGATTCTGCTTGTTTCAAGAAAATGAATTCAAGCTTTGAACTGCTGAGGTCCACATAAATTCAGGTTATCCATACAGCCGTGCGGAAAATCTCCAAGATGAGTTCTTTATTAATAGCAAGAATGAGTGAGTTAGCCAGCTCATTTAATGATCTGGCCCATAATTGGAATCTACTGAAAGTTGTCTGTTAGCACCTCTGGGAGTCCAGATCAAGGGTGATCTTGGCTTGTAATAGATTGAATTAAGTCCTTGCATGATAGCTCCCACACTGGCTTTGTTTTTATCATTTGACATGTATGATTCCTTGAATATGCTTTTAATTAATACAAACACAAAAATTTTAAGGAAGTAGGAGGAGAACTGTGCTAACATATAAAATTTATTTTGAAAGAAAAGAAGGAGCAATTTCTCTGCTCTGTAAAATCCCTGTTATAGTCTGTTAAAAGTGATAAAGTTCATGTAGGCAGTTCTGTTAGTCTCTGGAGGATATTTTGTGTGCACTTCTATTCATTGAACTTTCCTATTTTTTAGTAAAGCAACTGTAATATAATTTTAACAGAGGAAAAAAAGTAGGTATTCTAAGTATGGGTGGTCCACATCTTTAGACCCCTGTGCAACCTGAATTTGTGACAATTTGAGGTTTAAAACGATCATCAATTCTTGGCAATAATATTCTATAATTTGAACCCAAATTCAAATTTGGGTTCAAATTATATAAAATGCATGGCTTTGAGACTTATGTATTTTAACTATTATACTTGCATATAAACTCATAGTTTGTAAGGAAAAATCATGTGATTTCTGGGTGCTATGACATTTCAGCTGCTTTTTTCCTCCTACCCTTATTCACCATTTTGCTATACGAAAATAATGTCATTTCCTAAAAAACAAAAACAAAAAAAGTTTGCTTTATGGCAAATTCATGACACTAAGAAGATTGGATTTTTAAGTTGTTTATTTTCCAAGGTTATTGTTTTTAACTAACTGAAATTTTGTCTTTTGACCAGTAGCTCCCCTCACCTTCTTCCTCCACCCTTGGGAACCACCACTCTGCTGTTTCCATGAGTTAAACAGTTTTAGATGCGACATACAAGGTAGACCTCGTGGTGTTCGCCCTTCCGTTACTGACTTCTTGGGGTCCTTCAAGTTCATCTGTGCGGCCGCAACCATAGAATTTCTTTCACTGTTGCATGCCAAATGGTATTCCTGTGTGTGCGCGTGCACGCGAGTGTATGTGTGCATGTGTGTGTGTGTGTGTGAGACACCTTGTTCATTCATTCATTCATTCATTCATTCATTCATTCATTCATTCATTCATTCATTCATCAGTTCATGCAGGACATTTCCATTTCTTGACTATTGTAAATAGCACTGTAATGAACTTAAGGATAGCGCTATCTCTTGGATGTGATACTTGCATTTCTTTTCAATGTATGTTCGGTAGTGGGACTGCCAAATCTCATGTTATTTCCACTATTAAATTTTTGAGGGCCTTCTATATTGTTTTCCAAACTGCTTGCACTAATATATATTCAAACCAATAGTATGCAAATTTCTGTTTTTGATATATTCTTTTTTTTTTTTTTTTTTTTTTGCAGAACCGGGGATTGAACTCAGACCCTTGTGCTTGCCAAGGAAGCACTGATTCTACTGAGCCATCTCCCCAGCCCCTTTGATATATTCTTCTATGTTATCTTTTACCTGTTCTAATTCAAGTTAGGTGATATATTAATTTAAATTTGCATTTCCTTAATAATTAGTGCTATTCAAATTTTTTTCAACCAATGAGTGTTGGTTATTCGTATGTATTCTTTTGTGAAGTGTCTCTTCAAATCCTTGCCTCTTTTTAAATTAGGTTGTTTTCTTGGTGTTATCTGAATTCTTTCTAAGTTTTGAAAATTAGTGCCTTATGAGATACGTGACTTGCAAATACTTTCTCCCATTTTATAGATTGTCTCCTTATTTGGTTCCTTCGCTAAAAGCAGAAGCTTTCTAGATTAATGCAATCTCACATGTTCATTTTTGCTCTTGTTTACTGTGCTTTTTGTGTCATTCAAAAGTCTCCTTGTTTACCTCGATATTATTGAGCTTTTTCCCTTTTTTATTCTAGACATTGTGCAGATTAAGATCTTACCTTTTTGGTATTTTTTTACTTATTAAAAATACATTTATTTTATAAAGGAAAGTACATGAATTTCCTAGGGTTATTGTAACAAGGTACCACAAACTGGGTAGTTCAGAACAACAAATATTTATTTTGCAATAGTTCTCAGACTGAAATCTAAAATGAAGATTACAGAAGGAATATCCTTCCTCTGAAACCTCTAGGGGAATAATTTTTGCCCTGTCAGAGATTTTGGTGATTTGTTTTCACTCTCTGGCGTTACTTGGTTCAATGCAGCATGGGAAACCCCCCTTTGTATTATGTCCTACGCAGGCTGCAAGCAGTGTGTGAGGCCGGAGCCCATGCCACTCATAGAGTGTGTGGGTGACCACGGCCATTTTCTCTCCACCAGCGCCACAGCAGAGGCCAGAGATCTGGTCTGTGAAGCTGTGTGCCCTGACGTGCGACTGCACAGCAGCAGAGGACAAGTGACTTCCAACTCCTTTCCCAGAATTGTAGTTTCTTTTACTTGAAAAATAAGTTGGTCATTGACCATGACCTATTTTAGTGTCCTCTGTGTTTGATACAAGGACAGAAGCATCTTATCTCGCATCAGCATCTTATCCCCAGCAACCCCATGTGGGCTTCTTGCCCTGTTCTGTAGCTTGTCCGGCCAGTGAACAGCGTGGATCCCCTGGTTCAGGGTCTTGGCCCAGCATGGAGCACAGCCCATCCTAGTTCTCTGTTTCATTTTTATTTTTCGTGTCTAAGCTTTCCTTTCCATCCCTGAATTGTATTACCAAATGGGGGTTTGGGGTCTTGGCTGGGATGCCCATACTCCAGTCCTTTAGCTGCATCTGGTGTTCTTTCTGGTGCCCTTTAGTTTTCTCTCTGTGCACATGTGTCTGTGTCTAAAGTTTGCCAGTTTATGAAGGCAGAAGTCACTTTGGATTTGGGTCTGCCCTAATCACTTCATATTCATTTATTACCTTGTAAAGACCCCATTCCCAAATAAAGGAATGTTCTAATATAGTGGAGATTAGAGTGTCACTATATCTTTGTGTATGTGTGTGTGTGTGTGTGTGTGTGTGTGTATGTGTGTGTGTAAGAGGCACAATTCAAATTCTTTAAAATAGGTAATTTAAAATGTCTTATTTCCATTATTTTAGTCTATTGATTTTTGTATTTAACATGTTTTTTGTCACTTGAAATTTTTTGATGGGTTTTTCAATCCAGTGATATGAATTTCTTTTTGGATAATGGCTTTAAGACTATTACAACAAATAGTATTGTAGGAATGAAGTGATTTTTACATAAAATGCTTCGCACTGTGGATAAAACAAATATAGTGAAAGAAAATATGTGGTAAGATTTCAACTTTAGACAAAATTGAAAACTAGAAGTGACTGACATTATAAATGGAATGTGACAGTTGTAGCAGGTGTTAGTGATTTTGTTACTTGACTTTCCTGTTTTTTTCCCATTGCTATACACTGTGGAAGTGATTTGATTTTATTCAAGTGTCTTCAGTTTCCTATATTAATAATTAAATCACATTACAAATGGCATGAGGGTGCCGTACAACTTTTCTAATTTTTAAAAATTTGTAACCTTGGGACTTTAAATTTATCACTCACTGGGTTACCATTAAGTGTATTTTCACTTTCAGCAACTTCTATAGCTTGTGGGCTTAGGACTTTGAAATTAAATAATTAAGATTAAGAATTAAAAGTTAGTAATTAAAGTTAATAAACTACAAAGGACAATTTTTGGAAGAAATAGGAGTATCTGACAGATCTAGATAGTCCATGACGTTCCCTACACTTATCAGTAAGTTTCAATACTGCAATTATTTTAAACCCATGAAGGGAAAAAACTATTTTCAGTCAAATGAAAGTCAAATAAGAATAATTCTGTGACCTCTGATTATTGTTACCAAGTGAAAAATCATAAAGAAAGCTCTATTTGAGGACAAAATTTGCAAAGTTTATAACAATGGTCTGGAAGAGGAAAATGATCAACATGATCAGGCAAACAAAAGTTTTAGATGAGTACTAGTTTCTCTTTCCAATTTATTGGCATCAAAGGACAGGAAAATTCTTTTCAGGTTAACATAGGACTCTGCGATATATGACCTTGTTTAATTTTGGACTTTGTGACAGGTCCCTGAAATAGTTCATCATTTAATTTACTGGGGTTCATTAAGACAGTCTTATTAAGACAATTGCTAATCCCATAAATACTGAGTTCTTTACAGATTCTTTCAATCATATCTAACGGTTGTGTGAATGTATCAGCAGAACATGAGCAAGCTGAATTTCCATTTAATATGCAGCGTTTTTTATGAACTAAATAGCCAACATATCTTTTTGCTGCATTTTGAAAACTTAATAACTAAGAAGACTCTAGATATTGTTTTCAGGTTAATTCTGCCTGAGAATCACTATGGAAATCTAGTGCACATAAATCTTTTACCACTTTGTATATCCAGATATTATTGCTCCCTTTTAAAAAAAATCTATGTGCAAACTGTTAAGCTTCTGCCGTTGCTGTCAGCAAATGGAGGAATGGAAGCCAGGAATAGCTTCTTGGTTACTACACTGCCACTTTAATAATTAGTTCATGACTCTGTATGTGTGGTCATTGGCAGTATCGCTAATCTCTCCTAGCATCAGTCCATTTCAAATAATATTTCCAAATTGAAATACATTAATCTCTTCGGTCTGACTTTACTAAAATGTATTTATGAAGCAGGTTAATTGGAGCCACCACATCCATGACTTCAAGCCATTCATTTAAAATGATATAGATAGCCTTAGCTCATGGGAGAGCATACCAAACTCATTTTCCAGCTCCTGTGACTTACCAGCATTTGAGAACCATGCTGTGATTGAAGGAGCCCTTCAGAAGTAGAATGAATCCCATTTCACCATTGCTTGCAGAAAAGAAGGAAGAACACAACAAATATAGGAGAAGGGGAATCTCTAAGGGAGTGGCAAGGGCTGAGCTCCAGTCTGTGTTGAGAGAAGTCAATAAATCTCGAGTGCTGTGAAATGATATGGCCCGTCTACCCATGGCTCAGCCTGCTGTAAAGAGCTCTCTTTGTAGAGCAGGTGTGTCCACATTGTACAGTGCTGGTCCTTATGATTAGAAATTCATGTCAGACATTGATTTTGACTAAAGTTTCATGTGCTAAAAGACTCCATGTTTAGGGTAAGAGAGCTGAATTTGACTAAATGGGAATCAAATGATTATGTAGCATTTATTCTTTTCTTTTTGTTCTGTTATCAGGAGTCTTCATAATGCTTCATGTTTCACGGTGTAATATTAGTGAAATTAACTTTAGATTGCTCAAAATTATGCAATTAATTTTTCAGTTTCAATTATAAGTCACAGTCTACTAGTCTGGCACCTGCTGGTAAGTAATTATAAAAATCAGTAAAGGATATGTGGTAAGTCTCTTTTTTTTCTGGAGAAGTGTGTTTTCACTTTTCTCTTTATCTCTGCTTCATAAATCATAGATGGTACATTAGTTTGGATTAAGTTTGCTTTTTGGGCTGTAAATATTTTCTCCAGTGAATATATTTTACAACCCTATTCTCTATTCACCTGTTTTTTTTCACCCAATCTCATTCTTTTAATAAATTTGTCTCTAGAATTTCTAATCTCCATTTCCATAACTCTGCCTTCATCTCCTATGATAGATGAGGTGAGCATGCTGTATCTATTCTTATCTTCACGTCAGGCTCCCTAGGACCACCATTCATTCTTGCATTTACCTAACAGATATTTTTGAGTGTTTCTAAATCTAATCAGCTCCCAATGACTATACAGTTGCATAGCAGGAGACCTTTATGTTTGTTGTGTGAGATGCTATTATACATAAGCACAGAAGTATGGATAATTTTGTCTCATTACTGGAGGCAACAGGTAGGTTGGATTGCCACCACATAGATTAGTAGAGTACATCTGGGAGTGTCTAAGTGGGCCACAGAGGTACAACTTTGGGTAGCATATCTGGTCTCTGATCCCTTCTGTGGCATTGTTATTCTCCTCTGCTTCCCCCATGAACTAAGCAGTTTTTCTTTTCCATACCCCTTCACCATAATGGTTCAGTTTTATGAAACATGAGCCAGCTGACCATGGACTGTGTCCCACAAAACTGTGAACCACATAAACCTGTCCTCCTTTCAGTTTTGGGTAACATTTTTTCCATCAATGAGAAGGCTGACTAATGTCTTATGTATCTTTGATTTTTGCTACTGTGTCTCAACCTCCACAGATATGTATAAAATAAATAAAAAACAACCAATATTAAAAAAAACAACTAATATTCCAAAAAAGGCTCTACTTTCTCTGGCTCATGTGATCTTGAATGTGGTGAGTACTGTCAGAAATGACTGACAGTTTTATTTTGTTTATTGTGAGCTAGTGAATATTGTAAATGCTTTTCTTTAATCTTCGTGGTAATCACTTGAATGAATAATCATAATTACCACCACTTTTAAGATGAATGAAAAAAAATATGATGCTTTCTGATTTTAACCAGTGAGTCTAAAACTGCAACTTGAACCCAACTAATCTGGTTTTAGCTGTGCTT
>NW_004524725.1:2305164-2310921 GCF_000260255.1 Octodon degus
TCATAGTAATTCTCTTGTTTTCAGTCTCCCAAGTGCTGGGATTACAGGCATTCACCACCACACAGTCTCAGTCACCCTCTCAGTGTACTCCATGGGTGGGAACGGCATGGCAGGCTGGGGATTGAACCCTGGTCCCTGTGTCTGCCTAAGCAGGCGCTTTAGTCTTTTGAGCTATCTGACTTGCCCTGGGCTAATGTAATTTTAAATCAGTGGATAATACTAAAACTCCAACAGCTTTTAAGGAATTCTTCTCTACATTATCTTTCTAAAACTGCAGCTGGAAGTTCTTTTATTCAGTGTCACATGTACTGTTGAGCTCATACTCTATGTTTTCCAGAAACCATTTCTATGCAGTGTCTCAGAGGTGTCTCAAAACCCTGCATGATTCAGATTAAATTCCTAATCTTCTCCTTTGCTTTTCTTAAAAGGCTTATTTTCTGGGCCATACCTCCAAGAATGCCATTGTTATCATCTAGTTAAAATTTAGACATTTCTCATTTTTCTCTTCTTGCTTTCAACAGTAGTTTAAATAATTCCCCACCTTATATCTTCTCCATGCTTTTAATTTCTCAAATCCCTTCCCTTCTCTTATTCCCAAAGTTCTTGTTCCACTTACTTTTCTTCACCCTTTGCTATACTATACAGGGCAGTATAGTACGCCCTGTATTCCCAGGAATATGCTCTGTATTTTGGTTTTAGTTCTTTAGTGCAGCTTACAGCAAGCCTCATCTCCCACCCCTTACCTCTCTTTATGTCTCAACTCTTATTTCTTGATAATCTCTGCTTCCTATGTTGAGGGCCAATTTTTCAGATGCACAATATTTCATATTTTATTAGGGGCTGTACATTTAACTCTTGAATCTATATGGCATGCCTACCACATCCCTCATTTTTTCTTTGCAAACTTTCCATTCAACCTACAATGCTCAGTTGCTCCTACACAAAATCTGGCATATCATCAGTACTTTAGACACACGTAGAAGGAATCATGAAATGGATGAACATGGCTTAGAGAAGCAGGAGGAGGTGGAAGATCCAAGTGTTTTTCTCTTAGAGAAAGTAGGCGATATCTTCAAATACTCCAAAACCAAATTGGAAAGGCAATTAATACCAGGTTCAAGAGTGGACTTTCAACTGGTGTGGACATTTACTTGTGCTATGACTTCAAAGACACATAAACTGGTTTGTATTTAAGCAATGTCTGGTGAGTGTTGCTTTCTTTTTTATTGTTGCCTACTAAAACGATTTTTATTAATACTCATTTAAAAAAGCACTTCTCCATGTTTTTAGTCATGCTTTTAGGACATCCTTAGAATAGCCTCTATGTGTGTACTTTATTCTAACTGTTAGATTGGTTTATATGATATTCTTCCACTCTAGAGTGGGAGTTTCTTCAAACAGGACTGTAGAACCAAACAGAATCATAAGTAAGGGGCAGCCTGAAAGACAACAGGAAAAGTTGAAGACCAGAAGAAGGAGGAAGACTCAGGAGGGGACTTTGGAATAGGCTTGTGCTTGGCTGCCATTCCTCATCATTCTGCACAATAAATGCAATGCAAAGTGCAGCTATGAAAATTCAATTTAAGGAAAAAAAGAAAAAGAAAGATATGGGATCAGACCTAATCTCAGAACCTGAAATTACTTTTAAAGACCAGTAGCTTTAGTAACAATGATGATGCTTCCTGCTCTCTAGTTTTTAATTAATTTTTTTTTTACCTCAATTGCAGAGTAACAAGAAAGAGCAGGTCAAATCTGGAATGGATTTTCCTAAATTAGGACACCACGCTTTTCTATTACTTCATATAGATGTTGAAGCTATAGAAATAGTAAAAAAATCTTAAGCGTATAATTAATGCTTTTGCCTTAAAATTTTAACTGATTTTGTTTTGAAAAAGCTTTCAATCCATTTATTCTTCATTTATTTTACTGCCATTTTGTTTGCATGAGATCAGAAACAGAGAGCTTCATAAACACAGATTCATAAACACAGTTTCATAAACACAGAGCACTGAATAAATTTGGATGAAAATAAAAATAGCAAATTAAGTGGTAAGTGATATGTCTTTCAAGAGCATTTTTTCATCAATGAGAATGACGCTTTCAGGTGGCTAGTTCTGCAGCCTGGGAATCGTCATTTTTTTATACTGTAGAGGCAGGAAATCTCCTTCTGCTAGCTTTTTCTGTCTCACTCTTCATTTAAAACATGGTATCAGGAAGAAGTTATCTCAGCGCTGGGAGATTTGAGCTACTGTGTGGTAAGTTTATAAAATCAAAGATGCATTTGTGGAAATTCTTGTAAGGCATCGTGTGGTGTTTTTATGCACCATGTATAGCACCCAGTGGAAGGAAGTGAAGCGCAGGAGGCCACAAATGAGAGAAGCCAGGAGAAAGCAAGAAGTTTGTGACATTGTAAGGAAGAGGCTGTCCAGACTCCATAAGCCACACAGGACTGTGCTGTCCTTGTGGGACTTTTCCCTGTCAGCACTCAGGTCTGCTTCGCTTTCTTCCTTGTCCCCTCCACACCATCAGCGCATTCAGAGAAGATTACTGTCATGAGTAACCTTGTTGTGATTTAATGATGTGATAATTCCTTCTCCCCTCCCCAATATGTTTTAGGTTGACCAATTCCTAACTTGTCTAAAGGCTGTGCACAGACTTTTATTTGTCTACTTCCAAAGAAGTCCCCTGTTCACCTCCTCCTGTCATCCTCTAGGGATATATGGCCCCTGTTTTACTCCCTGTGCTGCCTAAGCCTGAGAATGACATTATAGTATGAATTTCCTTCCAGAAAAAAAATAAGAAAAGGTTTGATTGGCCCCAGGCATACCATTGGAGTGGTGGATAGGCTTTCAGCTCAGTATAAACCTTAGCCAACTATGTGATCACTGCCAAGAAAATATAAATAAAAGCTAATGCAATGCACAGAATTTCCCATAGCATTCTCATTAAAGAGTTTGCCTACAAACAAAGCTAATGATAGTTATTATACAGATTAAATTATGTTTATTAAATTAGTCAAATAAATTAATAAAAATTACACCATGGTGAAAATTTCTAAGCACTCAAAGAGAGAAAATGCAAGCTCTCTCAACTGCCAGTCATGCTGGGTTTCCGTTTCTCACTGCTGGCAACTTAGGAGTTCTTTAAGGACTGCAGCAGTCTCCAAATTAAAGAAGACTTGTTATTAGACACTGCGTACAGTGCTTTACTATTGGAAACGCCCTCAAGTGCATTTCTCCAACAATAACTGTGATGGGAGAGAAACATCTTATTTTGTGGGATCAAAATCTGGGACTTCAAGAGGTTTATCACTAAGGTTGGATGCTGTCGCTATAAGGTCAGTACCAGACAACTGGCTTGTTAGCCTTTGTTGTAGACTGAATCCATCCCCCTTAAATTTGTATGCTGAAGTTTGAATCCCCAGGGTGATTGGCTTGGGTGATGGGCTTTGGGGAAGTCATTAGGGATAGGTGCTGTCATAGAGGCATAGCCTTCATAAGAAGATGAGTGCTTGTGTAGGAAGAGACTCCACGGATTTCCTCTCTCTCTCTCTCTCTCTCTCTCTCTCTCTCTCTCTCTCTCTCTCTCTCTCTCCAATATCACACAAAGAAGGCATAGGAGTGCACAATAAGATGGTGGTGGCACCTGAAATCTACCTTAGAGAGCTTTTATCTTGGACTTCTCAACCTGAGGAGCTGTAAGAATAAATTTGTTGTTTAAGTACTCAGAACATGATATATTGTTACAGCAGTTCATTATGGTTTAGATGTCAAATGCCCTTGCAAAGTATCATGGATGGGGTGGGGCCTGCTCAGAAGCATCAGCTCTCCAGGACTGTGAACTGGAAAGGGATGTCCTTGCTCCTAGCCCCTCACTTCTGTTTTCTGGTTGCCATGGTATTAGTGGCTGCCATCAGCAGCTGCCACCCACCACAGCCTTTCATTGTGCTGTTTCTACCTCGGAGCCTGGCAACCACAGACTGAGCTCTCTGAATTGGGAGCCAACATAAACTTTTCCTCTTGTAAGTTGAAGGCGTGAGATGCTGTGTCTAGTGAGGGCAGCTGACTCCCACACAGCCTGAGCTGGCTGAGCCAGCGTCTGACCTCAGTGAACCCCAGACTTGCCATTTCGTAGGTGCCCGTGTAATGCAGAGCACCCACCAAGACCCGTGGTACTTTAATTTCATGATTCTTTCCCACTTTTGTTGGTTCGTGCATAATAATAATGATACTTTCACTCTCTGCTTTGTACTAAGAAGTGTGTTAGATGCCAGAGAAATTAAAATGAACTGGCCATATTGTAGTTACTCATATTTTGTTAGGGGAATGACTCACATAAAGAAGATAATTATAATATCATTTGATAAATGCTATCATAAAGGTATTAAGCAGAGCTCTGAAAGCACTGAAGAGCTCATTTCACTTGGAGGAACTCAGGAAATGCTGTACCCGGGAGGCAACACGGATGACCGGCTTGAGTGCATGCGATTCACGGAATCCACATTCACTCAGGAGAACATGAGTGGTAGAAGAAAGGTGGGTGTTCACCTATGCAGGAGGCTATGGCTCTTGGGCTGTGTGCCCAGTATTTTTATTATTTTAAAGAGAAAAAAGCAATAAAACAATACAAAATTTCAAAGCAAGTTGATAAGAAATTAAAAATGGTTATTACATTGCACCTTATTCTCTTGAAAGTAGTTGCTCAGATTATAAGACACAGGCATGCAAAATTGATCAAACAATGTAAACACTAAGTGTTTCTTCAGTGAAGTAATAGAAATGAGTAGTACAATTATCTTAGCTACCATACGCATATATATGCTATTATTTTTAATTTTCTCCTCCTTCTTTTCTTCTTTCCCACATCCCAATTGCTCTTTGCTTTTGAGCAGTTTCTTTCTCTTTCACGGCAACTATTGTACCTTTAGATCTTATTTACTCTTCCAATTTCCTACAATAGGGAGATAATATGATGTTTGTACATGCAGGTCTAGCTGTGCCCAGTATTTAGGTGGGTATCAATGTAGCACTTCCTCCTCTCCTGGATTCCCCGGAGAGTTTGTGTCAAAGCTATCCTAAATTCCTGAATTGTGACCCAGATGTGATCCTAAAACAGAATCGCTGAACACGACACCTGGATTAAGAATATTTAGTAAGTATTCCCCCCCCTCCCCAGTAATTTTGACAAACATTGAAGCTAGGAAAACAGTGTTCCAGGATACAGGAGGAAAAAGGTTTTTTCTTAAGAATGCATTCTTATGTCAGATTTCCTACATACTTTGTTTAACTGTTCCTTTATCCTCTAGTTTTTGTCATTGGAACAATGACTAAACTTCTCTATTGCTTTACTTCCAAAGTGTCTGTGAAGCTAACATTGCTCTGAAGTTAATACTGTTCCTCTAGTAAAATTTTTCCTCCCTTCTGATTAACAAACAAAGCATCGTCTGTTTTGTCAAGCTGGTATAGTTTTATTCTTCGTTTACCTTCAAGATCTTATTGCTGGCTAATAAAAAAGTGTTCAGGAGAAGGCCTGGTACACAGTTATCGTGAAGTGGCGATGTCTTCTAGAGCATGCTTCT
The DNA here is from genome assembly GCF_000260255.1 of Octodon degus. Taxonomy (NCBI): domain Eukaryota; kingdom Metazoa; phylum Chordata; class Mammalia; order Rodentia; family Octodontidae; genus Octodon; species Octodon degus. The sequence goes on from NW_004524725.1 coordinate 2,310,743, forward strand.
ATTCTATCCTCGCAAAATTCATCCCCCAGTCACAACCATTTTATGGGTACCAATTAATGGATTTTTTTTTAGTGAATTCAGGACAGGGTCTTCAGGGTCTATAGGGTCTACAGGGTCTACAGGGTTGCACTACATAGCTCATACCTGTAGTGATTCTCTTGTTTTCAGCCACCCAAGTG
>NW_004524725.1:2316046-2317674 GCF_000260255.1 Octodon degus
TGGTTTGTGAAGAGAAGTCAGCTGTAATTCTGATGGGTTTTCCTTTGAATGTGATCTGCTTCTTTTCTCCAGCTGCTTTCAGTAAATTATTCTTGTGCTGAATTTCTGAGATCTTGACTATTATATGTCTCCGTGTGTTTTTAATTGGGTTGAGGTTACTTGGCATTCTGTGTGCTTCAGTTACCTGAATGTCAGATTGTTTCCTCATATTTGGGAAGTTTTCTGCTATTACTTCTGCCAGTTTCTTTTTGTTGTCATTTGTATTGACTCCTTATTTCTCATTGATGCCTATTAGTCTCACATTGTTCATCTTTGCATCATCTTGCAGGTGATGGATTATTGTTTCCTGCATCCTCTTTCTTTTTAGGAGATCCTTTCTTACCTTTTCACTAGCTGCACCAACATCTTCAAGATCTGAAACTCTGTCTTCACTTTCACTGAAATGGCTTTGCAAGCTTGTGATTGAGATTTTAATTTCCTCTATATCTTTTTGACTCTGCTTCATGCGATGTATTTCTTTCCTGTATTGCTCATTCAAGGAATCCGTCATCTTTCTAATCTCCTCTATTTTTTTTTTCAATGTCTTCTTTAGAAGCAGTTATAAATTCTTTTACTGAAGTCTTTTTTTCAGATTGGGTTTCCTCCCTATGTTTCTGTAGTTGCTTCTTTACTTCAGATGCTATGAGTTCTGAGAATTCTTTTTTATTTCAGAAAAGAATTCCTCCCTGAGTTCCTCTATGACTTTCAGCTGTTCCTTATTTAGTATTGACACTATTAGTTCACACATTTGAGCTAAGCTAGTGTCCTCTGCACTTGTTCTGGGTGGGCATTGGCTTTCCTCCATATGTTTCTGCATTTGATTCTTTACTGCAAATGTTATTAATTCAGGGATTTCTTTTTTCATTTCCAATCTGAGTTACTCTATACCTTTCTGCAGCTGTCTATTTCAGAAGCTATTGATTCATTGCTTTCAGTTGTGTGATTCCCAATTTGTTCTGTGTTGTTGTCCTCTGCAGTTGTTATGGGTGGGCTTATGTTCTGAGATTGCGTTTTGCTCCTTCTCATTGTTGTTTTGTGTAGCACTGTCTTCTGACCTTTGTTGTAGATCTTTCTTGCAGTTATAGCCTTAGCACCTACTGAAGTTCAGGTGTAGATCTATGAAATTTGAATTGATCCAGTTGTACCTGGCGTGTGTCTGGCTGCTGTGTTCAGGTCCTTTCTGCTGCAGCCCTTGGAAGTGTACCTGTTGTGCCCCTCTGGCAAGATGTTCTGATCCTGAACTAGCTGGGTGGTTCTGTCCCCTACACTCTCTGCAGGGATTTCAGCTGCACGTTTTCACCCCATGCCTGTATGCCAGGCCTCAGCTGAGTTTTGAGGGGACACGACGGAGTAGGGGGAGAGGTAGCTCCCCCACACACTTACTGGGTCTGGACTAGGACTGGATCTGGGGGTTCCCAGAACGCAACAGAAATTCCTACTCTGTGGGCTGGGCATGGGGTGGGTACTATGGAGTGATGGAGGGCATCCTAAGAGGGTGCAAGAGGGTGTCACCCATGCTGCACCTGCGCTGGGACCAGTAGGTCCCGCCAGCATGGGGTAGCAGGCAGGTCTCCCATGCACTCACCCAC
>NW_004524725.1:2318164-2327208 GCF_000260255.1 Octodon degus
AATATCTTGCATTTGACCTTTTCTGTCATTCTTTTTTCTTGACAAATTTGTCATATTATTTGATGCCTATGAACAGTATAATGAAGGGTACAATGTAAATAATTAAGATCTATCTTTTTTGAATATCTTCCTTAATGAAATAGGAATAAAGAAGAGCAATGATGTACTACCTGGGTATTTGATGAAATGTTAAAATCTTCATTTTAGTGAAAAGTGTTGAAAATGATTAAACAACAATACAAGATGCTTCTCAAACTTTGTAAAAGACAGGATGTGCTGTGTCCCTATGGAACAAAGTGAAGGAACCTGCTCTGTGCTATCTCCGGTTCCTTCAGGACACTTTAGAAACATGGGAGTGGCTTTCTTCTTCTGCCCTTCTTGCCAAGCCTGGTGATTCTAGCTCCATAAGCAAATTCTTGCTTCTCCCTCCAATTCTGTTTCCGTTGTCCTGTCTATTAAACCAGCTTATCCCCATTGTCTATCTCAGTGGTTCCTTCATTGTCTATCTAGTGGCTTACCTAGTCCTCTTTAGGTCTTTCCTAGCCTGTTCTTTGCACAGTACCCAGAATGACTCTTTCAAAACACAAATCTAATCTTGCCTTTTTCTCACTGCGGGATTCAATGGGTTCCCATTGATCACAGAGCCACATGCAATCTCCTGGCCTGAAGACAGAACATTAAGGCTAAGTTGACCTCTGTTTACCACTCCAGTTTCAATTTTTTATTAAAAAATCAATTAGTTAAGTTTACTGGGACTTTTTAGATATACATAATGATCACATTCATTATAGGAACTTTGTACATGTACGCAACGTAGTTTCATTCTTCTTTTTTCCATTCCCCTCCCCTCTCCCTTCAGCCCTTCTTCCCCTCCTTATTCACAAAAGCTTTATTTCCATTTTTCCTTCACCACACTCCCCCTTCCCTTCCTCTTTGAGCCTTTTCTTCCAAGTTCACAGGGTCTGTTACACACTTTGATCCTTACACATTCTGCTTCTCACACCAAAGAAACAATGCAATATTGATACATGTAGATCTGATTCATCTCACTTAAGATATGGTCTCCAGGTTCATCCATGTACCTAGAAATATTTCTAATTATTCTTTTTTATGGCTTAGTAGTAATACATTGTCTAAAGGAAACCCCACATCTTTTTTATCTATTCATTGGTTGGTGAGCATTTTCCAAGATTTAACTCTTACAAACTGTGTCACTGTAAACAAAGGCATGCATATAGCATATATTGTTTCAGGAAGATACCAAGAAGGGGAATAGCTGGGTCAAATGGGACTTATACTCCTAGCTTTTAAGGGAATCTCCACACTGATTTCTGGAGTGGTTGCACCAGTCTATACTCCCAGAAAAAGTGGAGAAAGTTACCTTTTTTCCCAGAGCTCCACCTGCACCTGATATTGGCAAAATTGTTCCTAATAGTCAATTTAAACCTGCCGGGAGAGACAATAGGTAAAACTCTTAATGACATAGGTATCAGCAAAGACCTGGTGAGCAAGACCTGATCATACCAGAAATACTACAAGGAATCTCTACTGAGATCTCACTTTAATTAAGGCTTCTGCCCAGCAAAAGAAACCATCCATACACTGAAAAGACCACCCACAGAGTGAGAAAAAAGTTTTTCCATCTGTTCCTCAGATGAAAGATTAATATCTAAAATATATGAAGAACAAAAAAAATAAACCCTCCAAGACTTCTCACATTTAAAGAATCAATCCAAAAATGGTCATCTGAAATGCACAGATACTTCTCCGTTGAAGAAATGGCAATGGTGTCGCATATGTGTAGTCCAGTGCTGGGGAGGCTGAGACAAGAGGATCACTATAAGCCTGAACTGTGTAGTGAGACCCTGTACCAAATAAATAAATAAATAAATAAATAAATAATTTAAAGGAAAGAATTCTAAAGGCTCCTTTTCCTGTGTACACATTTCATTCCATAGATATGAGAAAATTTCTGCAATAATTTAAGGAAGCTTTTTGTCCCCATTAGGATACCATTATTACTTCCTCAGATCTAGAGATCCTTATGTTTGTTGTTTTAGAGTTGTCTACAAGCTCCTGGACCATCTTTTGATTGTCTGTATAACTGTCCTTATCACTGACTAAATGTTCTGTTCTGTCCACTTTGTCCTCAGGTCCTGATATTCTGTGTTTCGATTAATCTCACCAGCTGTTTTTATTTAACGTTTTTCATTTTCAGGGTTTCTGTTTGATTCCTTTTGATTATATCTAATATAACTTCTCATTCTTTATTGAGGTGATCTCTCATATCCTGAATTTTCTTTATTGATTCTTTAGCTGCTTATTGGTATCTTCTTTAAGTTTATTGATTGTCTAAGGAGTTGTTTTGTTCAACAGTTTGTTTTTTCTTTGATCAACTTAATCATTTCAACAATTCATATTTTGTTTTGTTTTCTTTTTTCCCATAATTTTATTGAGAAACAAATAGCAATGAGACGGTTTCAAACCAAATTGGTAGGACAGTTTCAATAATTAACACATTACATACATTCTACCTAGTGGTTAATTGCTGTACAAAATGCAGACATGATATCCTATTTACAAACACCATTAGAACAACTAACCACTTGAATACACAGATACAAAATGGACATTCATCTATATCCCCTTTTTTTGGTTAAGTTCCATCATTTAAATATTATAGATGTATAAATTCAGCAAAATATTCTAAAAGAGTTCAGTAGTCCATAATAGTATTGGGTCTTCCGCTTCACTGGCAATGTCAGAAATTGTTGACCTGAGTCACCTACAGCTCAACACCATGGTTTTACTTCTTATACTTTGTTTTTATACTTTTCTGCTGCATGGTTAAGACCAAGGTAAAGCAGAACCTATGCAACAAGAGAACAATTCATATTTTGAATACTTTGAATCTTCGTCCATATTAGTACCTGTTGGATCAACTATCTGAGAGTTATGAATTTTTGAACTTTTTTTTTTTTTTGCAGTGCCAGGATTGAACTCAGGACCTTGAACTTTCCATTCAAGTGCCTATTTTACTGAGATATCTCCCTAGCCCTTCTGTGAGTTATGAATTTCTTGAGACAATTTTGCCTTGTATTCTTCATAGTTCTCATGTTAATTGTGCTGAAATTTGTAGCCGATTGGTATAGAATGCTCTGCTACTGTTGTGAAAATATTTTCAGTAAGTGGCCTCTGGTGAAGTGCCCTGCACGCTGTGTGTCAGCATTCATGTGTTCACTGCACGCATTCAAAATGCTAGATTCAGCCCCAGGCACTGTACTGTGAACAGAGAGCAATCACTGTCAGAATCAAAGTCCACAGATACAACATATGTCAACACAAAATTTAATACTTGTTTAAAGTTTTCCTAATTCTTTCAATAGCCAAAGGAAATAAAAAAGTAAAGATGTTAAAAATGGGTGATCTTCACAAGAACAAAAAATGCAAGAGAAGAAAAATTTAGAAAAGAAAGAGAAAAAGAGACACAAGAAAATGAAAGCAGAAAAACACAGGCTCAATGATATTGTTTTAATACCTAGACAAAAGGAGAGAGGAAGGGGGACTTGAGTGATAAGATATGAAAATGAAAAGAATAAGGAAAGAAAATATGAATGAAACGTGAGAAAATTTATACAAAATTTCATCCAATTAAGAGATTAGCAGAAATCTAATGTTAGAAGGCCCAAGAAACCACCTTCAGTGAGTGACAACATTGCAGATCAATGAAAATATTGTAGAAACAAATTAACTTTCACTTACAGTTAGGTACAGATGTGTGCTCCATATCTACTCTCTTAAAGGGAAAGAAGAAAAGAGTAAGATTTAATGATAGCATTTATGTATGGGAAAATACATGGAAAGAGAGGGCAGATTTATAGGGTGTGATAGGAAAAGGAAAGAAGGGAATTTAAATGGAAAGTGAGAGAAGGTAAAGGGAGATCAATTCCATTAGTAACCCAACAGAACAGCAAGTTTAGCAAAACATATGAAGCTGTCTGGGCATGAGAGCGCACAATATCACACAAGTACAGTCAATAACTAGGACTCTTGAGCTCCAAGAAACATATATATCCCTAGCTCTCTCAAAAAGAAACACCACCATTCTTTACACAGAAAAGAATACAAAACTCAGGCCAATATTTCTTTTTGTGCTGATTTTTAAACAGAAATCTAAGTTACACTACAGTATTTTTTCTTTTAGTTGTAGTAGTAGGAGAGAAGGTATAGAGCTTTCATGAGGTGGAGCTCCACTTCTCTGTGTTTATTGTGAACTTGAATAGACTGGCTAGGGGCTGACTTAACTGCCACTGACTGAACTCACCTCTCCTGTACCTGGGAATGAGAAGCGTGGACATTCAAGACTACCTCTGGAATCAATTCCTGCCCTCTGCTGACAGGCCTGGAGGGTGGGTCAGAGCTCCACAAAAGGCCAACCTAAATCTGGAAGGACAAGATGAAAACCACCAGTTGTGTCTGTGTTCGGTGGGCTGCAGTCAGATCTGCAATCTGCCTGGGTTATGTCTGGGTCTTAAAGCAGAGAGACTGTCATAGGAAAGTGATTTCCTTCTTTCTATCTGTACACCGGAAGGGAGGACCCCCTTCGAGTCCGATGTGCCAGGCCTTCAGCCCAGAATGCATCGCTTAGGTTTAATTCTCAATGTAATTACTAGTATTTCTGGATGCCATCCATTCTTCAAAGGACCTCTAGACCTACTTATAGGTCTTTCCAGATTTTATATTTCTTTTTTTCAGAACTGGGCATTGAACTCAGGCCCTTATGCTTGCTAGGCAAGCACTTATTCTACTGAGCCATCTCCCTAGCCCCAGATTTTATATTTCTTTCTGATTCAGTCTTGGTAGATTGTATTTTTGAAGATCTGCATTAATTCTTTTTAGGTTATCCAATTTCTTATAATATAATCATCAAAGCAGTTATCTTATGATATTGTATTTATATTGTTTTTATGTTGTATCAGCTGTATCATTTTTAAAATTTCTTCACAATTACTTTCTATCTATCACTGATCTTTTCTATTCTTTTTCTGGTCTCAGTATTATTCCTTTCCTGAGCTTATCTTTAAGATTTCCTTATTTCTGCTTTTTTTCTTTGTTATGGGCTTAATATATTCTTTTTCTATCTATTTGTGGTATAAAGGTTTGTTGTTTGAGAATTTTATCATTGTGTCAGTATAGATCTTTATTGCTATAAACTTGCCCATAAATTGTTCTTGCCACATCCTACAAGATCTTGTATATTGCGGTTCCATTTTTGTTTGGCTCAAGATATTCTTTTGACATTTTCCATTTCTGCATTGATCTATTGATAATTCAGAAGTGTGTTAATTTCTACATACTTGTGAATTTTCCAATTTCCCTTCTGTTCTTGATTTCTAGTTGCACACCGCTGTGATCAGAAGGGATGGTTGCTAGTTCAGGCTTATATTTGTTGAAACTTGCATTGCCCCGCATTTGCTTTGTTCTAGACAATCGGTACCCTTGAAATGAATGCAGAGCATACTGCCGTTGGGTGGAATGCAGTATATCTGTTAGGATCATTTGCTAAAATGCTCTGTAAGCCCAGTGTATTCTTCAAAGTGGGATAGTGAGGTGGATTACTCACTTGGCTGATAGAATGGGATTATTATTGCTGTAGTATTATTGCTATGTCTGCTTTCAGATTGGTAAATGTTTGCTTTATATATTTCAGTACTCGTTCACTGGTGCATCTATATTTAATTGCTTTATCTTCTTGATGAATTGATTATTGTTATACAGGGACGTTGGTTTGTTGCTGTTATTTGTGATGCAAAATCTATTTTTCTAAGTATAATGATCATCCTGTTCTCTTTTGCTTATCAATTTCATAAAAGTGTTTTGACCTATGTGGGTTCTCAAAAGTAAAATGAATACCTTATAGGTAGCATGCTGTTAGAACTTGAGTTTTCTTCTCATCTATCTACTCTGGGCCTTTTGAGTAGATAATTAAATCCATTTATATTAAAAGTAATTACTAGAAGGTAAGTACTTACTGTTGCCTTTTGTTAATGTTTTTCATTTTCTGGCTTTGCAGATCTCTTACGTGATTGTGCCCATTCCATGCCCCTTGTTTCCTTTCTGAGGGAGCCAACTGTTAGCATTGTAGGCCTTTTCTCTTGATTTCACAGAGCCAAGCCTGGGGCTTAGATTTTAACACATTTGTTTTCCTTAAGTATTACCTTGAAATGCTTAAGTTTATGTGCATTTCCTCAGTCTCAGAGAGTCATGCTGTCTGTGGGCATGAAGGTGTAGTCACCATTTGCAAGTGTGTGACAGAGGAGGGTGGGGTGAGCCGTGCAGAGCATTTGAGCCACCTACGGGCTGTTTGAAGGGAACCACAGGTGAGGTGTCCAAAGAGTAGTTAGTTTGGTTCTCATACTGTATTGCACTCGTCAAGGTATAGCAACCACTTAGCTGTGCCAGATACCTTAGTTTTCTTGGTGTAGCATATAAGAGCTGATCTTGTCAAGCATCCCGCATGGCTGGGAGGGCTAGGGCCTCATTCACTGTGTGCTTACTTTCACCTGTTGGGAAGCTCACAGGCTCCAGGAGAATACTTTGCCACTGTAATTTGCTGCTTTTCAGGTGAGGGATTTGAATAGTGAAACTGTTTTACCATCTTTAGTGCATTCACTGTTAGAGACTTTTACTCCAGTACTATGCATAACATTCCTGCTAGATTCCTGTATTCTCTAGAAAGTACTCTTTTTCAAGAGGAAGTGCTGAAATAAATATTTGTATGGAGAAGTGATGGTAAGAAAGTGTCTCAGTCACTCTTCTCCCGTTGTGACAAATACTCAACACTCAAAATGCAGGAAGGAAAGGTTTATTAAGCTCACAGTTACTGGAAGTTTCAGTCGATACTCAGATGACTCCAAGGCAGACTGGCACATGGCAGAGGGCAGCAGTTCATGGTGGAAGAAGGCAGCAAAACAGCAAGAGAGAAAGGGCAGGGAGTAACAGCAGCGATGGCTATTGAGAGCAAGTCTGCCTCTCTGACTTCCTTCTGTTACATTCAGGCTGCCTGCCTCAGGTTGGGGTAGCATGTACAACAATAATCCCGGTAGTACTCAAAGCTATAATCCCAGCAGTATTGATACCCATAATCCCAGCCTTGGATCATGAATTAATCACAAACTGTAGAACTGTGCCTCAATGACTGCATGAGGCTTCGGGGGGACAAATACACACAAATCATAACAGAAAGCATGTATTTTTCCATCTGTTGATGACTTCATTCTTTCTCCACCTTTAAAGTATCAGTGCTCTTCTATGTTAATCTGAGCAGTTTTATTTCTTCATGGTATAAGAATTTAGATCTAATAGCAAATGCTTTTATTCGGATTGACATGTATATGCAGACACCTTCCAAAGAAGGCAGATAGAATTTAGTAACAAAGTTTTCTGATTTCTTCACAGTTATACGCTTTTGAAACCACAAGAGAGCAGGCTGCAGAGTTGCTGCCAATAGTTACTAAATCCTTCACAAACTGCCAGCTCTTGCTACCTGTTAAAAGCATATTTGGACACATTTTTGGAAGAGATACGTAGAGATTGATGATGGAATAGAGGGTGAGATCAAGTGTGCATCAGCCTCTCACCTTTATGACAAGATACCCAACAGGAAAGAAATCAGTAGAGGAAAAGTAAAACCCATGATGGGGAAAAATTTTAGTCAATTGTCCTTCTGACAAAGGACTTCTATATAGAATGTATCAGGAATTAACAAAAATTAGGCCACCAAAATTCAAAATTCCAATCCAAAAATGGGCATCTGAAATGAATATACACTTCTCAGTTGAAGAAATACAAAAGGTAAATATATGAAAAGCGTTCAACAGCACTGGTCTTTTGAGAAACGCAGATGAAAACAACTCTGAGATTCCATCTCACTCCCAACAGAATGACTATGAACAAGAAATCATCCAACGCTAGTGAGGTTGTGGCAAAAATGTAGCCCTTCTCTACTGTTGGTGGGAGTGTAGACTGGTACAACTACTGTGGAAATCAGCGTGGAGATTCCTCAAGAAACTAGCAATAGGGGCTGGGGAGATAGCTCAGTAGAATAAGCGTTTGCCTGGCAAACACAAGGTCCTGAGTTCAATTCTGGGAATCGCAAAAAAAAAAACAAATAAGCAAAAACAAAAACAAAAATAAAAACAAAACAAAACAAAAACTAGGAATAAAGGCCTTATTTGACCCAGCTATTCCCCCACCGGGTATGCTTTCAAAAGAACTGAAAACATCATGCCACAGTGATGGATGTGCACCCATGTTTATAGCGTTATAATTTGTCATAAAAAATCTTGTTAACAATCCTAATGTCCATCACCTGAGGAATGGATGCAAGGGATGTGGGATTTTTATGCAATGGAGTATTACTCAGCTATAAAGAGGGAGAAACTCAAGGCTTTTATAGATAAATGGATGAAACTAGAGACATACTCATAAGAGAAATAAATCACTCACCCACATGTGTAAACATCAAACTGTTTCCAGAGTATAAGGAACTAAAACAGTAAACAAAATTTGAAAAGTACAATAGATGTTGTGAAAGGGAAAGACATTGCTCAAAACATAGGAACAATTGGGATGAGGGAAAAGAGAGAAGAAAGAAGAAAGGGATTCTATAACTATCATATATATGATAGATTAATATAATAGATATCATGTATATGATAGATTAATACATACATATATATATATATACATATAACAGCATGTATATAACTAAGATAATTGTACTACTAATTTCTATGGGCTTATTGAAAGAAACAGTGCCTAATTTTTTGATCCATATTGCTTGCTTCTATCTGGTGGGCTGAACAACTACTTGAAAGAGAACACTATGCAATATAACAACCATTGCTAATATTCTATCATGTTGTTCTGAAATTCTGTATCATTTTTATTGGTTTTGTTTTTCTATTTTTATTCTTCTGTCTCTGTCTGTCTCTCTGTCTCTGTCTCTGTCTCTCTGTCTCTCTGCACCTCTCTCTGTCTCT
>NW_004524725.1:2327498-2335181 GCF_000260255.1 Octodon degus
CTGGCTTCATCATTTGAACCTATGCTGAGGCAGGATATTATGCTGGGGATCCAGGGGTGGAACACAGCATGTCACTTCATGGCCGACATAGGCAGCAAAAGGAAGGGGGCAGAGTTACCCCCCTCCAGCTGCTCCCCTACTTCTGAAGTTCCCATCATGTCCCATTACTGCTACCCCTCTCTGGCAGCCAAGCTTCCTACAGTGGTCTTTGTGGGACACTTCAGCCCCAGTCCACAACACAATGGTGCTGACAGATTCACATGCATCAATTTGATCTGAACGCAGGTACATTTTGTATTACATACTTGCATAGTTGCATTTATTTTAGGAAATCAGAGCAAGATTCTCAGGATATTAGACTCTTAGGAGGATCTTTTTCTGTTTAAAATAGGATTTCCAAGTTTGGGATATACTTCAGTTTCTAGGACAATTAAATCACTCAGAACACCATGTTTGCATAATATGTCAGATGGATGAGGTGTTTTATAGTAATATTAACAACATGAGTGGGATGAGGAGTACATATTTGGATTGAGCTCATCTGTTTTCTGTGTTTTCAGATTTATGCAGATATGTGCAGCAGGGAGGATTGTCAATGGCTGGGAGCAGAACCCAGAACATGACAATTTAGTTTATCTATTAGTTAAACAAATCCAAAATTTATATTTTTCAGAAAAATTCATGACAGCCCAGGGTCACAATTGAATTCATATTTCTTCTGAGAAGCTGAAGAGATTCAGGTCTATCTGGTGATCTGTCATATATCTCTAGCCATGATAGATATTTAATCAGTATTTGTTGAAAAAAATGAAGATTACATGTTCATAGCAATTTTAATGATAAGCAGTGTAACTGGTATGAGGCTAGTACTTTTGCCATTATTGTTGTGAAATAACAGAGTTAACCCCAACTATTAAAATCACATTTGTTCTTTTCTGATTGCATGTTTCTTTGCACTGATTATGTGATTAATAAATAGGGGGCACAATAGTTGGAATATCAGTGCATCTTTGAACGCACATTGGAATTCAACTACTTAGTCATAGCAGTAGTACTAGGAGGCAGATTTCTTGGGAAGGGATTAAGTCATGAAGACAGAACCCTCGATGCCCTTATAAGAAAAGGCATGGAGACCTCAGTCCTCTCACCTTTTTACTGTCTCCTTTGCCCTTCTACCCTGTGAAGAGTTAGCAAAAAGGTACTGTAGTGAAAGCAGAGAATAGCTGTCACCAGACAACACGTTTGCCGGCACCTTGATCTTGAACTTCCAGCTTCAGAACTTAAAGACATGCATTTTAGTTGTCAGTACCCAATCTTGGCTACTGTGTGTTAGTGTTGAGAACAGGCAAAGATAGTATGTGGCATTGGTGTAATGTGAAAAGTATATAGAATATTTACATGAACAGAATTTCTGAATGTATATAGAATATATAACAGATATGTTTTCAAACATTGATCAGGGTGTATTATCTCATATTTAAAAAGAAGCTCTAAAATGTGTAAAGTCTTTTTAAAATATCTGAAACTAGGCCAGGGTTATAGCACAGCAGCAGAGCACCTGCCTGGCAAGAGCAAGGTCCTGAGTTCAGTTCTTGGTACCCAAAACAAAAGCAAACAAAACAATACAAAAAGAGATCTGAAATGCTGTAAAACACTTTCTCAAATCCTGTACTCTATTGTGTTAAACTGCAGTAAAATGCAAAAATACATGAAAGGTATGGGTTGAGATTTTCTTCCTTCTTAAAACAATAGATAAGCCAAAGAAGCTAAAGCCTGGATGAGCGTTTTGATTTATGAACATTTCTCTATTAGACGCAAGTGCCCTCTATGAAGTACATCTCGGGAAAATGTATAAGCCCCAGGGTCTAAGTTACCAAGATCTAACTGTAATACTAGTGCTTGTCAAGAGTAGTTTAAATAATTTTTATCTTAAAAGATTAATTTTTTTAGTTGCTGGGCATAGTAGGTCTGTATGCTTGTTTCTAACACCATTCCCTCCCCTAAAACCAGAATGCTTGTTTGTCATTTGAATGTATAGGAAATGTATTTTCCTATTAGGATTTAAAAGGAAAATAATATTTTAGCTGTGTGTGAATTCAGGTCTAGAATCAACTTGTCCAGGCTTATGTTTTAACTTTTCCATTTCCAAGCAGAGTGTTTTGGAAACACTTGCTCTGTGCTTTTGCATCCAGTGCTAACATGAAGATAATAATAGTGCCTGTCTTGGACTGCTGTGTAGTTTCATGGGTTAAGAAATAGCTGAGCCAAGTCCAAGGCACATAGTGGGCAATCCTAATCATTAATGTGAAATGAAGCAGCTCATTCACCAATGACATTACATAAGAGAGGATCATCTTGCTCTTGGGAGACATGGCATGAGTTCATAACTGGGACTTTTATATAGGAATTTCCTTGAGGCTTGGCTTGTAGCTCTTTGCAGAAATTTTAGGAGCTAGGCTTCTTTTGAATTTGTATTCACTATTGACACAAGTTGGCTTTTAAACTTCCTTTGGCTGGAGTCACTGGACTGTGACTTAAATTAAATAATAGCTTTGAAACTGGATTTTCTGAAGTTACTTGTGCTCCATGCAGTCGAGCTATCACATACCTGTTGCTCTTATTTGACATTTTCTCTTACTTTTTCTTCTTGATAAATTATGACTAGTTACTCAACTGCTCTTATAGGTGATGTGGATAGGTTTAATAGAAACAGGATGTAATATCAATAACAGAATCTATCATAAACAGAGCTTGAACCACAAAACATGCCAAAATTATGTAATACAGAATTACAGTATACTTTTGGATGTTTTTCCTAATCAAGGTTGATGAAATCAAGGATTAGCTTAAGGGTAAAAGCCTCTTAGTACTTCTAGCACTGTTTATTGTCTCAGAGCCGTGTAGGGAAACTGGAGATGTGCAGTTTTAAAAGTTTATTTTAAATGTAAGATCTCTGAGTTGACATGTCTTTTCCGAAATGCTTGGCTTTCCAAAGTAGCCACTCATTCTGTGGCTTAAACAAAACTCTCTTGCAGTTGAATATTTTTTAAATGACTTTCGAAACTGTGAACCAATTAAACAACAGCTGAATCAAGCCTGATTATCACACTGTATCACAGGTGAAAAGAAACATTTCAAAGGACCTTAGAGTAGGAAATATTCATTAATAATAGAGGAGGCGGCAGCAACAGAGAACAAGTTGCAACATACATTTTACTTTCTTCCACTCATGCTAGAAAAGCAATGTGCCAGATAATATTAGGTGTCAATCTGACTGAATTAAGAGACTCCTGTGGAGCTGATTGGATCATGGGGTCTCGACAGCCGTCACTTAGAGCTGCATGCACCTATAGCCCAGTTGGGGCTGGATCACTGGAAGGTGGGTCACTTGGGAGGTTGAATCTCGCACTGGTGTCTTCCTCTGTGATCTTCTTCCTGGCTTCCAGAGAAAGCAACTTTGTTCTACCACGCCCTTCTGCCATGACGTCACTGTTCTGTAGCCAATCAGCTGCGGGTTGAACTATCTGAAAACAAGAGCCAAATAAAACTCCTCCCCTTCTTACTTTCAGGGGCTACAGATTTTTTTTTTTTTCAAGCTATGGGAAAGCCACCATATAAGCAGTAGCACAAGCAAAACAGGTGCTTCCCCAGAAAATGTAAGACATGGATAAAATAAGAGTCACCTATAGGACGTGAGTGGGGTGTTCTTATATAAATACAGATCTAAGAATTCTGAGACTGGCAAAATAAATGATGAATTAAAGAGCTACATTAGGCTTTAGGATTGACATCTATTATTCAATTTTAGATAAAAAATTCCCAACAAAGCCCCCTGAGAAATCAAGCATTATTTTTCCAATCACAGAGCTACAGATGAAGTGCAAAGCAACTGGGTATGAAGAGCACTAAAAGCTGGCTTCTTTCTGCCCCATCAGCACCGCCTTAGGCTTTTCTTGTTCTTGTTTCTTCTACCATGCTTTTAGCAATGTTGACATCACTCTTAGGAATATTGAAATTACTCCCAGTCGCAGGTCACTTGGACTCTTTTCTACAAGTTCTACCACTTTCATCCTTCTCGAATGAGAAATTTAAGGAAGTGTGTCAGGAACAGAAGGTCACCGGAAAAGGGCAGCTTGTATAGTGGAGACTTCAAGATGCTTCTCCTGTTGGGAATTTATTACAACCCTTAGTCTAAATCTCAGCCTAAGATTAGAGCACTAGTTTGGGGAAATAATAAGAGTGACTCTGTTTCTCACGCTAGACTCACATGAATGAAACAAGTCGACACTAATAAGTAAAAACAGACTATCAAACTGGTTTCACTTACAATAAGTAGAAAACTGACCAAGATCTTAGACACCTATCCTGAGACCAGTATCTTCTTTTTCATTAATATTTTTTAAGAAGTCACATTATAATTAAAAAGTTTTGGTGATCATTCAGATTGGAATAGAAATCATTAGTAATTCTATGAATATTGAGAACATCTAGTAAATTAATGTAGCACATTCAACTCCAATAAACATACTACACTGATGGATCAAGAAAAGTCCATGGGCATTAGAGAATTTGCATGAAAACTATCAGTGGTATTAGTTTTTATTTATTTTTCACTTAGTCTATTAAATGTGTTGGTTCTTAAAAGTTTCATTCAGGTTATGTCATTACTCAAGTATTGCTCATTTTTGGTTGAATTTATCTATAACTGTGGTGAATGAACTAATGATTAACTACAATAACAAGTTGAACTGAATTAGCATAGAGCTGGGTATGGAAGGCCTACCTGAAGGTTGTTGCCAACAGCATGAGAAGAGAACTGGGTGGGGAAGATTGTGTGCCATGCTGTTTGATTCTCCTGGAGAAGACTGTGGGCTGCTTTTGCTGATAAGAATTCATCTGTTCTCATCTTCAGGAAATCTGGCATTCTTGATGACTGCGATTCTTTTTGGGAGAGCTCTGGTCCTTATCTTGAGTGTCACTTCCTGGCTCCAGTGCAGGTCCCTCGGTCTGTTCACATAGATCCTCCATCCTGCTGGTGCACTCTCTAGTGGCCACCACTGAACTTTGGGCCTTCCCAGTGCAGTTCCTGGATACAAGCTTCCATGATGTGCTGCCATGAGCTCTAGGCCTTACATTGGACTCCTGCTGGATGGGGTCTTGGGATCCAGGATCTCAGCTGGATTCTTTGGGCCTCTAGTGTATGGACAGATTTCCTGCACTCTTTTGTATTTAATTCTCCAGTGAATAATGTAAAATAACCCTATAAATTATGTATCCTGTATTAAATCTTTTTCTCTTTAAAAACTGACAACAACTATAACATAATATGACTTTATATGTACTTGATCGACCCATTCTGTATTGATTTATTCGCTAAAATTTCAGGTGTTCATCTTATTTTCCATATCAAGAAATTCATTTTGGGTTTGGTGGGAGAATAGAGAATGTTTCTTTGATATCTGTATGTATATTTTAAAGCCAAAAGTGCAGGATTACTTCTCAAAAGGTGATGGAGATTTTGCCATTAAACAGAGATGTGTAAAAGATGACATTCTTATAAATTATATATAGTTAAAATGTAGTGAGGTATAAATAGCAGGAGATTGTATTACATTTTGATTCAAGTTTTTTTTTTCTATTTTGTTCCAACTCTTACATATGGAGGCATTTATTCTTTGAAAATGTCTTATGAGAAAACAGCCAATACCTGTCTCCACCTTCACATTCAGGAAGCTCTGCAAAAACTTTGTAGTCTTCAAATACTTCCTCATCATATATTATTAAATTTTAAAACTAATTTCTTTCAATCACAAAGGTTTCTCCTTACTGTTTCTTCTTAGAATACAGGTAGCATAGCAGCCACATTTATATAGATCCTTAAACATGATGCAGACGCAATTTCAGGGGCTTGGGATTCTGTAGAGTAATTTAATTGTAATCATTTAGACTAAGATATGAATATTCTGGGTCATCAAAATTATTACTTTATACTTGAGTCCTGTTTTATCACTCTGACTGAATTTGTGCTTTTGATCCTGTTAGTATCAGTTATTACTGCTTTGTCAATGGTTAATTAACAATGAGATTTTTTAGAAAAATAATTTTATTGAGAAACAAATAGCAATGAGACAGTTTCAAAACTGATTAGTATGACAGTTTCAATAATTAATACATTGCATATTGTTGTCTTCATAGTGGTTATTCATAGTACAAGATGCAGACATGATATGCTGCCCAAACACTATTAGTACAAATCTTTCTATTCACTGAATTAAGAGAAAGTAGCTGTATATCTAGCCTAAGTATTTTGAATATACAGATACAAAATGGTCCTTCATTTGTATCCCCTTTTTCGTTTAGTTTTGTCAAAGATGGGTATTTTATTGTCATTTAAATATTGTAGGTACGTGAATTCAGCAAAAGATTCCAATATAGTTCAGTAGTTTTAAAGCATCAAAACTAAAGTTTCCTAAAAATTTAGACTATACCATAGGTGGAAAGTTGAATACTAGTACAAGTTATTGGAAGCAGTTTGCACCTGGTTAATTATCTGCGTGGCTACTAATTTGAAGCAAATGGATATTTAAATCTTGCCCATGGGGTCTGCTGATTGAAATCAAGCTTTCTCCATCAATTATTTCCTGAATTTAGATTAAAGGGTGACATTTTTCCTATTAACTGGACTGTTTCAGAAAAAAAAAATTCCATGCCTGATTCCTAGTCATGAAAAGTAGGTTGAATTCTTCTATTTCAAGTGATTAAAATTCTTTGGAGTGGTTTTTCATCACAGAGCTGCATATCACTCACGTCTTCGTTTTAGGAGTTGCTGGATTGATTGCTTACATACACACTAGGTTTAGAAGATTGTTAGATATTGATTTCAGAGTCTCAAGCTTTATAGATCCAAGAAATAGTTTTCCTTTCTCTTTAAACAGACATACGCCATTGAGCTTATCTATCCCCTCAGTTTAAAATATCATTTGACTTCCTAGAGAAGAAACGTGGCTGAAGGCTCTGAAGATTCTAGGTCTTGTCACCTTCAATAAGGCCCTTCAGTTAATGTGCTGAGTGGTTGTGACTAAGGACTAGAAACACTGAGTTCTCTGATGAAAGGACCAAGAGAGCAGACACGCAGTTCTGGTAGACACTG
The DNA here is from genome assembly GCF_000260255.1 of Octodon degus. NCBI lineage: Eukaryota > Metazoa > Chordata > Mammalia > Rodentia > Octodontidae > Octodon > Octodon degus. The sequence goes on from NW_004524725.1 coordinate 2,334,649, forward strand.
CTCCATCCTTCTCTTGCTGTGGACAAGTCTGTCCAGATTCCCTCATCACAATGGAGTTAAGAAACGCAGTGCAGATTTCCAAGGAATTTTTACTAAGAAAATAATGGAGATATTTCATTATTTGACACACCATGTCACTCCTTAGCTTCTTCTCCTTTCGCTTTATGGTCCTCATCTTTTCCTTTGACTTCTTTCCCTCAATTCTAAGACCTTATGTTTTTCTGTGTTTATTATATTCTGTCTCTTTCTTCTTTTCTCCGTGTAGGATAAGAAGGGGATAAGGGAAGGAACTGGCACTGATGCTAACTTGGATGTGTTTGACAACACAGTCTTTCATGTAGTCTGTGGGATAGGTAAGCTGAGGGCCTGGATATATAAATGACAGCCTTGAGACAAATAACAAATAATAAAAGCAGTGTTTTACTTCATTTGTTGCAATTATTCCATATCTGCAATATTTTATCCTTGTGTTCTCTCTCTCTCTCTCTCTCTCTCTCTCTCTCTCTCTCTCTCTCTCTCTCTCTCTCTCTCTC
>NW_004524725.1:2335311-2337953 GCF_000260255.1 Octodon degus
GTATATATATATATGATGGTTTTAAAATTTATTAATATGCAGGATAATTACCCTCTCTGTTCCTCTCAAAGTGAGAAAGAATAATTTCAGGTAAATATTTGGGTCCCCCCCTATTTTCTGAATAGAAATATCTCAATAGCGCGCCTTCAGACTATTCTTATTCTGCCTTATTTTTGGTATATGGAGTATTTAGTACTTATAGTCATAGCTACAAGATACAATGAAAGCACTCACTTCTACTTTACTTTCCTATTTTCATTAAATGCAACAAATCTGCAGCTTGAGTCCAAGGCACAGGCCAATTTCTATGTTATCTGTGTTGGATAAGCTATAGTGCTTGCCACCAGATTTTCTTTTCTCTAAGAACAGAATTAACATTATCACTTTAGAAAAAAAGGGCAAAGACATATAAAAATTAAGTTATCTTAGACATAAAGACTACAAACTAAGTGTATTTATCTTCAGAGGTAATCAATCATTGCCTGGGCCAGAGATCTATAAAAGATCAGCCTCAGAACTTACCACAGGGACCTTATTCTCTCCTCTACAAATTGCTCAGTTCCACCAAAGCAAAGACACTATTCCCCACTGAGGACTAAATAAATGACAAGCTTGAAGTGGTGAAAAATAAATTCCTTCTCTGAGTTACTTGAGTAAAAAGCTATCTGAAGAAAAATCACACATTTCACGTAATGGAAACTTATCACTTATTACAACCCTGTGCGTATTTGAGAGCAATCTTGGAAAATTTATTACAAGGGAGAGGGTGCTTGGGATGTTAGTTCTTAACCCCAACAATAATGGAGAAAAACATTGGGAATACAAATTACTTGGCCTCTTCTATCCCCAAAACCCTTATCTAGATAATTACAATCTATATACTTTCCATATGTATTAAGCATTTCCCAGTATCTGGGGAACAATTTATTTATGCACTTTATTTTCCCTGCATGTCCGTAAGAATGGAGTAATGTAAACATTGATCTACATAATCATATACATGTATTAAAGAAAACTTCCTGAAACAGTGTGAATTAGATCATTAGAAATAGCAAAATTGAAGTTAATGGCTTATTTGCTGAAAGTAGGTGTTTTAATTATTCTAGATAGTTTGAATTCATGAATAAGTTATTAGTCACTCATATCCTGTTTTTTTTCAAATTTCCCTTTCCTATTCTTGGTCCTGGTGAGCCTCTGATGTTTAGATCATAGTCTTTAATGCTTTATTTGAATCTTTGGGAGGGAGACCTGAGAAATGATATGGCCAGAGTAGATAGGATTGCTACAGCTCACTGTGAGATTGTATAATTCACTTCTTAGAAAAATGAAGTATAAAATAATGCAGTATACTGGAATCAACAAGATTTTTTTCCTAATGTAGGAAATATGAAAGAAAGCTTAATTACAAGAGGAAATTCATTCCTTTTTGTTTCTAGGGCATAGAAGAGGGAGTACTGAGCAGGATCAGACATCCCAATAAGCTTTTGAACTGAGTCCGATTTTCTTTGGCTCCACCCCTCCTCTCTGCCTCCATCGCCTATGGCTGCCACCAAACCCATCCGTGCCTCCCCTTCTCCTCTTCCTCATTCATCACAGCTTCCCTTAAACTGGAATATGTCAATCTCTTTTCTGCCTTGGCATATTCTTTTCTTTCTTCACATTTTTATCCAATCTTCTCTTAATCATTTTTAGTCCTAATAACTACTTTCTAAAAGAAGCACTTTAAAGACTTTTCACCTAAGTGAGGCTCTTTTTTAAGATTCTTATGGAATCATATACCATGCATTATAGCTAAGCATGCATTGCAAATTGTAAATATAACTTTAATTTTATGGCTCTTTCCTTATTACCTGGGACTAGACATGGACTATTTCTAGTACATGCTCAGTATATATTTGGGAAAGTACTGGATAAGCACATTGGAAATAAGAATTAAAGTAGGGTAAATACACTAGAGGAACCATGTCTTTTGACCAGTCTATGAGAGTAAGGACAATTCATTATTACATTTCCATTTAAAACAAGTGTTGAAGATTTTATTATAAACCATACTTTGCACATGTATGGAAATGCAGGAAAGTCTCTTAAAATACACCCGGAGCTTAGTGCTTTCATTCAATGTTCCATTCTTTCATTCATACAGAGGATTCAATTTCTAAAACACAAAGTTAATGCCAAAACTTTTTTCTTACTTTCTTATTGCAAGATAAAATACCCGACACTTGAAGTTAAAGAAGAAAAGGTTTAGTTTGGCTCACAGCTTGTAGTGGTTTCAATTCATAGTTGGTTGGCTCCAAGGCAGGATGTTAGAGCAGAGGGGCAGTGCAGAGAAGAAAGGGTTGATGCCAGGCAGAAGGCAGGCAGGCAAGAAATCATCAAAATAGCAAGCAAGTGGCAAGCAGTAGCAACATCAACCCTCTTTCTGTCCCTTGTGTTGTATCCCTGATATTCTTTCCTTAATCCTAGAACTGCACCATGTGTCAATCCCAGCCCACATCCTTAGCCTTAGCATCAGCACATCTAGATCCAGCCACCTCTGAGGATCTCCATCTATGGACCAGAAGCTTTGGGGGAACATTTAGGGGCAGGTCAGAACAATTTTCTCAGTGAAGCCCTGACTTAGCTCCCCACAGTTTCTTTCT
>NW_004524725.1:2338198-2383281 GCF_000260255.1 Octodon degus
TTTTTTTTGTGCCAAGAGTCAGACTCAGGACCTCACACTTGTGCGGCAGGCACTTGTGTTACTGAGCTGTCTCACAAGCCCACCACAGTACATAATATAGAGCCTAAACTCCTTGGGATAGTATGCGAAGGCCTCATTGCCTTCCTGTCATTTCAAGTAACCGAGCTTCTTTCCAGCTGCAATACGAATGCCACATTCTGGCATTTAGGACGTTTGCATACTTCTTAGTATTTATAGTGCTTTTCTTCTTTTACCTTTTCTTTCTTTGTGTCATGTATTTGCATCTGCTATGTGTACTCTCTAGAAAGTCACTCTTTCCTCATCTCCATGTCTTAGCTTTTGTTCACTGGGCAAATCCAGCTCAGCCTTCAGTATTTGTCTGGAATATGAAATGTGTAGCCTCTTCTAATTTTCAAAGACGCAGGACTTTCTTCTGTGTATGCTTCCACCGTATCACTTAAATTCCTGTAAGCTTTTATCAGCAATAATGTTTCCTTAATGTTTAGTAATCATGACTGATAAAGGTTGCATTCTCCTCATAGGTCTCATTCCTTAACGTATCTTCTGGCACCTGGTGAGCAGTTTACGAGTGTTGGGGAGAAGGCTGAGAAATAAACGACTGTACTGTAGAGTTGCTATTATTTTTTAGTGTTCCTTGTCTGAGGTGAAAAAAATGGATTTTGGTCTCCAAGTTTTATTTTAATATTCCAAAGATTAATAGTAACAACTTATTTTACGAGCATATTTTATACAGAATGAACAGTTTTTGTATAATTTTATTTAGAGATTCTTTTATTGTTTTCCTTTGAACATTCATCATTTTAATTCTTGCATTTCCAAAAAAAATGAATTCAAACTACATTGCATCATCAGTATAGGAACAGCATTCTCTAGATTTTCTTTTCAGTCATAATTCCAAGCATGTCAGTGTCTTGTCAAGTCTTATGATAAGGACATTATTTTTCAACACTTTGTTCAACTTTGTGCTTACTTTCACTTTAAATCTTTATCTTTTACATTTCCTAATTGGTCTTCGAAATCTGCTGATTCACTTTCTATGTCATAAATGCATCATCATATCTCAGCTCTTCCCAATGGAACACTCTTTTCATTTTTTGGCCTATTCATAAATTTTATTTCTATTTTTTGAGACGTTGGAAATAAAGTCAAACACTTCAAAAGTCTGATGATAATGGAAAGAAACTGAGCTACATTACGATGAGGTACTCGTCAATACTTTTCCCCTTGTGTTTTGGATTTATTGCTAAACTGATTCAAACACAAAACTTTTTATTTCTTCCACTGAGGGTAAAACTTTAATGGGGCAATGAGCTCAGACCGGTTCACTTCACAAGTAGCTGTTGAGAGCTGGGATGTTTTGGGCATTTGAACTTACATTGCTGTCTGTCCTATCTGTGTTCAACTTGACATTTATGTCATAGTGTACTGCAAAATCCAATCAATATTTCCTCTTAAAAAATGAAATATCAAAGCTTTTGGATAAATGACACAAATAATAAAACTGTCATCTTTCAGGTTTGTGCCTGTAAGATAAAGGAAACCGACTAGGAGCAAGGAAAAAGGACCGTTTCAGCAGCACATGTCTTAAAGCCTTCCTATGCTAATTAAACAGGCATTTACCAGGAAGAAAAAATTTCCAATACTGTAATCATCTTATTTGGCTATTTCCATGGGCTGTTGTGCTAAGTGCTGGTGTGTAATTCACGTCGGTCTGGACTTGCATTGTTTCAGAAGGAGCAGTGGCAAGCGTTTCCCCGAGGCTGTAAACAGCAGGTGGCTCTGCTGCTGGAGCCTGGGCATTTTATGAATGACTCAATTGCTCCCAATAGGCTGCAATTCCATCTTGTGGAGAGTCAGGCCACCTTGGCTGAATGCTTCAGCAGCAGGACTTTTATTGAGGAATGCATTGCAAACTGACATGGAGATATTTGATAACCAGGGAGGTTCGTGCCTAATTTCAGTTCTGAGTAACAAGACAGGTGCTATGAATTTTGTAGAATCCTTTAGTGCTTGAAGTATTTGAAGGAAGATATGAGGGTCGGCCAAATAACTCAGCGGACTAAGGCGCCTGCAAGCAGGCACAGGGGCCAGCGTTCGATCCTTGGGCTTGTCGTGCTGGCCCCGCCCCTGGAACTCGTTGAGACTGTAATTGAGACTGGGCATGGTGACACGTGGCTGTAATCCCAGCTCTTGGGAGGCTGTGAACAAGAGGATCACTACAAGTCCAATCTAGCTGTGAGCTCCTGAACAACCTGTAGACCCTTCCTTAAAAATAATAAATAAATAAATAAATAAATAAATAAATAAAAAGATGTGAACAGTTGGCTCATTAGTGTACCAATTTATCCTCCGAGTTCACATAGCATTGTAAAAACAAGGATATAATAGCTGAAAAACATCTTCATCTCATCCAGAAAGAACCAAATATACAACTATGAACTGGAGACCACACATTTCTTTACATATCATTTAAGTGTAAAAGAAATGTTTGTAGAGCTATTCATAGTATTAATTATTTTGTTTACACTAGAAGTAGTCGGAGAGAGGAAGAGGTGTTAAGGAGAGGTCTTCTGGGGTGGGGGAGTGGAGTTAGATTTTTGTTTCATTATTTTACATTAACATCTTGTTACAGCATAAATACTATCTCTATTTTTAAAAACTTGTTTTCCTAAATATTAATACATTTTTGGTAAATGTTGCCCCATATGGATTTCTCTAATCCTAGTGATAATTTTATTTACCGGCTTTGGAATGATTCATATTTTTAAGAAGGTATTAGAGTCTTTAGTACACGCTTTAATTGCCCTTTAGCATTAGCAGCAAAGAGCATAATTGACCAACTGGAGGAAGTCATAGTTAGGGGACAGCAGAAGGTCCCCAGCTAACCTATCAGTGGTCATCGCCATCATTATCATCATTATCATCATCATCAAGCAGCAGCCTTTGTCCATCTGAGCAGCGCTCAGAGCTGCGCTCTCCAAGGTTAATGGAACCACGTGTGAAGGACTGCCATTTCAATTTCCCCATTCCTGCCACAAAGAAACATCAACAAGCATGTATGCATACAATTCCACCACCGTGAAGATTGCTACAGCATGTTTTTAGGGGTGGTATTCATCATTCCGAACTGAGGTCACCAAAATGCCACATGGAATCCTTCCTCACATTGTTCTTCTTTAAGCAGTTAATTTCATGAGGTAGTTAAAAAAATTGTAATCCTGTGCTTCCGACTGATACATCTTTGAAAAACTAGTTTTAATTTTTGTCTCATGTACTGGAATTATTATAGAATAGTTACTTGCAAATAACTAAAATATAAAACATAATTACTCTTAACATATAGTTTTGCTTTACTGCTACTCAGAAAGGACATGCTATTCTGGTTAGACATACTAGGTCATTTCTTTTCATTAGCAAAGGATGAATATGTGCTTTCTTGTAGTGAATTCCTACTATTGACATGACATGAAATTAATTAAAGAATATAAATCATTATTGCTGTTGATTTTAGCAATCATCTTTATCTCTCCTGATTTAGACATTGACCTTATCTGGTCCTTATACTCTGAAAAAAAAATTTAAGTTTAGATTTGGTGGAGCTCACCATATACAGAGTGTCCACTTTTCTTATGGTGTTCATGAGCACCAATAAATCTCTTTGAAAATGAATAAGTTGATCCTTCTGAAAACTGCTCCTGTCATTTTTCTCTGGTCAGCTCCTTTGTTTCTTTCTGAAAGGTTATGGAAAAATGAAGGCTTTCTTGCTGAGAATTTTAAGACAGCAAGACAGAAGTACATGCCATGCTGGTGAGCTTATCTTCAACACATAGAGTGGGAGGAAGAGAATCACTATCATTTCTTAAAAGAAGGCAAAGATGGAAATGGTAAAGCTTTATATGGACATGAATTGCACTAGGTCTCAAAATTCTAGTAGATAATGACATTAGCTGTGCAGTTTCTACATTAAGTCTTTTTAAAATGGCTATGTTTTCTAATATAAGGTAGAATGAGAAATAAAATAAGGTACCAAGCACATTATTCATTAATCTACCAAAGTAGATTTTATTATGAGAATGAGCACTACTTCCTAACTTTGTGTATCACCTGATAGTATGTGTTTTCTCAATATATACTTGTCAGTGATGGTGACAATTATAGTCAGCCTTGTGAAAACACTTGACCTGAATATATTATTGAGCTTTGCTTGTGATGTCACCAAATTTCTAAGGAAGTTTTCTAAATTTGTGGCAAGCTCCATTGCATTCAATTTGTATTCTGCTGATCTATTTTTTTTTACTAAAATTAAGTGAAATGCATTTTGAAGCAAATTTAGATTTATTATATGCATATTCCTTTGCTGAGACAAGAATGCGGCATGAAACAATAATGACTCTTACCATGCTACGCTTCAAACCCTGGATGAAGCTCTTGTGATTCAATATGCTTTTGGTGTCATTGAAAAGATCCTGAGTCAGTCATGTGGAAATGCTCCCACACAAAGACTCACAAGAGATTACAGATCATTTTTCAGAGCAGGGACAGTCAAATGGTCCTCAACTTGAAGAAAATGTAGTTATATAAGGAATCTAAAAGCAGTAAAAAAAATTTCCATTAACTACATAGAAGAGAAAACCATTACCATCCTGCCATTTCAGCAGTATGATATAAAACAATGCCCTGATGAAAGATGAAAACAAATCTATAAATCCAGTCTCTGCTAAAGGAGGATACATCCACATGGCATATTTAATGTGACTTCAAATTGCAGGCAGACCACTTAAAGACCTCCTCAGTGATGGTCAACCTAAATATGATTATGAAATTCAGAGACATGGCCCCATTACATAAGTTGCCTAGAATTTTTTGAGCTGTTTTATTGACTTCACCTATAAATCTCATCTAATATCAAAATAGCATCAAAATCATTCAGACTTTTGTCTCATCCACTAACATTGGTGAATTATCTCTGAAGTCCAAACAGACTATATGTATTTAGTATATATTTTCTGTTACAGATTGTGCTAGGCACTTTGGCAAAAATAGTAAGGAGCTATAAAAGAGGGAAAACAAATTTAAATGCCTAGAGGTTATGTTTGCATGTATGCCAGAAATAGTGAATCACATAATACAGTTTTTAGACAAATTTAAAATTTTCTGGACAGAAGGTGAAGTATTAAAGAAATTCATGTTATTTGACCCAAATGTGAGATGAATTCTGTGAATGCAGTAGATCTGGAGCTGTGCATTTAAAGGCACTTTCTTGTACTGATATCCAGGAGAATTCATCTTGGTGTGATTTGTGATTTACTATATATGTCTGGCTAAAAGTTAGTTTATGTAAACATGAGTAAAGAGAACCAAAATGTTATAATGGCATGTTTATAAAAGTAGATAATCTTTATTTTTCTCTTGAGGAGCAGATTATATTTATTGGGAGAAGAAAGCTTCTGGCTGAGAGAGGGACAGAGGGGTTCTTGAATGTGTTGTCAAGGAATATGTATTTTCCAGGCATTTTGTAGAGCAAAACCATGCAATGAGGCTGGTTGAAGGCAGGAAACATAGGAACTTGCTAAGTGTGCACAAGGTAGCACAAAACTATGTTCACTAATAAGAATACAAGAACAATTGATCAGGTAAGATAGATTAAATTGGATCAAATGGGAAAATGAGTCAGGTAGCAAGCAGACATGAATACAGAACAGGGGCTCTTCCTGTATGGGATTGGCTCAGTGACTCTTCCTGGATTTTTCAAGGTGATTGATGCCACTTAGAATAGCAATCCGTCATGTTTATCCCGAGGGAAATATGTGCATGTATTTATATAATCTTTTCTCTTGAAGTCTGGCCCACAGCAGAAGTACCTGTCTTTCCCACAGTTGCAAGGTATCTTGTCCTCTCTATTGGGTCCTTTGCAGCTATAACCCTGCCTGATTGTCTATGATATTTCTATCTAACTCAGAAGTAACTCAAACTGCTGTGAGGGAATAATGGGTTATGGCCACTCTGGCTTCTTCAGGCTGAGAGGCATGGTACTTGTTGATTGACAGTCAGAGATACTCTCTAGGAGTTCTATAAAAGACCCTAGGTAGACACCAGCCATTATCATCTTGGGTAAGTATATTGCTTTAAGACTAGAAGAGACAAAGCCAAAGAAACAGTTAAGTATGCACTGGTCAAATAATAACATCAACAGGATAGAGAGTAAATGATCTTGACATATGGAAATTGCAGCTCCTAGAGCTGAGATGATAACAATTGGGGCTAAAGATTGTATATGTTAGCTCAAGCAAACAGATAGAATACTGATTACACATGAACAATTTATTACAAAACAGTAAGTTGTTATATATTAAACAATAGTCTCAAGAAGTGTATGTTAAAACTGGAAAATCTGGATATGTATCCATAGATATTCATAGATAGATTTGCATAGATGAAATTCCATGTATGCAGTATAAGAATAATGTTAAAAAATTTATTTGGACAAATTAATTAACAATAGAACAAATTCCCATAGGAAAGCTAGAAATTTAAATTATTTGGCACAGTCATTAAGAAGTTTCCCTTCTCTTGTATAAGATCGAACAGTGTACATTTCTCCAAATTGCACAGGCAGTTTACCCTATATATTAGCTCTGTCTTTCTCTTATTTTTTTTAAAAGAAAGTTTTACTTCTTACCTTCCAAACAACTGTTAGATACACCACTGGCTACCCCATGTTAAAATTAAAAGGTACATTTAAATGATTTCAAATTCACAAATATATATATATATATATATATATATATATATATATATATATATTGCACCAAGTTGAATTTTAATTATCCTCAAGATCTCACCTTAAATATTTGATCAAAAACTATTTTCTGATCACCCAAATGTTTGAGTCTCTGGCTTTGTAAAGCTCTTTATTTAGTCTTTGAAGCATGTGCCACACTATTATTTATTCTTAAATTGTGAAAAGATTTGATTAGTGCAAGCTTTGTCTCCTGGGCTATCACCTTTTCATCAGTTCTTTATTTCTATGGCACTCAATTCTCAGGGCTTAACACTGTGCCTGGTACATACTGGCCATTGTAATTCATTTCTTGCACTGAAGAATATCTATAAAATTACATGTCACTCTAGACATCTGGGCCTTGAAATGTGCACCAGGAGTCTTACACACCTTGTAGATGTGATCAAAGTGTACCGTCCTTCTTTGTCTTTTCTCTTGTTTTTTTGTTTGCACCCTGGATTTGTGTTAATATGTGGAGAACTGGAATGACTTCACTGTGTGCTGACATAAATTTTGAAGGGCAATTTTTCGATACATAAGTATCCTGCAAGTGTCTGTAGGTTTGCAAATTGATATTAGTCCAATCCTGTGTTAAAACTTAAGCAATGGAAATATAACCCCCATGGTCATTATGTGCTGCTTAGATTTCTTCTATGCTCATTTCAGAGCTTCCAGATTTCTAATAAATAATGGCTATCTCTATAAGATAGAACAGCCTAAATGGAGCAAAATTAATGTAGACATTTCAGCTTTTTTTATCACCACATCATATAAAGGTATGGTTATTTGTAGGCAAAGATATTTAAAAGACTCTCCAAAATGTATGACTTTTCTGCCCCAGTCTACTCTCATCAGTTAGACACACAGTGATACCAGGCAAATATTGAAGTAGACATCATGAGTACAGAAGAAAGCCTGTTGAGATTTCTCAGCCTGCATTTCTAGGCAACAACTGCGCAGTCACTGGCCCATCCAGAGTGAAGATCGTTGGTGCTTTGTATGGGGTGCTGTGATGGATGATCAAACAGAAAGTAAACTTTAGAAAAAGTGAATGTGCAACTGTCTGGCAGTCTGAACAACTAGTCTGAAGCCAACAATGTGTGATGCAACAAACATAGTTCAATTCATATGATTTTGTTTGGAGAAGTTCTGTGTAATTTCTAAGTTTTTATTTTATATTACTATTCTGTATTCTCTTAAAAAGTGTAAAGAAAATACCAGAGCATTAAAAAAAGAAAGAAAGAAAGAAAAAGAAAACATGAACATACCGAGTTTCAACAGTCATAGATAGGAGTTAAAAATAACGTTTAATCTTTGATGATACATACAAAATTGAAATGTAGAATTTGCTATCTTAATGAAGAGATTTTCAGGTTGCATAGGATGAAAACAATCATTCATGGTAGTCATTCTTTTGCACTTTATGCACACAAAGGTAAAATGGAACTTGGAATTCTATATAAATTAGGATAGCATTTGGCCATTAAATATGGTCATTTACATTTTCAAAAGCAAATCTGATGCAGTCATAGACCACTGTGTCTCTGTATATCTTACTTTTGATGGCTTCTGACGTGTGGTGTCTAATTGCAGAAGTAGAGTGACCAGCTCCATATGGCTCTGCTCTGTAGGCTGGTAAAGAATATGAAATATTTCTAATAAGCCTATATCATATTTGTTTGCTCTTAAACTCACATTAAAAAAAACACCTCAAATCTCAGTCCAAATCCAATAATGCAGAAGTGATAAGATGATCCCATTTGCTTTCTAAATATTAAAAATCATTTGTATAAAATACCATAAAATACTTTCCCTTGCTTGATAATGAAGTTTTCTTATTCAATTAAGTTAAAGTCACCCACCCCACCAATAGAAATAGAGCTTGTTATCTATGTTAGAATTAATGAAAGTGCTTTTGAGAATATATTTATCCCTACAGATTAAAGGTAAGTGATAAAAATGTATGAGGATTTCTTCTCTTTTAAAAAGACATTAATATCAAGGAGATGCTCAGTTATTCAAAGCATCTGAAACATACTTTCATCTAGTGATCAAAATTAATGTGAAACATGATTTCAATATCCCTTTTCATGACCCACAAATGGGGAATATTCAACCAGAAGACTGCATACAACCAATCCCTCTGTGCAAAACACCACACAATATCCTTAGAGACATGTGAAGAGTGATAATTTAATACCTGTAGGATGTGACTGTCACAGAGATAAAGAAAAGCATACTTATGTGAAGCATTAGTATGAAATAATGTACATTAAAACAGCAAAAAGAGTAGTTAGGATTATGAATTCCATAGTAGTTTGGAGTGTGTCCCTCTAGGATACATCAGCTGCAGACGTCAAAGGAACTTCATCTAGGCTGAAGGTCCTGGGCAATGCTCTGAAGAATGATAATATCTGGGTGAACAAAAAGGGGAAAGATTGAATACATTGGTCTGTAGCACAATATAGGCAGAAACTAAGTGGCTGTGAAATGTCTGGGAAGCAATAGCCCCTTCTCTACAAGTGAGAGAAGGGGTTAGGGACATTAGATTTCAAAACTCAGTTCTATCAATTATTGCTTGCATGACCTTGGGTAACCAGCTAATTTTTTTTTGTGGTACCAGGGATTGAACTCAGTACCATGAGCTTGCCAGGCAAGTGCTTATTCTACTGAGCTATCTCCCTGGCCCCACCAGCTAATTTTTCCAGTCTCAGGTTCCTCCAGTGCAAATGACAACAACCATCCCACAGAATTTCATGTATCACAGAAAGCTGATATTTGTTAACAGGTTTGGGAGAATGAAGTTTTGTTGCTGCACTGTAATTTTCTTGGACAAAGGGGATAACTTATCTTGGAAGATGCAGTACATGTGAGAGTGTGGAAGTCATAAGAATAATGATTATGAAATGCATTGTTAATGAGTCAATTGGGATTCAGGATTTATTGCACACTTTAAAATACACCTTTTCTCAGCCATATTTCACAGCTGATTGGCTGCACTGAGCCAGGGGAAACGTTCACACACTGTTAGGAAGATTTTGTGTGCCACGTGTCATGAAAACCCCTACCGTCCTGTTGGATGGCATCTGACACCAGCATTTACCTTATTTGTTAATCACACCACATATAATGTAGGAAAGTCCCCAAATACTGAAAAGCACTGTTTTGTGCTCATGTGTATCCCTCCAGGATGCATATGTTGCAATCCTAAGTCCCAGTACTTCAAAACAAGAGTGTATTTGAAGCTAGGTTGAAAGAGATAGGTTTAAGTGAAGCCACTAGGAGTGGGGCTTTAACTCAGAATACCTGGTAGCCTCAGTAGAGATTAGTTCACAGAAAGCACAGGGAAACACTCACGTGAAGATGCAGAAGATAATCACTGAAAAGCGGAGGAGACAAGCCTTCAGAGAAACTAATGTGCAGATCTCTTGATCCATCTGTGGCCACCTCTTCTGTGGTTCTCTGTTACGGAAGCCCTAATGGACTATTACAGGTGTTCGCTGACCCACAATGTATATACATTGTGTTTATAAATAGACTTTCCCAAGTGGGAAAACAAAAGACAGCAAGTGAGAAATATGTCAAAGAAAGGGAAGGAGAGTCTTGGCTTATTGTATGTAAAGGACACACAGTTAATAATACATAATGCAAGGGTGTGGTTTCCTTGGAGAAATGTCAGTTTGTTGGGAAATTTTAATTTTTCAATGCAAGTGTGGATACCAATATGTATTAATGGATATAATTTTTCATAAATGTATAATTTAGAAACTCTGCAAAGTTTAGATTAATACCATTAATATTATGGGTAAGAAATCATGCTTTGTTTTTTGTGCAGAGTTGACTTGATCATTATTTATTTATAGGATCTTGAGAAGGCGATTTCATCTCCTTAATTTGCAGATTTTTAAGTGAGAGGAAGTTGGGAACCTAATGCGTGCCTGCCTCTGAGTGCAATCTTTACATATGTTGCATATTTAAGTTTAGAAATGTGTATAACTTTTCCTTTTTTGTTGAATACAAGATACCCTGAGGCTCAGGTAAATTAATATATAACTTCAAGGTCAAACCTGAATCTGTAGACTTAGTTCTATCTGAAATAAAATAAAATCTATTTATTAATCTTCCACCCATACTTCAGCTCAGTAATTCCATGTAAGTATAGAAGACTAAAAGAAGAATTTTTTTTCTGTTGCAGGCATTTTCTTCTGTCTCTACCTCCCTACTTAGCCATTCCCTGTAATCCTACTTTCTTGTTTATTTCAGTGTTCAATAAATGGGCTACTTGACCTATCTGTCCTTATCATGTGGCCTATTACTCTTTGCTAATGTCTTCTTCCCTCTTTTCCTATCTTTAAAATAAGATTCTGACTCCCTAACAGTAGCAGGCAAGCTCATCAAAATGCCCGCTCAGTATTAAGGACAGAATTATATTATAAAAGAAAATGGTATCACAGAATGAGTTTCTTTTTTCACTGACCTCATTACCCCGGTAAACTATTCTGTGCTTTCCTGTCCTGAGCTGAGAATGGACAGGCCATATTTCATAGGTTGCTTCAGCTAAAATTCTTGCTGGGTCCATCTGTTATGTAGAACCAATTTCCATCAAGAAATCTAAAATTCTACAGCTGGAAGGGACTCAAAGATCACCTAATCATACTAGGTCATTTTAGAAGTTGGAAATTGGGTCTCTAAGAGAATAAGTACTTTCCCCAAGGTTACAATGATGAGAAAATTTATAGCTTCCCAATGGTGGGCTTTGAATGAAGATCTTAAGTTTAAAGTCTCAACATGCAATCAATTATTTATCTAGAAAGCGGTGTGAATGGCTTTGATATTCCCTAATAAGATTCATGGTCAAGATCATACATCTAGTGGATGAGAGGTTGTGAGGTTAGAGTCTGCTGCTTTCTATGTGGATTTGTTTTGTTCTATGAGACTTGTGATACCAATGACCACAGATCTTTCAGGTATTACAGAATGCCATACATGTAGAATGAAGCTGGTACAACAGGGCACTTGATTTAATTCAAGTGAATAGTAGAGTGCTCTGCTTCTTAATTTGGCTGAAGTTTTCAAAAGAATATTAATGTGTCAGGTAATATGAGAAGCTCTAAGTAGATCGTTGCTCAAGGAAAGCTGAGTGGCTCCATGTTTTCTGTGCAACAGTTCTGAGTACAACAGACTCTTCTGATCATGTGTCAGTAAGATCTCTATCCATCTTCAAGATCACTTGAGGGCAAAAGATGATCCATTGAATCCCGAGAGACAGATGGCAAGAAAGAACAAAGAAACAGAATAAGAATTTGCTGTACAAAAAAGAATGAAAATGATATGAAGGGTTCCAAGAATAAAGACTATTTCTTGGATGCTAGTGGAGACAAAGCGTGCAATAGTTTCACATGCTATGAGAACACTGTGCCTGCCACCTTTTCCATCCCTCAAATCTTAGTAACTAAGCAGGATCACTAATTACATCAATGCAGCCTGATTTGCTGTACTTCCTTGAAGATTTCCAGTGGATGAATGATAATTTATCTAGAATTGGAGGGTTCCTTTATTTGGAACATAAGGACCCCCTTATTTTGCAGAAGGTGAAATCTAGTCCATTTATATCCAAATGCTCTATAAACATGAGCTATCACTGTGGAGTGAAAAGATATGTACATACTTACTTTGGCTCTTAGTTCTTGTAAATTTTCAGGGTACAAATTTTCCATATGAACAAATAATAGGTTGGCACAGGAGTTATGAAATTGTGGACATAGAATATAACATCTGAATTTAAAATTTATGCTAGCGAAAAATTAAGAAGTTTTAAAAACAAACTGTTAATAAAATTAGTCGTAATTTTCAAAACGTGTGAAGATTATATAACAATTGGTTTTCCCTTGAAGTTGCTAAACAATTCATACCAGCTTCAGTGAAAATGTCAGGCATATATTTTAGAAAAGTAGTGAGATGAGAGTGATTTGAGAATCACTGTATCCCTTTCTGAGCTAAAGTATGAATAAGCTATTTACAAAGATATGCATGCATCTTTGAAGCATTGTTCATGGAGAGGGACATTCAAATCCATTGTCTATGAGTGTCTGTCAAGGAAAGTATTTGGGGTCAAGAATAGCCAAATCCTAGACAACAAGTATAATCCATCAAAAACCGGGGCGCCTGGAAGCCTTACCTAAGCTCCAGGATGCCTATTGCTACTTGACCCATTTAGTTTTTCTCTGCTTGTGAGATAATTGACACTTGCTGCAGTGATATAAAAAAAGAATGGAGAATAAAATCTTTTTCTGTTTTGAAATGTTTTAAAATCATTAATAAATTCACTTAAATGACAAAGTTTATTAAGAATACACAACCTTGTGCAGGTAATTTAAATAGCAACTATTTATACGAACAACCACTTTATTAGACTGACATTTAAAAGAGTGGGGACAAGTGATAGTATCCGATGGACAGAACTTCTTATTCAAAACAAATTCGTGAAATTTGTATCAACCTAAACAAAAACTCAAGACAAAAGCTCAGACATTGAGCCATTAATGAGGGGATGAGCATCACTTCATTATAACATAAACATTTCCCCAAAGACTTATCTGTATCTTACTTTATAATACACACATTTACAATGTAACAACATTGTTTTTGAAAAGTGATATCTTATCTTACTAATTTATAACTTTTGATAATATATATTTATTGTTACTCTTGATTTTTAAGTATAAACTGATTTTTAAGTATAAATTCTACATTAATGTGTTGGATGCCCACCTCAAGGGTGTGGAAGAGGCTTGGCTTTTGAGGTATGATCTCAGCACTAAGTGGACAAACCTCTGATAGTTAAATTGAAAATGAGAAACATACGTAATTTAGAACAGGATCAAGTAGGTCAAAGGAAATACCTTTAACCCACTTTATGTATCAGATGTAGCAAAAGTCAAAGAAGTGGGAGCTCTGATGAAACAGACATCACATTTCTCTGTGCATTCTCCTGTCTACTAATTGATTCATTCAGTGACCAACAGAGTGAAGTGTTTCCTTCTCCACAAAGTTTTCTGGTCATATTCTTCTCCAGAAGCATCGATTACAACAGAGACCCATCCAGACTCTACAGTTTCAAATAAACGCACTGGTTAAATAATCTTGAGGACCCCTCAGGTCAGTTAGATGAGACCCGAAGAAACTCCAAGTCTGAACATCCAAGCAGCTGCCCTTTCCAAGGGCCGATGATGCTGTGAGACCCTGGATTCCCTTTGATCTGGCTTGACATTCCCACAACGATCTACTATTTCACAAGGTTCGTTTGCTGCTATCTGGCTCACTGAGAAACTGCTAGAGTCACACTTAAACCCAGAAAACTA
Organism: Octodon degus; assembly: GCF_000260255.1. NCBI lineage: Eukaryota > Metazoa > Chordata > Mammalia > Rodentia > Octodontidae > Octodon > Octodon degus. The sequence goes on from NW_004524725.1 coordinate 2,352,362, forward strand.
TTTTAAAAAAGTAGTCACAGGGTCAATGGCAACATTTGACCTGCTAGATTTTCATTACCTACATGAAATGCTTGACAGAGTAAAATTGATAATTTTTACTGAAGTGTATATCCTGAAAGAACATCTTAGGATTTGTAAGTGTGATAGTTAACTTTGCGCGTCAGTTTGACTGGGCTAAGAGATGTACAGATAGCTGGTAAAACATTATTCCCAGGTCTGTCTGTGAGTTATGTTTCTGGAAGAGAGTAGCATTTGAATCAGTAGACTAAGAAAAGTCCAAACTCACCAAAATGAATGTCATGTAATCTGTTAAGGGTTCAAAAGGAAGAAAAAAGCAGATCAAAGGTGAATCACTTTCTTTTTCTGCTGGAACATTCATCTTGATTCTCTGCAGACACCGAGGTGTATGGCACTTGGACTTTGTGGCTCCAGGTCTTCCATCACTGGCTCCCCTGGCCTGCAGGCCTCCGCACATGCCCCTCTGGCTTTCCAGCTCACGGATGGCAGACAATGGAAATTCTCAGCCATCAAAGTGGGGTGATCCAGTTCCCATAAAATTTTATTATATCCTGTGGGTTCTCTTCATCTGCAGAGTCCTGACTAATAGAAGTACAATTTTCTTTGGATAGTTTTATAAAGTTAAATATCAAATACCATTTTCAAGGATTGAGAAAATGAAGTTTAGTAGGACTTTTTTTTTTTTTTAAGAAATTGAGACATTTCCCATATGCAATTCTCTTCAAGTAGAATGTATTTTATGGGGTCATTACATGTAACATATAATCTTATTTTGAAAGGTAAGTACCAAGTTAGTACTGGCTTATGTTTCTTAAATAGGAAGTGCATGGGCCACTCCTTTCTGTTTGGAGGGTATTTAGTCACTGAATCCAAGCCTTGATTACAATAAGTGTTTGAGCTTTGCAACTGTTAAAAAAGAAGGAGGAATGCTTGGCAGCGAAGCTATATTTACGGAAGATATGGTCCTTCCCTCAGTCTGTCGCAGGTGTGAGCTTTCATATGGTTGGTAGCTAGCATTAGACCTACTTCCATATCGCTCAGTGGAACCCATACCTATCTGTCTCTGGGACTGCTATTTGTGTGAAATACGTCAATATGCAGGGCTGGCGAGATAGCTCGGCAGATTAAGTGCCTGCTTTGGCAAGTGCAGGGACCAGGGTTAGGTCCTGGTCCTGCATGCTGCACCAGCCCCGCCCCTGCGGTGTGCTGAGCCAGCAAACAAGTGAGTCCAGGTGTGGTGGCACGTGCCTGTAATCTCAGTGCTGGGGAGGCTGAAAACAGGAGAATCACCACAAGTCCGAGCTGTGTAGTGAGACCCTGTACCATATAATAAATAAATAAATATTTAAAAAATTGCTTCAGTATGTATATGACACAAAACACTTAGCAATTCCTCATTTTTGCTACATCTTCCTGCATAACAAATTGCTATTACAAATGTCTTTGTGAAGCTTTACCTAGTAAGACTTTATTTTTAAGATCCTAATATGAATACATGTTTCAACTTGGGTCTTGTCTTCTTTGATCAATGGTCTTTTAATCAACCTTGAACCTTGTCAACTGTATATATATATTTTTTTTCTCTTTTTTTCCCCTTTTTTTTTTGGCAGAACCAGGGATTGAATTTAGGTCCCTGTGCTTTCCAGGCAAACTCTTATTCCACTGAGCCATCTCCCCTGCCCCACACCAATATATTTGAGACACGCATTAACACAGATCACAGAGTAAAGGTATTCATGACTACTTTGTGGATATCTTTTCTATTCATTTTTTGCTAATAAGATTATGTGGAATAGAGTAGATGTAGTGCATAATTAAAATGTTTATATTTATAAATATAGTCAAAGCAACAAAAAGCAAACTTCATTAATATGATAATGTGCCATGCGTATTTCCACCCATTAAGCAAAGCATTTTCATTCTGAGACTAACAGACTGGTCATTTGAGTGAGTCAGTCTGCATATGCATACACATGTGCTGAGTTATCAAGCTGACAAAATATTGCCACATCTGGCTCTTGAGTCCCTCATTTTTCAAATATTTCCCGAGTGCCAGGTACTCCTGCTGTGAAGGGGAGAGAGCAGTGTACAAAACAGACAGGGGCTACGCTTGCACTGAGCAGGGGGAGCTAGAGCAGGAGAAGTAAATACAAGGAAATGGTATTGTGGACAGTGATGAGAGCTAACAGTGAGTAAGTGCAGGCTGTGTCAGGGAATCACAAGGGGCTCACTTTAGGCAGCAGGAGCGGCAGGGTGTAAAGTGACAGCAAAGATGGCAAATTGCTGGCCGCCCAGGGGGTGGCTGAGATGTGCGCACTGAAAGCCGTCACTCACTCAAGTGCTTATTTCTCAGGCAGAGAGATATTTTCTCAATTCCTTTTTGCCAGAGAGATGTTAATAGGCATTTTCTTTTTGTTTTTTGACAATTTTATAATGTTTTTAAAATATTAATTTTATTGAGAAAGAAATAGCAATGAGACAGTTTCAAAACAGGTTAGTAGGACAGTTACAATAATTAATACATTGCACATTCTTGTCTTCATAGTAGTTATTCATAGTATAAGATATAGACATCATAGCTTGTCTAAACACTATTAGTTCAAACTTTCTTCTCATTGAACTAAGAGAAAGTAGCTGTAGGACTATGCTATTTTGTATATACAACTATATATATGTATATATATATATATATATATATATATATATATTTCACTGCAAAATGGTCCTTCATTTATATCCCCCTTTATTGTTTACTTTTGTCAGAGATGGGTATTCCATTGCCATTCATATAATGCAGGTGCATACATTCCGCAAAGTACCCCACTACTATTCTAGACTACTGGACTACAATAGGTATTTTCTGAAAACAATCAAAAGTTTTGTACTCAGAAGTTTCTGCAAAGAAGTATGTACCAGCACAATGCCTCCAGAAAACTTGCAGTACAAGGCAGCAGCTTGCACTGTTGGCTCTGGGAAACCTGACAGTGATAAAAAATATATAAACTTGCTAGTCTTAAATTTCAAAAATATTTTTGACCTTGGATCCTGACTCTACTACACCAATGAATGTTTTACCATACAATGAATTTTAATGATATTAAAGAGACAAAGTGCAGCAGCATCGTAAGCTTTGGTTGCCTAAATGAACTGGTGTATTTTGCGAATGGAAATAATAATTTCAGAAAATTGGGAATTCATCTTCCTTGGGTGATGGCTAGCATGGCCCACAGGTCTCTAGAAATGTTTCCTCGGGGGAAATGTATTTGGAGGTAGTGCATAATTCTAGTGATTAGGGATATTGACATATGTAGTGTTCATCCCATAAAAGAGGAACATGGTTTCATTTCTTGTTTGCTTGCTCTAGGTTATTATAAAGATATTTTGTCCACAGTGTGACAAGTAAGCCCAGTCTATTAGAATTGTCCACTTATTAGTAAGGTCAATCATAGATATTCTGTATTAACAATATACATTTAATATTTTGAGATACTTTGTAAAGGGCTTAAGAGAATTTAAAGAAACCAACAAGAAGTTGAAATATTCCAAAGAGGTAAGATGAGGACTCTTTCTTTCTTTCTTTCTTTCTTTCTTTCTTTCTTTCTTTCTTTCTTTCTTTCTTTCTTTCTTTCTTCTTTTCTTTTTCTTTCTCTTTCTTTTTTTTTTTGCGGTACGGTACTGAGGATTGATCTCAGGATCCTTTGCTTGCCAGGAAAGTGCTCATTCTACTGAACTATCTCCCCAGCCCTCAAGGATTCTTTATATGCCTAGTTTAAAGCTCAAATGCGTAGCTATATGCAGAGCGCTGCCTTGGAAGAATGGAGACTTTTCCTTTAGCACAGACACCCTGGGGACAGAGAACTAGAGGGGTAAATTTTCTGATTTCTGCTCTGCCTGGTCTCCCATTGTCTACCTGTACCTTCAAATGACTAAAAGCAGCTAGAAACAAAAGGACATAGGGTCCTATAAAATTTCACACGGATCAGCCGGGAAGCCAGAACAGGGTGAAAAAAGGTATAAATTGACTCTGGAGGGGAAAATACACAATATTGACCTCAGAGCTGCTTTTATATTCTTCATGACAGAACTAGACTCAAGGTAAGACTCAATCCATCTCATCTCATCCCTTATTAAACACACGGAGCATTGGAAGCCTCTGATAAAGCCAGCCTAAATACGGCAAGAACTGACACAAATGAGTTTTGATAATCTTGATACTTGGTTATTATTCTTCCAATAGACAGACCTGTGTGTTAACCATGAAGTTACTGTATTACTTTATGCTTTAGACATTTTTATCAGCATGCCAGTGGAGTCCACACCCCACTGGATTTCTTTAAACTAAAGGTGGTATTTACTCTTTCTCACTGCACTGACGGGCAAGCTGTGAAAAATGGTGTTCTGCATAATTACTTGGAGTCACTCAGAAACTACTCAGTTCTACTTGCTGTCACTTTTAACCCCACAGCAAGACTTTGGGTGCTTCTCCTGAACATCCTGGGATCTTTTCCTTTCTTTCTCCTTGCACATCCTTTGGCTTCCATGTCACCTACAATTTCACTTGGTTGGCTGCCCTGGTATACTGGAACAACTTGCAGCACTAGTGCAGGCTGCTGTAACAACATACTGTCAATGGGTGGCTTAGACAAAGAAAGTTGCTTTCTTAGTTTTGGAAGTGGAAGTCTCAGCTTAAGGTGCTGGCATTGTCCTTTTACAGAGAAGGTCTTTTTCCTTGTTTATAGGTAGCTGCCTCTTTCCTGTGTCCTCACATGAAGGTCAAGTAAGGGGTGGAGGGAGAGAGCTGCTGTCTTCTTATAAGATCCCCAAGTCCATTATTAGTCTTCTGCCCTCATGACCTCACTGAACCCAAATTGCTTCCTAAAGGCTTGAGGTCCAAATACCAATCTGTTGGAAGTAGGGTTTTAATATGTGGGTATTTGGAGGATATGATTCAATCCATTTTGAGGTCTGTGATAAAAGTACCTGGGACTTCACAGATCTTCCAGAGAGTCTTTCGTAATGAGTGAGGCCCCAGAGTCTCAAGTCTTGCCTTTTGTTGCCTCTGTCAAAAGAAATATTATGGTTTATACTCATAGGACTAACAAATGTCTCACCAGTGAGGCTGAAAATGAGCATGTTCTGAAGGTAGAGCACTGACTAGATGGTGCAGGTAGTGTCTTGGTGGTGACAATGGCAGAGGAGGTGACACATCCTTGAATAGGTGGCTGCTGCAGTGGCAAGGGCGTGAGGACATAGAAGAAGGAAGACGGAAGTCCGCCTTTACATCTTACCATTCTTGCACTAATTTCTAGAGATGAAATATCATTGGGGATGTTCCCTAACACAAGACTTCCTCCATTTCTGAATAGCGATCTAAATAGCAACTATTAGCCTACAAGATAAGACATGGTTGGATAAACCACGACATAGTGGTTTGAGTATGTCCCCCTCCAAAATTCATGTCAAAATTTATTCCCTCCTGTTGATGCATTAAGAGCTGGGACCTTTTGCAAAGGGATTCATGCATGAAGGATCCCTTAGAGAACACTGGGACAGCCAGGTGCACACCTGTAATCCCAGCACTTGGGAGGCTGAGGAAGGAGGATTACTGTGTTGGTGAGCGCAGACTTGCAACAGTGAATTCAAGACCAGCCTGTATTGCATAGTGAGACCCTATCTCAGAAAGACAAAACAACTAAACCAAAAAAACTGTGCTGAGAGAAACTAGTATAGGTCGTTTCTTTTCCCTTTGCCTTCTGCAACATGAGTACAAAGCAACAAATCAATCCCTGGCTAGATCTCAAATCTCCTGGCACCTTGATGTTGTAATTCCCATCCTGCAGAACTATGAGAAATACATTTCTACTATGTGTAAAGTAAATTTTTATTATTTATGAATTAGTCTCAGACATTTTGTTATAGCCGCAAAAACAGTCTAGAATACATGATTTGGTTCTGTGTTTTAAATGCTTCATTTATTAATGGAGGAAAGTTATTCTAGGCCTACTTTTTTATTCACAAAAGTAATCTGTATGATGTAATGTATCAGACTCAAATTATAAAGAAATGTTTAATAAGAAATACTTTTCATATAAATCTGAAGTCTTCCTGACTTATCTATTAAAGTTGATTCACATACACACAAAACAAGCATGTATGCACATACACATGTACACAGAAACACACATACCTACATGATGTACTTAGAATATTTAACATTTGCTATTTATGAGTACAAGATAACTGGCCTTGATTTTTTTTTAAATATCCTTGATACAGGGCCTCACTGTGAAGCCCTGACTCCTAGTGATCCTCCTGTTTTCAGCCTCCCCAGCTCTGGGATTACAGTTATGTACCACTACGCCCAGACTCAGTCACTGGCACTGCATGGCTGCGGGTGGGGCCAGCCTGACATGAGGTATCAATGATCGAACCCTGGTCTCTGTACTCGCCTTAGCAGGTGCTTAGTCTGCTGAGCTATCTTGCCGGCCCTTTGCCTTGATTTTTAAAACAGGTTTGTACATCATTCCACCACTGGGAGTACAATTACTTCAAAAACTGGAAATGAAATTTCACTGGAGACAAATTTCTCCATCACAACCAACACCATCACCTTTTCTTTCAGATGTTCAGATTGTCAGAGTTCTAATTTTTGACAGTGATGATCACCACCTATTGGAAGATCCCAGGGACTTGCACCATAAGCTTGCCTCCCTTCATGTGTGGTGCCTTCCCTGCCTCCCCGTCAGGAACCACAACAGCCCTCACTCTCCTTTGCTTAGTGCCACTTCACATCTAGCAGTCCTGCATGCATTGCACACAAGTGATAAACACTTGCTGATGGTGATTTCTTTCTGTTGATTAAATGTGTCCCAAGGGCTCAAAAATAACTTTTGACTAGTCTATTCTTTATGAATATTCTACTTCTGGCTTTGAAAAATATGTCTTGTAGAACTGTGAAGAGAAAACAACTTTTCTTTGGTGAGTAGAACTTCTCCCTGTCAGGTTTTGGAAGTCTGGTTTCAGGCTGAAAATTTTGGAATGTAATTTATGTGTATTTCTTTGGCATTAAAATTAGTAGCTTTCAAACTATTGGAAAAAGCAGGCAATTCAAGAAAATTTAAGTGTAGCCAATGATTAATTTAACAGCAGGAATATTACTTTGCTTCATTGCCAATCAGTTTCTATAGCCTGAAAATGATATTTGCTCTTTTGCTTTTCAAAGTGACAATGTGTAGATTAAAGGGGAAAGATTGTCCACAGACTTGATCTCTGTTAATCAAAGCTGCCATGGCAGTGTAGCCCCCACGTGCAGCTATTTTAAGCTAGAAATATTTCAGCTCAGTCCCTAGCTATGAATGCTCTTTACACTCAAAAGCCACCCTGCTTCTATTGCCGATGTAAAGAGCTTGCCAAAGCTCTTACATTTAAAACAACTGCAGTCCATGGACAGGGAATTTCTCCGTGACCTGTACAAAGCATCTGTGGCTCTCTGCTGTCATCAGCAAACCACAGTATCATACAAAGAATGAGAATTATCAGTCATCTCACTTTCTTTTTTTACACAAAAGGACAGACCTAGTATTTTCCTTCCAGTTACCGATACAGAACCCACTGCTGTAAGACATGTCCATGTGCAGCCAAAAGCTAGCTCAGCGGAGAAGTCATTCCATTTTGAAATTTCTCCTCACATTGCTAGCACTCATGGAGGTGAAGTAAGAATTCCTCATTGGACAACAGTAACAGAAGTCAGGGATTGCCAAAGAGCCACAGAACTAGGATACCAATCACAAAGCAGAATATAGAAATGCAAGCATCTGTCAAATATGGTGAAAGGTTGGAGGTCTTATACAAAATTCAAGTAAAAATCCTATCCTACCAGACTTTCATTGAGGTTGGCAGAAGACTCAGATTCCTAAGTTGCAGATGAAAGGCATTCCTACTCAGTGCACAGCACAAGAGACAGGAGGAGCTTCGTGTTTACCTCCCTTCTCCTTGCCTAGCAGTCAGGCTTTCACCTGGGCTGATGAGGGAGGTAGATGCCCCAAACACAGTGTATTTTACAGATGAAGAACCTTGATCTTAGGAAAACCTCAATCTTATCAAGGAAGGAAAGCAAGGCTCCTCAACTTTTGTCCTTTTTTACAGTAGTCAGAGGACAAACTTGCCCTGAGTCTTGAGTAAATCATTTTTCTATCTTCTAAAGTATTTCTTATACAAGCATTCTTGAAAAAGATAACCCAGAACTAAAGCTGTTGGTCCCTCTGTGCACAGGGTGTTGGTACAGAAATACAAAAGATGCGTGAAGACCTGTTTCCCTAAGGCCTCTGAAGGTGTTGAGCTGGCTCGCCATCTTTCTCAGCTGCCAAGATTAAGATTGTACCCGTTCTCAGGAGTGACACGTCTCCACTGGTTGTACTTTAATATATGCCTGTCCCAGTAAACTGTCTTGCAAGATTTACAAGGCTTTTATAAATGATTTTAAACAGTTAATCAAAGGCCTCACTTGCTCCAGCCTGTGCAAGCCACTATTTTCCCCTCAGGATTTCTGCTCTGCTCAGCTTTCAATCACTCGGTGGGGAACTCCGCAAAGGTGGCACATCAGATAAATTCATTAACCCATTTAATCCATTTATATGTACACTAGGAATTGCAGGGGAGATTTGATTGTATTTGCAGCCAAGAGAAGCAAGTTAATAATAAATTGCATCTGTCATTTCATTCAGATTTTATATTTATTTTTGAGTCCTTTTTGTTAGACTATTGATTTTTAAGTCTTCTTATCCATCAAAATCCTTTGACAAGTTTTCTCATATCTCTGACCACTCCCTCAAGGTTTTTATTAAGGAGGTCTGGAGTGTTTTCCTGTGGTATATAATTTGGGAAGCTCTCTAAATTAAGTGAATTGGAGCAGTGGCTTGGGGTAACACATGTGAACTTAACTGTAATTTCAGCATCACTAGCACTTTTTATGACTTAGGAGGAAAACACTTAAAACTGAAAATAAAGAGATGAGGAATACAGTAATCACCACTGCGTGGTACAGCTTCAGCAAAGTATGGAAATAAATTCTTTCACACTTTGAGCACTTTTGATGCCTTGAGGAAAAGCTTTGGTCTAAGAATGGTTAGAAGAAACAAGAATGTGAAAGAGCTGCTAATTCTAAGAGCAGAACTACAGAGTCATCAGAAGTGGGTCATGTGAGTAGAGAAGACAGGGACAAAGCCCAGGGACAGAGAGGATGCTGTGCAGGCCCTGCTTGGCCGGGTGCTGGTGAGACCCCAAGGCTGTAAGTAGATGTGGTTGCATGTGCAAATAGGAAGAGAGAAGGAGACTGGACAGGGATTTAGTATTTTGGTGAATTTCTGAAAAAGTATTCCAGGTTTTAGAGACCGTCATGGAAAAAATGTCTAGATTCTAATCTTCTATTAATTCTGTCATCTCAGCTGCCTATGAGCATCCATTTTTTTTTTATTGTTGGCCATTTCTCCTCTCGTCCTCTGACTGTTTAGTTGAAGCTGAGGTAGTACCTAAGCAGAGGTTTGTCAGTAGTTGAAGTCCTGGCTTCATACCTTAGGCCAGCCTCAGAGTCTAATCTAGCTTGGTCTTCCTAATTTTATTAGATTGATTGTGTTCAATTAGTTTAATGATACAGAAATGCATCCCATAACCTAGTTTTCAATGATACAAAGTAAAGTTTAAATGTATAAAATAATAAAAAATTTAAAAATATATAAGGATTATAAAAGGAAACTTTAAAGTAGGCTCCTTTATTATTAGCCTTTCTTTTTGGTGATTTACTTTTTTTTGTTTTGTATTGTCATAAAAGAGTTTGGTCTATACCTTTTAAACTGCTTCTTTGTGTGACAAAATTGGGAACAACCTCAGGCTCATTGTCATTTGTGTCTGTGTGGGTCTTGGCTGTGTCTCCTTATTTCCTAAAATCCAGAAGTCTCGGAATATTGTGATAATTTCCCAGGACTCACAGAGAAGCGTATGATGAAAACCCTGTAAATATAGATAACGGTGATGGACAACATGAATGTATCTAACGCCACTAAGTCGTATACTAATGAATAGTTAAAATGAAAAAAATATAGCATTTCTTTCCAGAATGCATAGTTTGAAATCCAGCAAGTTATGGCTTTCTCTGCCTATATCTACCCCCGAGTTGGTGAGACGCCCCCTGCTCTCTGGGGCCCTCTGTCTTTTCACCCTGGCTGTAGAACCCACTGAGCGGAGCTGTGTCTTTGCTCACACTGGCAGATGGAGAAAGCCATCAGACCTCTGATCTGCCCTGTATGCGAGCAGCAAGGGAAGAGTCAGCTGCCCGCTGCACTTAATGCCAAAAGGTCTGGATCAAGCCAGTGCTGAAGGCGACACAAGCCAGGCTTAGCTTCTCACACAGAGGGAGGGATCAGACGTGCCTCTTGACCTGAGTTCAAACTTTTCAGGGACTCACTGTGGAGTCCACACTCTCTCTACAGCTGTCTCCTGTGCCAGCTACCACACTGTCACTGTGGGAGTAGAACACTTGGATCCCTAAGGTGAAGTTGCTTTTCACTTACTCTGCATCTCAGTCTTAAATAATAAACCCCTTCTTGACATGATGCCTGATTAACCACTATCTGCCAATGTGGCAAGTGCCATGTGGATCCTTTTTTTTTTTTACCACTGCCTGAGATGTGGAAAGAGTCACTTCAGGGTAACTGTTTCTGCAGTTTACAGTAACTGTCGGCTTCTCTTGCCAGGGCACCACTGGCCTCGCCTGCTGTCTCTCCATGTAGCTCCCAAACACAGGGCTTTACCTGGCATCCGTGGAGGTGTGTTCTCCTCTCTGGACTGCTCTGTTCTTTTCTCTGCACTGCGGTCCATTTCTCCATCTTCTCTGTAGCTTCTCACTTTCCTGCCAATTCTTTTCTTATTCCTAGAACTCTCTGTTTTCCTTTTTCTCTTCTCCAAGTTGTTTTTCAGGTGTTTGGGTTCTTGGTCTTTGAAAGTCTGGATTTCACTGCTGGCTGCTACATTGCTATTTCAGATTTGAGAAAAACATTGTACCATAATTTTAAAATATCTGAAATCACTGAGCTACTTGGTCTTTCTATTTTTATATTTGTTTAATATTTTATTATTAGCCTGCTTCTGCTTCATTATATGCTAAGAGTTCTATCTGTATCAGACTGTATTTAAAAATCAAAAACCATCTTTCAGTGATAATGTTTACTTTTATAATTCTCCCCCAAAACACATGAGGAACACTGAAAATGTTTTCTCTCCCTTGTGGTTTTTGTGCTTTTTTTGTTTTCTAAATTTAAAAGAAACATTAATTTTTAAATAAGAGTTATTAACACAAAGTTTTTAAGGAAGGCTTCAACTTGTATGAGTGTGAAATGAAGGCTTTTAAGACAGCCTTTAGTTGTCCTTGTCTCTTGCTTCTCACGCTGTGTCTGGTCTTCTCCGCTAGCATGTGGACTGCACGTGGTGATTTACTTTCAGCCACAGGACACAGTAAACTTTCCATGGTTAGGTTAGCAGCTCTGTGACTTCCAGTCTGCCACACACTTAATTGAGATCGCTTCCAGGCTTTCATAGAGCAAACTGTCATTTTGAAGAGTTTGATAGTTAATTTTATGTGTCAGCTTGATTAGATCATTGTGTTAGTCCATTTGTCCTACTATAGCAAATTACCACAAGACTGGGTGGCTTATAAGCACTAGAACCTCCGTTTCTCGGTGTTCTGAGAGCTAGGAAGTCCAGTGTCAGGGACCTGGCACATTTACTGTCTGGTGCCAGCCTATTTCCTGGCTCGGCCATGGTCACTTATTTATTTGTATTTTTTTAATGTGTTAGTTACAGGGTCTCACTGCGCAGCTTGGACTCGTGGTGATCCTCCTGCTTTCAGCTTCCTTAGCACTGGGATTACAGGTGTGCACCACCATGCCTGGACTCTGGCCAGCTCAGCATGCCCTGGGGGCGGGCTGGAGTGGCATGTGGGGCTGGGCACTTTGGTTGGACGAGCTATCTTGCCCGTCCCAGTCTGTCTGTCTTTCTTTCTTTCTTTCTTTCTTTCTTTCTTTCTTTCTTTCTTTCTTGCTTGCTTGCTTGCTTACTTTCTTTCCTTCCTTCTTTTTTTCTGTCTGTCTGTCTGTCTGTCTCTATGATTTCTGATAGAAAGAACAGTCCTGGGATCGCAGTTCTCTGAGATCTCTTCTGAACAGCATTTACTCCACTCATGAGGAATACTGGTGCTCTCCAGACCTTCTGAAGGACTCATCTCCTAATACATTCAACTTGCATATTAGGGTTTAATCCAATCAATGTTGGGGACAAAGAAACATTCAGCTTTTTGTAGCCATGAAATCTAGTTTTGGGGCAAAACCAGTTTAGATGCTGGTATAAAGGTGTTTTTTTAGACATGATGAAGGTACTTTTCAGGTGTGAACAGCAACCTGAGAAACCCTGAAGCCGCCCTACATCTGCTGGATGAACACAGAAGTAGAACTTGCCCAGTTGAGTCTTACTTGAAACCCATAAACAAGAACTCAATCAACTACCTTTTGCTTTCCCGCCCACAGGAGCTGTAAGAACTAAGGCAGAGCTGGTAAGAAGTAGAAGAAACTGTCCGGTGTGTGGACCTCTTCACGTTGGGCCCCACATGTCATTTTATTTTTAGTAAGTTTCTTTACTATGATACTGGAAAAGAAACATCCAAGGGTATAATTAATGTGCTGTTTTTCTATTTTACATTTTAAAATGTAAGAAAGTGAGAGAAATGCAGAGAGACAGAGGAGCTGAGAAACAGAAAAAAATAAAATACTGGATTCCTGCGTAAATGAAAAAAGTGTTTACACTTAGTATTTGAAAATATATTAAGCTGAAAGGAGTATTTTGAATAGAATGAGTTTCGGTGTCCTTCAGTAGTTGTAGTATTTTTTGTCTTCAGGTTCAACGTTGTAATTTTCACAAACTTCTTCTCCTTGAGGTCACATGTTCTAATATTTAAAGAACTAGTTATTTGAAACGAGGACAAAAATGTCAAATGATACTTTCAGCAGAGCACAGACAGCAAAAAATCTTCAGGTTCACTTCTGACTCCCCAAGTGACTTGGAAGAGTGGGACATAGAAATGCTGAATGTCGTGGGAGACTGCCCAAGATGCAGGCAGATTCATAGCGTTTTGGAGTAGCAATTCCAGTTTGTAAATACCCCAAGACCTTGTTCTAAAGACGTGGCTAAGGTGCAAAGTGTCATTTTCGAGTGACCGAACACGTTACACCTGTGAACTCTGTAGAGTAAAGTGGTTTGCCAAGTTTGCTTACCACTTTCAGTGTTTGGTTTTATTGACTACTAGATATGAAAGAAATAGTGAAAATCTTCGAAAGTCATTTTATTCTCTTGTGTTAAGAACATCGCACCGCATAGCAAATGTCACAGTGAATTTGAGGGCATTTCTTTTTATATTTAGTGTTTCTTCACTTTCCTTGAATCTAAACATCTCCATAAAAGTGTCAGATCCATAAAGCTAAGAAACTCTAGATCGAGCTGGGATTTAACGACAAAGGTTTATCCTAAGTGAGGGATGGCAAGGCTTTTAGAGCCCCAGTGCCCACACTCCAGCCCCAAACTCATTTGCTGCAAAGTGCCAACGCTGCAATTAAACCTGAATACTGACTGGCTATGCAAAGTCTCAGACAAGTTGCGGTGAATCCATTGGGCCTCAGGACATCAGCTCTACTTTCAGAGCATGCGCACGGCCCTTGTGCGTGCTGTTAGCCAGATGTTCACTTCCTCCCAGGACGCTGGGCCAGCTTCGCTCATGTGCTGGCAGAGAGGGCTCTACATGCCTGCTGTGGCACATTGCCATAGGTTTGCCACCTGAGACCCTTGGCGTGACTTATGAGATGTATTAAACCACCAGAAGTTTCCCACGTCAGTCATGCACTTGGGGTATCTTTCCTGTACGCGTAAAATGTGCTGTCATAACAGATGCCGCCACCCTCAGCAGCTCATAAAGGGTGCTGCACACTCCTGCCTCCCAAGCTCCCCTTCAGTGTAACTCTTTTCAATGATGTCATCATCTGTGGAATTTTGCAAAATGTGAGAATGTGTGACTACGTGGCTTTAAATGACAGTGCAAATGAAGGGAACAGTGTGGAGGCTGTCAGTGGCTTAGCCGGGCCTTTGCTTTAGGCTCTCGCACACTGACGGTGCTGAGGAGTTTCCAGCACACACACGTCAGCGGCACTGAAGTGCTTGCATAATTATCTGTCTTCAAATTTTGCTCCTTGTTGAGAGAAATCTTAAATTTTTTTAAGAGTATACTGCAAGTGTATTTTACGATTTTTTTTTTAACTTCTCTTGGGGACTGTGGATGTGTTCACTACATACTTCCCAGGCATTTGCTTAGCCTGAGTAAGTGTCAGCTTGAGTGAGTGGTCTCACTTTACAGAGTGTCTGGAAGTCTAACTAATGGCCCCATTATAAAGCGAGGAAAGGAAGCAACTCTGAGAATCACAGTCCTTCATGGAAATTGTATTGTTCCTTCTGATTTGTGAAGTCTCCCAACTGTTAAGAGCTCCTTGATTGAGCCTAACAGTCCTTGAACACAGGGATGGAGTTGAGTTTTAACGTGATTGAGTCGCAAACCATGCGATATTTTGTAGTCTCACATCACAGCAAATGGGGATCGGCAGCAAACTCGCACCCATAACTTCACCAATCTCAAGAGCTTTCTCTATTGAGCTGGCATATTTATCCTGGTTCCCCGGACTCAAGTCCTCACATGGAAGTCAAATCCAGGTTTGGATTTGAATCACACCAGTCACTATTTTCTATGATTCGTGGACAGCACAGGCTTCTCCTGGCTAATCCCCTAAGGGCTTTTATTGCCTTTGTCTTCCCATTTTGTTACTCATTGGCATTTTTTTTTTTTTTAAATTTATGTATTTAGCACAGGCTCTGCAGGGTCTACAGGGTCTCACTACATAGATCGGACTCTTAGTGATTCTGCTGTTTTCAGCCTCCCACATACTGGGATTACAGGTGTGCATCACCACGTCCAGTCTCCATTGCTGCAGTCTCAGCACATCCTGGCGGCAGGGCCAGCATGGCACCCCAGGGATCGAACCCAGCCTCTGCCCTGTGCCTAAGCAGGCACTTGCCAGTTTTGTTTTTCTTTTCTACACATTTTCTTGTCCCCTGGCTGACTTTCTAGTTTCTGTTCTCTTCTCTTCAGCTGTTGAGCTCAGGATTTTGCCTTTAACCCTAAGCTATATTCTTTACTTGCAGAGTATCACCCAACTTGTGTAACTGTCTAAAAGCTAATGATCCCCAAATCTATCTTGACTGGAATGCCAGTTTTCAGATTTATACAGCTTGTTGTAACCAGCCATTTGAGTTTTCGTGGTCCTTCAGGTGAACAACGTTCTTAACTGGATCCACTGCTATTGCCTCCCTTGGATCATCCTCTTGAGTTGTGAATGGCAACCAGATGAAAGTAGTAATCATGCAAAATATTTCCTTCTTTCCTATCTAACAGTCTTACAAACAAATCAATCTCTCTCATTTTGTCTCTCAAATATTTCCGTACTTTTCAGTCGCTTCCATTGCCTCACAGTTCTAACACTCTTTTCTGAGCAGGCTTCCTTAAACTGTATTCCAGCTAGGTTCCTTCTTTCCATTGTCACCTTGTCCTAACTGTGCTTGAAGTATCCTTTGAGAACATAAACCTCTCCATACTAACTGTCTAATCAGAATGATATTATTTCATCAATAAGCTCCGTAGCAAGCACCTTAATATGATCAAAGTAAGGTCTTTCTTTTTCGTGTAATATTGTAGTCTTCCACCTCTAGACTTATACTTTTCTTCTGCCATTCATAATGTTTACTCAGTCTTCAAAAGGAAGTGTGAGCACAACTTCCTGAACGGCCTTTGTGCTCTCTCTTAGCCTGAGCTGAGTGGCTCTTGTCTTACCTCCACAACATCTTTGAATGTCCTATTACTCTAACTTCAAGTGGAAGAGGTTTAACATCCTGCTATCTCCTCAAAGGCTTCCTCCTTGTCATCCTTCCATTCTCAGAGCCCACCGTGATGCCTAGACACACTCGGTGCTCAGCACAAGTGGAGCTGACCGAGGGCGTCCAGGATCTTACAATTTAAGAGATTGTTGCAGTGGCTTAGTAACTGATCTTTTGTCCTCGAGGCATTTTCCCTAAAGTGCGCTGATGATAGAGGAATATAAATGAAACAACTTTGCTAAGATTTTCCTTCCTACTTAAGGAGGTACCAAAGCTTGCTCGTGCTCTATGAATATTTAAGACCAAATATATTTGACTTTTCTCCTATGAGTGGCCTGCTACACATGTGCAAATACATGTGCAGCAATTTCTTGGTATAGGAACACTTTTTTTTCTCTCCTCTCCTTTGTCATCTTTCATAAATCAATAATCATGCAAGCTTTTAGCACTCACAAGGGACCTTCTCGGGCCACACTCCTTCCTCTGTCTGCTAATTTTGACACTTCTTTGGGGTCTATTTTGCTTTCTTTTAATGGAAGTTGTACTTCCTCATAAATCCAAATCACAAGTTTTTTACTTCTACGATACCTTTTACCAAAAATGTAGATTGTCTTTTCTCAATCTACAATTTATTAATAAACACACATGGTATAATTTTATTATATTATTTTTCCACTGTAAATATCTATCTGTTCCCACAGTTTTCTAATTTTAAGCTGCACATTTTTTCCCCAATTACCTTTAGATTTGCTTAGAGGTAGACTAAAACATCTTCCCTGTTTATTTTCCTACAATATACTTGGGACAGAATAGATCTGTGAGTGGCATCTATTATGATTGACTTTTCCT
The DNA here is from genome assembly GCF_000260255.1 of Octodon degus. Lineage (NCBI taxonomy): Eukaryota > Metazoa > Chordata > Mammalia > Rodentia > Octodontidae > Octodon > Octodon degus. The sequence goes on from NW_004524725.1 coordinate 2,369,243, forward strand.
TCAGAGAAACAGATGTAGTCTCTCCTCCTTCTAAAATTCATTCATAGAAGACAGCTGATAGGCCCTTAAATTTCTTTTTAATTTTTGTGGTATATTTGGAGCATTCTTCTAATGTTCAAAAATTATTTTTTAGACATTGTGACATTTCTTTTGACCCATTCTGCAAAAATTTGCAACTTCGCTGTAAAATGGGTGAGACTCTTATTCTATTTGCAATCTGAAATAAAGAAGAGGCTCAGTTTTTTTTTTTTTTTTGTCTTACAAACTAGTTGAAATAATAAGCAAAAAGGACTTTCGTTTACAGTTTTATCTTTCACTGGATGCCTAGTGTGGATTTCATTTTATTTTCATGTACATCAGCATTGTTATGTAGAAATACCGAGTGCCTATATCATGAAGACCAGGCCATTTCCTAGAAGAAAGTAAAGTCATTTCTAAATTGGACAAAGTTGGGGAAAACAACAAGAATAATACAAAGATAAAGGACCATGTTCAGGCTAATGAGACCTACTGTTTTCCTAGCAACCACTTTTCCACGTGTTATAATTGGGTAGGATTTATGCTTTAGGTTAAAGCTTCACTAGCAAGCAAATTTCAGAGATTTTAAAAATGTAAATTCAGTGATAACAATACATCCCTTAGGGAGCCCAGCATTATTTACAAAGTCAATTGGGGTATGACAGTGATCCTTCTTTTTATCTTTCTGTAGCTCCAACTCCATTTGTAGCTTTTTCCCTGAGCTCTACAACCTATAACTTAAACAGTGTATATGAGCCATGCTGAAGTCTGCTCTTCCCATCAGGGGACTTGTGCAATTGACTTGCTGTCCTGGTGGGAAGATGAGCAAATTGGTACGGGGCAAAAGGTCAATCTGTGTTCATGGTGTGCTAGTATCTTTGTAGATGAAAAAAATTATAATAATCCTCCTGGATGTACCACACTGTATGCATATCTTATTTAGAAAAATAAATCCCATGTACAAATTCTTTGAAGATATTTAAAAAGGAAACAAACTGACAGTTTTAGCATGGTACTACTTACTGACGGCCTTCTGCCTCTTTTGGTCTCAGATTTAGTGACCTGAAAGACCCATTTGAGAGGCACATTCATGACTAAGAATGTTATTCTGGGAAGTTCAGTTCAGATAGGATCCTTGTCGGTGGTCGGTGACAGCATCCGGCAACTGTCATCCCTTTCCTTTGTTAACTCTATATCCATTGAGTAGTAATTTAATAAGAATTATCTGCCATTATTTAATTTTTAATGAGCACAGCACATCTGAGCTTTAAAACCTTAAATGTCAAGATGTTTCACGATTCCATGGCCTGTTGGATTGAGATGTTTTTGGTAAAATCAATTAATTCTGAGTCAATCATGAGGGCCCTGTCACTCTGAGTCTGAGCCATCGTGTGCCATGTAAACATGATTAATAAAACAACACCCTGGAGCAAGAGAGGTCAATTGCTGGGTTGTGACATTAAAAACCGGACTGTGGCATGTTAACTGCTTTAATTGAGTTAACCGTCTCATGGAAAGACTGAAAGATGTCAAAATGAGAAACAGGGTCCCTCACTGTTTCCAAATGGTTGATGCAGGATTTTTTTTCAAGTGGCAAATTTTGCCACTCCGAAAGAAACATCAAAGTGAGTGATCTCTATAAAAAAGAATATTAAACACCACCATCAATAGAAAGACCAAAACTTGATGCGATATTTATAGGGTCTTCAGTAATTTTTATTCTTTTTAATTTTAAGGAGGATAATGATAATAAATTCCACAAGAGAATTTCAGAAGGTGTAATTGCTTAGGAATTCTAAAGAGGGAGTTTTGAAAAGTATTGGCTATTTTGCCTTTTGCAATCTCTTCCCAAACTGATTAAGCATTCTTTTCTAGGTTTTTAGAAAAGTAACTTTTTAATCACTTTAAAAAATCCATTTGCATAGAATAAAATATTTAGATCTTAAATATTCCAGTTTGATATGTTTTGAGCATAGCATGCACTTGAATAAAAGTGAAAGAAGGGGATAGTTGATTAACGGGTGTCAACTTATACTGATATGAAAGAAAAAACATAGTCTGTTTCCTAGAGGGGTGACCATAGAGGACTGTAAGTATTTTAAAATGTTAAGATAAAGAATTTTGGATGTTTTCAGCACATATAATAATTGTGATAACTCCTTGAGATATATGTATGTACCCTAATTTGAACATTACACAATGTATACACAACATATGCTAATCTGTAAATATGTACAATTTGACATATTGATTAAAAATTTTAAAAATGGAAGAAGAGAACGTTTACTATCCTAGAGGATATCCTCATGACTTGCTTGAGTTATGGCTTAATCATTAATGACCTGGATAACCTCTCTCTCATTTCCAGTACCATAGATTAGCTTTACCTGATTCAGAGCTTCGGATGGATGCAATTGTGTAGTACATAGCTTAACACAATGTCGTTTTTTAAATTATTATTTTATTTCATTCCATTTATGTATTTGGCACAGCGTCTCATTATGCTGCTCAGACTCATAGTGATCCTCCCATCTTCAGCCTCCCTAGTGCTGGGATTCCAGGCATGCACCACCACAACTGGGCTGTGTGGCTCCCTCGGTCCCTGTACTTGCCAAAGCAGGTACTTAGTCTGCTGAGATATCGCGCCTGCCCGTTGTCCTTGGTTTTCACTGGCGAGTCTTTACCAATATGGTCAGTATTAGTGCTGTGCTTTTTTTTTCATTGCTGATTAATATTCCAGTGCGTGGCTATAACACGATGTGCTTTCCTGTTGATGGACATTTGGGTTGTTTCCAATTTTTGCGCCAGTTTTAATACACCGCACTCTTGAATTTACCCTCAGAAATGCACTTTTTACATTGCTAATCTCCCACCTAACCAGACAAAACTGGTTTTTGGTTGTTCTGAGGAGGTTGGATGATTTTTACATGAGTGATAGAAAATATATATTTGACACTGAAGAAGAATTTAGTGATGGTATGCTTGTGCCTTAGGAAAGCTATACTTGCTTAAGAAAATTGAATTCATCAGGATATCTATTGAACATAAATATATAATTTTTTAAAAAATTGTATAAAAGCTTCTATAGTTTATGTAGATGATAGGTATTTATATGATACTTAAAATACTTATTTCGTACATGATGTCTGTAGCTTCTTTAGAACTAAAAATGTCCTATTTATTAATCTTTCTTTGTTCTAGAAGTTTAAGTAAATCAAAGTATAAAAATATATATTTGTGTGCATATATTTTTGGCTATCAAGTAAATGCCTGTACTAAAATGCCATAATTATGTATAGAGCTATATGTCTGTCCAGCAGACTATAATTATTCAGAACACAGTGGGCATACTGTTAGCATAATTTACCTCATTGTTCAAAATAGCCATTGAAATGGCCCTAAATCAGGTGATTGACAACTGCTTTCAGGGTCTGCAGGGATGGGCCCAAATATCAAATAAAAGGCATGCCTTGAAGTGTTTTCTAGCTTGTCATTTTAGCTGCAGCTAATTTTACATAATGATCCTTATATGAAATAAAATTTCACATAATGGATGATTTTTTTCCCTCTCTACTGTGAGTTCCTCATGAACTGCTTTTGTTTATTGATTACCTCTGTGTTTTTGAATCTTAATATGCAAGGCAATGCCAGGAACTCAGGAAGAAATAAACATTGGTAGTATGGCCGAATCCCTCCATTTAACACAGCCAAACTTGATTGATGTGTGTCTCATTTTTCTCTGGATTTACCATACTAATAAAAAATGGTGAAACAACAAATAGTTTGGTTAATGAAAAGTTAATTAAAATAATTTTCTGTATTTAATCTTTACTACATAGACAGTCACATTGTGATTGCCTGCTATCTGGCCAATCCTTTTTATTTCTCTGCTATGAAGCAATTTCATGCAGCTGCTCCTAGGAAAGTGCTTTCTGAGGCCTAGAGCCTGTGGATCAATCTACACAAATGATGCCATTTGTTTTCCCAACTTGAAAAATTATCTGCCCTTTTTGTCTCTGTTTCCTTGGCTACTAACCATTCTCTAGTCTTCTTCAAGTTGGCTTGGATTATAACATCCACAACATTCCCCAAATATTGCAAAGTCCAGCAGGCATTCCCCTTTCCTCATCTTACGCGAACTAGTAGCAGTGACACAATGATCATTTCATACCTTCAACATGTGCCCTTCCTGGCACGTGCCTTCTTTACTTTCAATTTGTTTTGTATTTTCTTAGTCTTAATTTTGGTCCTTCCTTCTTGATGCACACTAAGATTTTCCTACAGGCCACCTTCTCTATCTACTTCTCTATCAGATGACTGCTACATTTTTCATGGTTTTACGGTTTTCAAGTAGACTGTTCGATTCTTGGTTTGTACACCAGCCCTGCGGATCCCCTGGAACTCTGCACTTAGGTGTGTGACTGCCTACTTGGCCTGTCTCTGTGGACATCCAAAAGATATCCCATGCTAAGAACAGCGAAGGAGAAGAACTGGCTCCGTGTCTTGCCAGTCTTCTGAGGGAAATGGACTGACAAATCCCCATTTGTTCAAACTGGAGTCTCAGGAGTCACTGGAGACTCTGTACCATCCCATTCTTTCAGCTCATCAGCAACTTCCATGGGTTATGCTTCCACAGTGTGCCTGTCTTCCTCTGCATCATTCTAGTTTTCATCTGTTGCCTCTCTGTTGGGAGTTATTTTCATCTTTCTTTTGGATGACAGCACTTGGCTCAGATTGGCCCCCATTCTTTCCCTTGACTCTGTAAACTTTTTCTCCACATAGCGGCATGTTGAGTTGAATGAGATTTATAAAACCAAATCTACACAACTATATTCCATCATGTAAGGTCCCTCAATGATTTTGCATTTCAGCTAGAAAAAATCCAAACTTGTCATATAGTCTATAAAGTCATGCAAAAATCGTGTCCTCTCTTGGAATGTTCAAAATTCCTTAAAACACACCAATTTGTCTTCCACAAGATGGTCTCCTTACCACTGAGGGAATAGTGTAGTGTTCAATGACTGTTCTCCAATGACAGGCTTTCTAGTTTGACATACCACTTGCCCGCTGGATGGCTTTGAGCAAATCAATGATGTTTTCTATGTTTAACTTCATTTTCTCATAATATGGAAAATGAGAGAAATGAAAGCTTCCTCTGTAGAGTTGCTTTTTTTTTCTTTTGCAACAGGGTCTCACTGTTGTAGTTCAGGATGACTTTGAACTTTCTATGCAGCTCAGGGTGGCCTCAAGCTCACAGCCATCCTCCTGCCTCAGCCTCCTGAGTGCAAGAGTTGTAGTTGTGTGCGCCACCATGCCTGACTGTAGCATAGAGTTGTTTGAGAATTAAATGTAAAATGCATAGAAGAGTGCTCAGTCAATCCAGGTGCTCAGTGAGAATTAGCTGGTAGTATTACTCCTGGGGGTGTTGTCCAGCTCACATTTGCATGTCACTCTTTCGTTGTTGCATAACTCTCTTCCTCTTCCTCTTCCTCTTCTTCTCTTTCTTCTCCTTCTCCTTCTCCTTCTCCTTCTCCTTCTCCTTCTCCTCCTCCTCCTCCTCCTCCTCCTCCTCCTCCTCCTACTCCTCCTTCTTCTTCAGATCACACCTTAAACCACATTTCTTTAACATCCTGTTGGAAACTAACCCTGCTTGCCTTTCATTTCTTATTTGTGTCCATTATAGCTCTTATCGCAAGGTGTGTTTATTTTATTTCCTTGGTTGTTTCTCTTCTCCTCTCCTCCCCTCTCCTCCATTCCTCTTTCCTCCCCTCCCCTCCTCTTTCTTCTCCTTCCCTCCCCTCTCCTTCCCTCTCCTCCCCTTTCCTCCTCTCCCTTCTCCTCCCCTTTCCTCCTCTCTCCTCTGTCCCTCTTTTTTTCCTTTGGATTTCTAGAACATAAATTCTTGAAAAATTATTTTGGTTATAACAGCATAAAAAATTCAGTCATATACTACCTCTGCATGGTAGTCCTTGCAGTTACTCTACCCCCTATGTCTATCCTTTGTATGCACTATGATCAATTATAATTTATAATAGTTCTGCAGTGAGGTAGGTGAGATGGAGGAGAATGGGGAGTTACTGGTTGAGGAGTAGAGGATACTAAGAGGCTTGTAAAGGGGGCAGTGACATGAGAAGAAAAATTAGATGTGGGGATCTGATCCTTTTAGTTGAGTCAAAGGGTTAGTACGTAGAATTTTCAGGGATGTTTGTGAGGGTGAGAGGCACATATGTGAGGAAGAAGGGTCACTGTGTGATGGAGGAAGCTATGTGGATGTCAGGATAGGGAGGAACGAGGATTAATACTAGACAAGAAGGGAGTGACTGGAGGAGTGAAGCAACTTTAGGAGGAGGAGGAGTCTATGTATTTGGACAAATAATAAAAAAGTATGGAGTGAGTATTGTTTCGTGTATGAGGTGAAGAAACTAGTTAGGAGTCAAATCTCTAATATTTTAACCAATCTTTCTTGAATCCAAGCAATATAATCAAAGCTTTGAACTGTGGTCACAACAAAATGCAGATTACACACATTTAATACAGTCTTAAAATTATCTGTGAACACCTTACAACTTATGCGTAATGCTTTATGATCGCTTTATTCATAGGCTGTTAAAAGAGCCTGTGAATAAGTGGTGCCTTTTCACTACAAAACATGAAAATTATAGTGAAAAGTTCCAAGGGAGATGGATAAACAGATGGAAGGAATGATTTCTTAAGTATATCTTTGTGTTTGCTAACAGATTCTTAGATTTATGATATAAATGTTTTACCTAAATTACAAATATTCACTTGTAACAGATATTGATCATGTTCTATGCAACTGGAACAAAAGAATGAAGTCTAATGAAACAAAAACATATTCAATCAAGTTGTAGTTTATCTTAAATAAGAAATTTGTTGTAAGAAATCTGGAAGTTGTTCCAAGAGCACATGTAAGTATGCCACACTAATTTGGGGCATTAGGGATATGTGAAGGCCAGAGTTAGAGAAAACATTCTACTGAGGCCCTTACCATGAGTATGAATTGGTAGGTGAAAACAGAGATGATGAACATTTCCTACAGAAGCAGGTCCAAGATTAACATCTCTAGTAGACAAGAGTACGGTCAGTTACAGAAGAAAAATCCAGCCTCAGTTGATGCAACATAAAAAGCAAAAGAAGTACACAGAAAAGCCAGAGAAGAGGTCAGGACTGTGCCTTCCAATAGAAGCACTAGGAAACCATGGTGCAGACTGACAAGCCCAGAGGGGATGATGGCAGCCTTGGGCAGTATCAGGAGAGACAATAAGAGGTGGTGAGATTTGCAAAGTATTGGTGAGAAAGAGGTAGAGACAATTTGGTGATAGATCCGACATATGGAGAGAGGACAGCGCGTCTAAGAACTATTTCTAAGCTTTTAATTTAGGCAACTGAAAAACTGACTGAATTTCCTTGACATGATTTTTTTTTTTTTGTTTGACAGACAAGAGTAGAGTACAAACTGAGAAAGCTAACTGGAATTTGTTGGATTTGAGCTGTTCTTAAAACTTCAGCCCAGCAAGGTTGAGTTGAAAATATGTAGATTTTTTTTTTCTGGAGATAAGGGAAATAGCCTGTCCAGAAAGTATACACCTAAAAGTCAGTGGGATTCAGATGGCATTGGAGGCCAAGTATTGGATGGATTACCAAGGGAAGTCCTACAGAACATACATTGTGGGTGATCTTTGTCTAGCCTGACTCTGAAATCAGCTGATTAAATATCCTTTTCCTTGAGAGCAAACCTTGAGAGCTTTATATTTATATCTATATCTATATGGACCTTATTGGTCATTGATAATTTATTGAGATTATTTCGTAGGGTAAGAAGGTTAAAACAGAGTTAAAAATGACAACTTTGGAAGTATAATTCATCCAAACTACTATTAAACAAAAATACCTTTTTGTTTCCCTAAAACCAGAATTTGATAAGCTCAAGAGAGTAGGGAAACTATATATAATTTTTTTAGAAAGTTGAAGTGTGGAGGTGAGAGGGAGGGAGGCAGGTAGAGAAAGGGGGAGAGAAAGAGAGACAGAGAGAAAAACAGAGAAAGAGAGATTTCACGTTAAACATCTGGATGTATAATTGTGACACCTTTAGCTTTATCATAATTTTATAAATATGATTTACTAATATGGCTTAATAGCACAATACAGAGGCACTCAAAAGATATATGCAAATCTTGCAGTTGTGGTTCAAAAAGAGGTTCAGGATAATGGCTAGTTTTCTGTGTGGTAGGTTTAACACAGTGATCTTGAAGCTGTTAAAGCATAAACATGAGACTGCTTTATAATTTTGCATGAAGTTAGTCCTATAACTACAGTGCCTGGCACAGTGTACTTCAACCAGTAGGCAAACATTATTGTAGGGTTTCTCTTCCTGGACACGAGTGACATTTTGGTCTGTGTGATTTTTTTTTGTTGTGGGCTGTTACATGCGTTGTAGCATGTTGAGCAGTATCGGTAGTTAAAATACATCCCCATGGTAGTCATGACAACTCAAGATATCCCCAGACGTTTGAGGGTCTGGGAGGAAGCAAAAAATGTTCCTAGTTGAGAACAATGGATTTGTTCTCAAAGCGAGCGAACTTTGCCTTTCTGACAGATATTGGTTATTCTGAGTCTTTTGTCCTTCCTACTACATCTGGGAGCATGGAAGTGTCTCAATCCCTGAAGAATGTAAGAGAAAGAACCACTTGGTCACCTTATGGTCCAAGGCAGAGGTCACAGATCAAATCAGGTGCTGACGGGCACATTTAGTGAGGATCAGTGGTGTAGGGTTTGAGGCTGTTGATTGCCTATTAGCTCTCCAGGGTTCATTCCGGGCATGTATCCATGACTATTTTATGTTTCTAGGCTTTATGAAAGAAGGTTTTCACCAGCTGACAGTAGACCCCTTGTGAGATATCTTAGTAGACAGGCTAGAGGTCAACTCCAGAGGTTAAAAGTTACCATTTAATTGACTCCCTTCTTTTTAGGTCAAATTACATACAAAGAAGAGTCTGAAAACTCGAGTGAATCTGCCATTTCCTGAGTATGACATTTCCTTTGAAAATGTAAAACTTAATGACCAAATACAACGTAGTTATGATCCTTCAGCTTGAATTTGCTCATGTACTTGGCTAGTGACGTTATCTGACACATTTCCATTCTGGTGAGTTCTGTATACCAACTACACCTGCAGGCATCTATCATACAATATTTAGGGGCCTACTGCATTAAGCAGAAGCTGTACACTTTCCCAGCACCTGTGCTTTGTACACCCATCTACTTTGTAGGGAAGGCTTCCACTGAAGTATATAATGTATATACCTATAGGTTAAGGGAGCATTCCTATAATATCTACCTCTGGAGGAAGACAACAACGCATTCCTCACCAACAGTTCTGCAGGTGTCTTTGACCATGACCTTCTATTAAGCAGCTTTCCATACTTCTAGAAAGTGCAATTCAACTGCCTCCTGATATGACATGCTGTAGGATAGCAGCCAAGTGGAAACATGTATTGTTATGACAATACAGGGATATAAAACCATGCTCCCTGCCAGCAGGAGTGGAAACCTAGTGACCTAAATGAATTCAACCAGGAATCTATTAAATGATTTAATTTGGGGCCCATCCAACTATTGATTACAATTCCAGAGCTAGAGCATTAACAGTTTCAACACTCACATAGCCATGAGAGCCTGAGTAGGATTATTAAGAAAAACTACTGCAGAAAGGGGATAGATGTTTGCTACAAAGGGACTAGAATAACTAAAACAAAATTTTTTGATAAAGTTTTTATTCCCTATGCAATGCAAAAATATCCACAGATTGTTCATGTCAAAACATCAGAACATAACAGGTGTCTCAACATCTGAATGCATTCGGATGCTGAACATGTTCCGCCTTTTGAAAAAAAAATCTAAACAAAAGTAACCAGTAGGTTCAGGAATAGTAGACCATAGTGTCTTTCATACCAGAGAAAATGACTTGGTGTGAATATTGCATAAAGTAAGAAAGGCAATATGTAGTTATTGTTGCAAAGTTCACATTCACATTAAGAAGATGAAATGTAGTAGAACCTGTTCGAGGTGAGCTCAGCTGTGTCCTGTTATTTGTAGCATAACAGAGAAGCATGTCTGTGACTTTTCTCAATGCTGTTTCATAACCAAGCTGTGATTCTAGCTTTAAAACAAAATCCATAAGCAAACAGAGTTCAAACACTTTATTTTAGAAAATGAAAAAATAAGATTATAAACTATTCTCATCGCAGTTGAAGGCACTGATAGTGCAGAAGAGTGGAACGTAAGTTCATAAAACTTGTTTTTCTGATGCAATTGAAGAAGTCTTAAAATATTCCCATGGCTTTTATTTTTTTTAGCTTTCTATTAATTTTATTAAGAATACAACACTGAGAGAAAGGAATTCTCTAGGTGTTGCAGGAAACATTCTTATTAAGTCTCATGTGCCAATAAGAAGGATAGGAAAATAGACTCTTATGATTACTCATAATTTATTATCATTAATTCTGAGATTCGAAAAGTATCTGTCTTTGACTTTCACTAACTATAATTAGAGGGAGGGTAGAAATGAGCAAGCTACAAAAGATAAACTAAGACAAATAACTCATTTGCAAGCAAGAAGCTTATCAATTTTTGATACAAATGCAGAAGAGAATATTTTTACATTCAAATGTTTCCCTCTTGGGCTGGCAATGTAGATCAGTGGTGAGTGCCTGCCCAGCAAGCATGAAGTTATGAGTTCGATTCCCAGTACCAAAACAAAACCCAAAAGTTTTCTTTCTTTTTCTATTTCCAAACATATATCATTTGTTAGTTACAAGTGGTAAAGTCAAGTGAATAATCCTGAGTTCAGTTTCTCCTTTCTTGTCTGTACACCTTCCATGATGCCAGAGGCAGACATGACCCCTGTCTCAAATGACACATTGCAATCCAAATTTTTCTGCTGGTCTTGGTTATATCAGTTTATGAATGACAGTAATGGTAATGAATTAGTCACTGCCCTAGATAGTGGGGAATTCCTTGGCTTTATAAAGGTTATGTACTTTTTACCTCTTTAATTATTCTAGAGAAACTTATTATATTCAAAGAAAAAATAAATGAAAGATGTTTAGTTTGGTTACACATAGTTGTTAATGTAGACTTCAGTAATTAAGCTCAAAGAGATAGAATTTCTGTATGCAAATCCTAGATTTTCCACCTACAAGTCCTAAGATCACTGAAAATGCATTTCTCTTTCATGTTACCCTAACCTTATTATTGATAGAATAAAGATAATAACTTCATTTGACTTTTAGGATTGGTGGGAGGATTAAATAAATTTTGTACTCTCAAGTATAGTAAGTACTTAATAGGTGCTAGTTATTATTTACCATTTTACAGCTTATATCACTAGATCATTTATTTGTTCAGACATTTCGAAAAGAACTGGATTGGAAGTTGTCACATGGGAAGTTTTGAGTCTTCCTCACTCTTTATTCAAAATTTCATACTGAATTGATGAGGAAAAAAAAAAAACCAAAATTGTGTTGGCTTGCCTATTTGTTGGATATTTTGATGAGAATCATTCCAATTAATCCTCACATAGAGGCACCAAGGAAGATTTTGTCACCAATATTGATGGAAAGATTGACAATGGGAAGAGTTAGGTATGTAACATGCACACGAAGCTGAGGAGAGTGCAAATCTCAGTGTGCCAAGGGAAGCCATTTTCCACTTCATTCTTAGAGCACGCTTCCTGCTCTCCTGGGCTCTACACCCTGCCTGCTGTCCTTGTGAGGGTCTCTACTGTGCTCTCCTAGGTACAGACCCTCCAGCAAGGTCACCCTGGGCAGTAATGATCCATCAGCCTTCAGTGATGCAACTCATAGCCACGATTTAGGTGGAGCTGCTTCCTCTCTTATGTTCTTCCCTGCAAGGTCCCTAGAACCTAGATTTCTTCTTTGTAGAAATGTGGGAGTGATATTGTCCAGTGAGGCTGACAGAGCTTTGATGAACTCACTCTAGAAGTAATGATATATTCAAAAGCTAGTGATCATTTATAAAAGTTGTTAGGCTTAGGAAATCATTAGGAGACTCTAAAGTATGTCTTACAAAATATAACAGGGTGTGATGTGGTTAGTTTGAGAAAAACTGAGGGTGGCGCTGCACTAGCTGTCTAGGATCCAAGTTCCCATGTGAACTCAAGAGCTCTATGTGAACTCTAATCTGGTCACTTGCCATCTGTGATGATTAAGTCTCAGCATCAAGTTGACTGGATTAAGAAAAGCCTGCAGACTTGGTGTTGTTACAGGGCATTTCTATGAAGACGTTTCAAAGGAGATTAGTGTGTGAGGCTGAGCGGATTGAGCAGTGAACACTGCCCTCCACGTAGGCAGGCACCATATGAAAGGGCTGGGGCTAGATATAGCAAAGGCCGCCAGTGTGATGTGACTATCTCCTGAGGTTGGGATACAATCCTCTGCTCCTGCCCTTGGACATCAAAACAACAGGTTTTCTATCTTTGGGCTCTGGAACTTACACTAGTAATCCCCTCAGTTCCCAGGCCCCTGGCCTTAGCCTGGGAAGCTACACGGTGAGATTTCCTGGTTCTGAATCCATCTAGCCTTGGCCCGAGTTACACTGCCGGCATCCTTGTCTCCAGCTTGCAGATGGCCTATCATAGGACAGCTCCATAACAGCGCAAGCCAATTTCTCCAATAAATCCTCACTCATGTATTCAGAAAGGTGTGGGGATTTTTTTTTTTTTGAAAACCCTAATATACCACACTATGTTCAAAATGGTTCTGAAATTACATTCAAGCACAGAGAGGTTGCTATCACCAGTTAACAATGTTCTGACCAGTCATGGAAAGGAGGATTGGTATCTTTTATCTGTTTGTTATCTTTGTGCAAAAAGCAGTAGCAGCGTTTTCAGTCAGTTTAAATGTGGCATTTATCATCCATGAGTTGATTTTACAGATCCTTCTGGCTGCTTATGTGGGCTCCTTTTCTCAGTAATCTTTATGCACTCCTCTTGAAGATATTCAGTCTCTTGAAATAAGAACTATTCTTTGGTCAAGTGGCTTCATTATTCTACTGAAAGCAATAAAAACTAAATTCTGCGAAGCAACACCCACACACCACTATCTTTATTTTAATGATTTTGAGAGTATTGGAATTTTTTCTTAGAATTGGCACCATATTACTAATACAAATATCACATAAGTAGCAGTGGTAAATTATGAAAATAATAATAAGAAAAATTTTAATAGTTTAGATCTTGAGTTTGAAGAATGAGCCAATATTTCTATATTCTATTAAGTGACATAATTCTTTGAATATAGAATTGCATAGAACCGAGTTACGTGATCATATTCTTTCAAATTTGTATGTTTTATTTTAATTTTACTGTTTATGGATGGTTTCCAGGGGCAAAATTAAATGATGGGAGGATTAATGCTATGAGGAGTTTTAGAGGATTTTATTTCTGCATTGACTGATATGCACTTAACCTTGAATGATATTGATCCATATTTAATAGAGAAGTGGGTAGATTCTCAGAATATCTCAACTGGAGTATTAGCAATTTAAAACAGCAAATGTATAGATAATCTTTTTTACATTACTTGAACATGTATTGTTTTAGATATTAGCTAATGGATTAAAGAGAGAAATCAGTAAAAATAGGTATCTGTCTTCTTTTCCACAGATAAAAATGCACTTAAATTTAGATAGTTACTAAATATTTGAAAAAATACATATAACTTCTTTGTTACATTTTTTAAAAAGTAATACTGCCCTGGATTTGGTTACTGAAGCACAAAATTATTTCAAGGAAATTTATCAACTATTCTAATTTCTAAACATTACAGCAGTTGCATAGATTCATACCTTATTTAAATATGTTTAAACATATGACTATTGAGATTGACTAAATATGAATTGCTATTCCAAATAACATTTATTATACTCCAGTAAATTCAGTTTATTCGAGACCCAGTCCTAGCCCAGGTCCGGTGAGTGTG
>NW_004524725.1:2390501-2406292 GCF_000260255.1 Octodon degus
TTGTCAATAAAACTTTGAAAAAAACAAATAAATTCAGTTTATTCCACTTATTTATTTACTTATTTAATTTCTTGTGGTACTGGGGACCAAACTCAGGACCATGTGCTTGCCAGACAGGCACTTTTAGCAGCAGAAGAGTTTCCAGAAAGGCTATATCCTGTCTGTGGTTCTTTCCTACACTTGACTGTTGAGTTATATCCCGAGCTCCAATTCAGTTTATTTCAAAATCACAATACTCTTCTTTTACAATTTGATCTTCACGTGTGTACATGGAGAACTGCTCTATAATAAATAAAGTTGATTTCCAGTGTAAAAATGATTGTAGAAGTCAGCATTTTCACTGTCTCCTGTTAATCATAAAAAGAATAAAAAGCACGAGAAACTAAGAAACCAAAACCTCACAAATTTCTTCTTCAGTTGATCCAGGAGACAGATATAATGCACGTACACCACAATATGTGAAGATTGCCAGAAGTCTCTAATGTCTGGTGGAAGCTAGAAAAAAGGAATTAAAGGAAAGAAGCACAGAGAAGCGTGCGAGGAGCCAGGGGAAGCAGAATTCAGAAAACCAACGCAAATATGTACTTTCTGAACTGGCAAGCATGTTAGCTTTTGTTTAAACAGGGTTGCTGGAAGTAGAGGCTGTGGTCAGCCTTTGCAGACAGTACCTGAGAAGGAGTGAAGTGTGATAAGAGACGACTAAGGCATATGGTATTCACTGGAGAATACAGGGGCTGGGGAGATAGCCCAGCTGCATAAGCACAGGGCTGGCCGGCAAGTGCAAGGTCCAGAGTTGGATTCCTGGCACAAAAACCAAAAAACCAAAAAACAAAATGCAAATCATGTAACACTACTGAAAAATATGTGATAAAAGAGTAGGCGAAGACGAACACGCTAAATAAGGGTAGTATTTCAGGTATGTATTGTTGCTAATTTAATTATAATGGTAACACACTTAGTAAAACACTATAATTTATAAATTCTAGAAAAACTAAACCTATTGGCCACCAGCACAGTGTGGAAAATATAAAATAAAAAAATAGACGAGTCTGTTTCTTGCTCATATGACAGACCAAGATGGGCAGCACCGGTCGGTGAGGGAGATTCTAAATAGAGCAACTCAGGCACTTTTGGTCCTTTGGTTTATTATTTTCTAGGTCTTTGCTATCACCACGCAGCAGTCAAGTGTAGGTAAGAACCAGAGACAGGGTGCAAACTCTTCTTAAAACTCTTCTGATGCTGAAAAAATTCCATCAGTTCCCCTCCCGTTCCCCATTCCCATGGCCTCATGACCTCCGTGGTTACATCCATGGAACGGAGGCCCGGATGTGTGGAGTTGAATCAGGTCTGCAGAAGGGGAGGGCCCAGTACGTGCTGAGCTGCACCGAGACTGCCACGTTCTTGAGCTCCAAAAGGAAAGAAGAGGCTGGCAAGATAATTAAAGAATGGAAAGATAACAGGGATTAATAAACTTGAAAAGAGAAAAATTGTAGCACTAATTAATAAACCTCTGAAGTATGGAAAGTTATATATTCTGCTACCTTTCAAGTTAAAAGTGTAATTAAGAATATAAATTTGCATTGCTTGTTTACACATAAAACAATGTTGGAATGATAGATAGCAATAGTAATAGTAGTTACTGTGTGCGTTTGAAGGATTTGCAATTAGATGAGGGGGTAAGGTGGGAGATATCTTGTTGTTTGTATTGTATATTCTTTTGATTTTTAAATTTAAATTTTTAAATGGGTTATGCCATTTATTCAGATAAACCCAAAATGTAAAGTAAAAGAAAATATAATTATTTAACCAAAACTTGAATTTCAAAGCTTGAGTTCTCGATTTCTTTCCATAATGTACATTTGAAGAGAAAAACAAAGCCCTTTGCTCAGGATCTATAAGGAATCAATTCACGATGCACTATCCTTCTAAATGACATAGATAAGCACTGTGAGATGACAGTCATAAGAACTCATGAGTATAGGTAATTTGCACAGAGTGATTCGTGATACCTGGTGGTACTTGGCATAGTACATGGTGACTGTGCTTCTAAAGCTTGGCCTAGGGATTGTCTCCCTAGGGCAATGTTGAGAATTATTAGACTCCCAATTTTATATCGAGTTGCCACATTGTTGGGGATTTTTTTCCTGTTTGTGGCACTGAAAGTCCACACAACAGGGTCTCCCCAATCTTAAAATTTATTCCCTGAACTGATATTAAGAAATGTCTTTGATGGTTTAAAATATATCTAATTCATTCATCTTTCCTCAATATGTACAAAATCTGAGGTTCTCAATTAACCCTCCATAAAGAAGTGACGCAAGATATTTTGTATGTGTTAAGTCAACCAGTGCAAAACCAACACAATGGGTCTACATGAGGTGACTATATGATGTATTTTACTTTCACATTCTTCTGAAAAGAAAGGAAGACAATGTTTCATAGCATTGGCTTTCTGTATCAGCTGGAGATGCTCTACTATTAAGGGAAAGTGAATGATGGAAGAGTGAAGAATAATGCAATCAAAGAGGTAATCAGTGAGTTTAAAAAAAGAAAAGAAAAAGGAAAGAGAAGAGTAATGAGAAGTACGGTAAAAGCTCAATTTTACCTGCTTCTTTTCGTTACGCTAAACTCTTCTTTGACCTCACTTTCCTCCTGAAATATCTCAGGATAAAGATACTTCAGACAGTCCGATTTTAGTTTTAGGTTTATTTTTCCTCTCTTTTACTCTCATTTCTTACATAAGCAATAAGAATTTCTTTTTAACCCGGACCTCTTTTTAAAAAGTGACCCAGCTGAGATGGGTCAGAGTGACAAACGAAAGAAAATTTCACTGCAGAAAGGAAGTGAGTAGCGCAGATAGCATTTTCCAACAGGATTACCACAAGCTGTCCTGCACAGCATGTCCTATGTGACCCAGTCAGATATGTCTATTTTGTAAGGTCGATCCCCAAGACTATGCTTTGTGGATTCACATGAATGGTTGAGGAGGGACAATCAAAATACAGCCAAAGTTGTGACACGACTCCTTTGTCTGGAATAAGAGATAGACTCTATGGAGATTCCATACTGTTTGAGGTCAAGGTGAAAAGAAAGCTTCTGTTTGGTTCCAAGCCTCCTAAGTGGTGATTTTGAGGAGAAGGATCCCTTTGTTTTAAAAGCTGCTATTGCATTGTTTATAATTCTGTAGTTTATGGGAATTTCAGTGCTAACAAGAGTAGCCATGAGCTCTGGTTTCCCTGGAAAGCCTTAGCTTATGCTTATTGCTGCAGGAAAATGATAAAGATAATTTCTTTTTATCCCCCAATGTGTTTCTGTTTGGATAGTAGATTATACAGTCTACCTAGGAATGACCAGTTTGTGATTTTATAAATTTCTCATGTGAGACTAGGGAACAGTACGTCACTATGTTCAGATCTCTTGTTTTCTAATGAGCAGGGGGATGACTGGCTTCCAGTAGATCTATCTAATTGGGAAGACAGCTTCAGGTCTGTGTATTTACTTAAGACCTTGAATGGAAGAAAAGGAAACCCAGTGCTAACTGTGTTTTCCAGGAAATTTACCACATCACATATGAAACAACTCAAATTATTCAATAATTAGTCTATGTAATATTCCTATAAGATCAACTTAGAGTAGGAGGTCAAGAAGGTGCTGGGAAAGTGTTTTATTCTCACTGAACCTCTAAGAGTAAAGAAAGAAAGGAGGCATCTGATGGGTAAAGGAAACAAAATTGGAGAAGCTCACACTCTTTCAATTCACCCAAGTGACAAATTCATGTAGATAATTACAGAAATTTGATGTGTGCTTCTAAACAACTCTCAGGATTTTTCTAAGAAGGTTTGCTGACTTTTGTGTTTTTACCCCACCTAAAAGTGTGGTATTTTCCCATGTATTCCCTAAGGGCATCTTGCGCAAACCATGTTGTGATGTTTGTGTATTTTGTGTTGTGTTTTGTTTCTTTGTGGATAAGGAACATGTCATAATCATTTTTATAACTCAAACACATACTGTTGGACTTGAATACATGTCATGTGCTCAATGTTTGCTAAAATAAAGCAAAAAAATAAGTTTTAAACAAATGATTGATTCAACAAAATTAACTAAAATTTTTCTCAAAAGCTTTTAATGTAGCCTTAGAGAAACTGTCTCAAAAGTAGTCATAATAAAAAGGAATGTATTCTGATCTTCATAGGTTAAATGATTGAAATCAAAGTTCTTAGATATTTAGCACTTACCTACAGGAGGAAGCCTGAAGGAATAATAATTGTAATGTTGTCATGAAACTTGGATTCTAACTGGGACTCTTCTGAATGCATCTTTCCACTGAAAAATAACACTAAGTCATCTTTATAGGAGAGTGTTGACTTCTGACTCATCTAACATGATTAGATCAGACTTATTCCTCCTTTGCTCTGCTTCTTTACTAAGGAAAAATGATAAGCTATTATTGGGAAAATATTAAGAATATTTCAAGTAAATATGATAAAAGTCAGATATATACAAAGTCAATAAATCAGTGAACTCAATTTTTGAAGACTCTATACCTTTAACCAAAATATCTTTTCATTCTATATTTAAATATATAACTAATTAGATACATCAAATCAATGCAAAATCAACTTGGATACATTTGATAAGGGGAAGGTTGGTTTAATATTCAGCCTTTTATTAACATTTGAGTTTTTGTTAATATAACAAGACACAGTGTGAAACTATAGGCTTGGAAAGAATAAAAGTGTACAGAAGAAGTTAACTTTAAGGATCTCTACAGTGATTTTATATTAGTATAATCCCTTAGCTTTAATACACATTTAGCAGTGAGGCCCTGACTCAGAGTTGAAGCAGAGTTGCATGACCACATAGTATATTGAATGTGCTCAGGACAATTCAAGTGGAAATAGATCACAGACCTTCAATTATTCATATTGGCTCCCTTGATCAAAACCAATTCACTGGATAATTATACACTTCTCCATCCCTTTGGCCTGATAAGCTCTAATTGAGTTAGGGGATAAGGCAGCAAACTGAACTTTATGTTGGTTGTTTGTTCCTTGGGTTTAGCTTTAAATATGGAACTTTGGCTTTAAATTAGGATTATCTATACTTACAAGATGGCCGGAAACTCTTGGGTCTTTTTCTTCAAGTGGATTTTTTTGAGTGTTGTCAGTCTTTGGTTGAGATATTTTCTATGGGTCTGTTGTTAGGTGGTGCACTAATGCATTATGCATGATTCCTGGCTGCTCTTTGTACAAACAAGCTGCACAGTGTTCCCCTGTGATTTCCCACATATGCTGAGTCTGCAAATTTCTGATAATATTTACTCGGTCAGGAATAATTTTTTTCATAATATTAATACCGTACTTTCATGATAAGTTATCAGGGATGAATAACTTATCTACTGTACTTATGTAAAACATTTAAATATTTAAAGCATCAAAAAGTAAAAAAAAATCTTCCTTCACTGACATTACTCAGTGAATATATTTTCTCAGTAATATGAAGCTTTTATAACATTGATTTATTATATTAAAAGTAAATGCAAAACTTCCGGAATAAAACCTTACCCTAAATATTTATAGTTTGAAAGTAAATCTTATTAGTGTTCTGTATGAACCATTAATTATAGTAGAAGAGGATGAATTAGTTTTCATTCCTTATATATCACCAACTTCAGAATACATAAAATCTTTATTTTCCAGGAATCCTTGGATAGCAGTAGTAGAATATATAAACATATAAAATTAGAGCTAGAGAGATAGTTGAGCAAATTAATGGACACTGTAGGAGGGATAAGTGTTAGGGTGAAAAAGTCTTGACACAAGGTTTTGAGAGTTGCTTTCTAGTCTGAATGCTGCTGTTCCTTCAGTGGTGCAAAAATGGTAGTCTTTCTCTACTCGTTTATAAATTATTGGTCACATTTGCCCTGCCCACCGAAGATTTTGTAATGGTCAAATAAAATAACATCTATGGGGATGCTTTGTAAGCTATCCAACACTATATCAATTGAGTGCTGTTATTTCATTAGGTCTTGGCACTATGAAGTTATGTCCAATTGATCGATTATGGGACCATACATTTCCAGGTATCTATTGAGAAAGCTGCCAGTGAAAAAGACAGTTTCATTCATTTTCTTTGATATTATAAAATTAATACCTAGGAGAAAGCTTAGAAAATCAACTTTAAAAGCCATTGCCTCAAAATATACACATTAAAAAGAAAAAAAAAAATACCAGACTTGCCGCTTGAAAGTGAGTTCAGTAGGTTAGGAGGATTGCTCTATGAGTCAGCTAATCGGATCATGCATACCAGGTTGTAGTGATTCCCTGAATTTTCGCAAAAATGGGCCTCATGATTTAGCTGAAGGCAAAGTAAATTCAGGGAGGTACTATAAGGCTGTGAGGTCCTGAAGAGTTTCAGGGAAGGTGGGAAGAGAGCACAGATTATCAGCTGATCTACAGAGACGTAAGCAAAAATAATGACTGTCAAAGGCCAAATCATGTTGAAATGAAAGAAGACCCATACAGGTTTCCCTCATCCTAAGCTAAAGTGTATTTTGGATATAAATATTCTCCATTATTTTTGCTATTTGAGAGGCTCTGGAATCTTTAAATGTACACTTTAAGAATATTTAGTATACTTCATCAGATTGCACAGTACTACCTAAATCAAATTACACAAACAGATTAAGACTTTTCTATAATCATTACAACCCTTTCCTGTATGTGTAATTTTAATAAATCTGATTTAATAGCTAAATTTCCACAAAATTATCATCTTACAGTTATATTTTCTGCAGTATTCACTGTGCCAGATTCCACCGGAAACACTTCCAAATAATGAAAATGAATTCAGAGTGAGGGTAAACAGTTTGGACATTTGTTAAATCAGGAAAGCTGCCTCTTAATGGGTGCCACTTAACCTTGGTTTGAGCCCATGATACTTCACAAGAAAATCATACAAAATTGGGTGACATTGCTGGAAGAAAGCTAGTCTGCAAACAAACCTCAGCCCTGCAAGCCAGCAGGGTATTTCATGTGCTGTGGGGGTACGTGTGTTAATTTAAATAAATAATATTTCAAAGAAACTTTAGGTTTAGCATTTCACCATATAATCTTTGAAGGTATACTCCAGATCAAATTAATTTATTGATATCATCCTCTTCCCCTGTTACTGTCTTTTTCTGGGTGTTTTATGACACCATCTAATATAATGATACTAGGAAACATGGAAAAGTGACCCAGAAGTCGAAGAATCCCACCATTTCCCTTTGAGCATTCAATACCTACAAGCGAGAATTTCTAATTGGTGTCTATTTTTGAGGAAGCTGCTAAGATAATTACTGAGGAGAATGAACAGGGAGAAATATAAATTCTTTCCTTCATCAACTTAGAACAGCAATGGATAAAGAACTATTTCTATATAAATAAAGAGCTACAAGAGTAATAACCTTTTAAAACTGTGTGGATAATTCTTTGAAAGTTCATAAAACATCTCATTAAAACAAGAATAGTTTCTTTTACCCCAGTGCCTCTATATTCTCATTCATGGCAATACTCATTGGCTCTTCTCCGACACTCTTCCTTTAACTTGCTGGTGCTTTCATATATTATGCCAGGAGAAACTTAACCTCAAGGAGACCCCTCCATCAGCTTCTGTGATGTATTAGTCACTGTCATTCAGCAATGAAGGATTCAAAAGCTTGGCGATGCATGCTTTTCTTACTTAACAATGTAGACCAACCTTTTAAATGTACTTCAACGTTCTTGTGAATAATATCTGGTCAGCATAAATCAAGACTGTGCAGCGCAGTTGTATCAATTGTCTTGTTCTCTCCTTGCCCTTTGGTTCCTTGATCTGCCACCGACATTACCCGAATTCACTCAGTCTGCTAAATATGTCTCACGAAGAAGAGCTCTCATTGTCAGGTGCTCTAAAAATAGATTAAAGAGATCTTATAATTTTGAACACAATGTAGACAGAGAATCAAGTTCTAAAACCACCTGTAACATGCCTTTGCAACATGGATTTACAATACACTTTGGGCTTCAATGGGATCTGGTGTCAGGAAATCATCTACTTAATGAGGCATCAATTCTAAGCCAAAAAGAAAACTAATGACAAAGCTTTGCCCCTACAACTGAGCCATTATTTTTAAAGCTATTATTAAATTTTTAGTACATTTTAGAAGTCCAGCAGAATTAATGAACTTATGAAAGCTCTCAACAATATTTTATGATGAATGGACCCTTATATTTTAACGTGGATGCCATTATTTCTGTAGAACTAAACCAAAATATTTACGGCATTTTTATAGGGCTAGTTAATTTATTATTTCAGTCATTCATGGATTGAAAAAAATGAACTTGATGTTTTACTCTAAAATGCTAATGGCCACTTACCTGGCATTTGAGACGATGGTCACGGAGACGGTCTTCCCAGCATGAGGCTGACCCATTGCACGCGGATGTGCCGACCTCTGCGATTTCCTCAAATGTGGGAAATTCAGCTGCACAATTTGTGGTAGTGAGGCGCTGCCTTCACACTTTCCTCTATTTTTTTTTAATAAAAAAGTAAAATGGGGCCGGGGAGATGACTCAGTGGAATAAGCGCTTCCCTGGCAAGCGCAAGAACCTGAGTTCAATCCCGCTTCCACAAAAAAAAAAAGTAAAATAAAATGCTAATGGAATAATATGCCAAAGTATTTCTAGAAAAATATGCCAGTCAGTACTAAATAAGCAATAATGTGTAATTATTTATTTCAGTATGCATTCTTTAGATTTAGCATTAGCTTTTTTCTAGTGTCAAGACCCGTCCCTCTCTTAATTCACACTATGCATCCATGTATGTTCCAGTTGTGTGAAGCTAAGTTAATTAAATTCAGTTAAATTTTATGTCTCTACTGTACTGTTGAAAATACACAAAACCCATTTTGTTTTTTAAGGTACAAGTTATTGTCAGGGAGATAGCTCAGTGACATTATGCATGCCTGACAAGCACAAGGTTCTGAGTTTGATCCCTGGTGCAGAAAGAAAAAAAGGTCAAAGTTATTTTGTTTGAAAGCAAAAACTCAAGTTTTTATTCTTATTTTTAGCAGTTTATTTTTTTCCAGTACAGGATATTCACTTGAACATTATTAACAGAAATGTTAATACATGGTAGAAGATACTGTGCATAATGGAAAGAGAGGTATATAAATAAAACCTGAATTTATTGTAGGGTAAACTTATTGTAGAAATTGATGGCAATGTCTAAGTGACCATCAGTGATGGCTTTGGGAAAGGCATGAAGGAGTTAGTACAGCTTGGAATGTGGGAGATCTGATTTAGTTAGCTGGCATTTAATTTTTCCTCCTTGAATGTCTCAGTATCCTTATAATTCAGCAATTTGTAATCTTAGTTTAAATACTTTCAGTTTTGAAGCTCTAATTATAGTTTATATAATTCGTGTTTTCCAAAGAACACTGTTTCTTTCTACATAGAAATGTTTGTGTATTTCTTTCAAATGTTTAAATATTTTAGCATTGGTAATAGGAAAAAACTCCTTATAATAGCTTTATTATAGCCTTATTGAAGAAAATGGAAGCTATATGTTAGAAGTCTAAAAAAAAGAGTTAATTTTGAAATTTGACTACATCATTTTTAGTGGGATTCATAAATGTGCATAATGTTTGCAGGCAGAAAAGTAACAATAATCACAGCTGCACAGCATTAAATTCAGAATTCATAGTGGTTGTGGATATTTGACAACCTGAAAATTGCCTATTGCTTATAATTTTATTTTACAATTTTCATGAAGGAAAACTCCTGTTCTTTGACACTTTCCTAGGAGAGATTTTTATCCTTCAATGTCATGTTATTCCCCACGTCTGGCCTTTTCACTGCTTATCCTTATGACCACACTACCAAGAGTAAGGGAGGAGCTCCTATAAATTTTGGAGCTTTCAACTGAGGGTGGAGCTAAAATTCATCTATATTTCATGGTTCATAGATTCAATAATGATGGGGATTTTGTCCTTTAGAAGAAAAAATTTTGTGTATAAGTTTATCCAGAAAGTGAGAAAGATACTCAGTTGTATTTTCAGTAGCACTTTTCATGGCTGGGTCATTCCACTGTGTTAGTGAATTGCTTTATAAGGTAACTATGCTTTTTTTTTTAATCTATTAGGAAGTAGCTGATGAAAAACCATTTGGTTGTTTTACAGAAAATCAAGTCAGTTGATTGCATTCAGTGATCAGAACTAATTAATTAATTATATCTAAACTAATTTTAAGTGTCATTGTTATTTTCAATATTAAAACAACCAATACTCATTTCTTCGTGTCATATACATGAAGCATGTATATACATGTATGTATGAAGATAGACACATAAATGACACAAATAAAGGCGTGACACTGAAAGTATGAATACACATTCTCTACCTTCCATGTATTAATGCATTAATTAATATGATCCAGCAACTGAATTCAGCATAATCTGAACAGCAGCCTAAAATTGTGTGTAATTCAGGCCATGGGACTGTTAGCTAGATTATTTTAACTTGAATTGCAGCTCTGCCTCATTTTAATAATGGTCTTTAGGAAAATGAATGAACTTTTTGTAATTCAGTTCCTTTATTTGAAAAATGGGTGTTGTAATAATGCTTTATGTTAGGAAAGCTAGTAGGAAGACTACTAGGGTTAGCTAGTAGGAAGACTAAATGAGTTAATATTTGTAACACACTTGTGTCTGGTGTTGTGAAAGTGCAGAGTAAGTAAACAAAAGCTACTCTAGGGATATTTAAAATAGCATTAGAGTTTTCAGTGAATGGCAAGATCACTTGATGACATACGATGCATGGAGGAAACAAAGCTTGAGTTAGATCTGGGAGGTAGAAGGAAGGAAAAAGGTAGAAGAGGTCTCACTAGGTGGACATGATGCAGCATGTTGCCCAACCTGGGCGGGCCTGGTCCAAGGATGTAGATTTTCAGTAGCGAGCATGTGAGGAAGGACAACATGCTGAGGCTGACCTCTCACAGACCGGTGCAGCATCAGGATTACTTCTGGGTGGAAGAATCACCAAGTCCAACTCGAATTGCTAAGGGTTGGGCATGATGAACATGGACATATTTCGAGTTGGATTTTACTATCAAAAGGGGGAAAGTAGCTGGGTTTTTTAGGCAGTTCACTGATCACAAATGTCAGCTTTTCATTTCAGGATGATCAATCCACTTTGGAACAAGGCCAGCTGTGTGCCTCACATTCTCTGCTAAGTTACCAATGAGCCATGAAACTGGCATCCAGCACCAGACAACTGGCATGTCAGCCCTCATTACAGGAAGGGTTTCACTCTTGCTCCCTTTTTTTGCTGCATGACTTTAGCTCCCAGCTAATTTTCTGCTACCTAATTAGCTCCTGGATACCCGTACACTGTTTGCAGGTTTGGCTCCATTTATCATCCCTTTTTGCTCATTCTCCATGCTCTTACTGGAATAGCTTATGTTTATTCATTTACAAGAACAAGTCTGCCCAGTTGAGCTTTCATCTGTAGCATCCCACCACAAAGTCTTAGGCCCTCTTATGTGGGATACAAGTGGATACAGGAATTGAGATCCCAGAGTTCAACCCATCTTGGATGGAAGCTCACAGTAGCTTGGCAGTGCACCATGTCCCGAGTCAAGGAATAGAGAAGTTAGAGCAGAATTCCAGCCTTATCAAGGAAGTGGAATTCAAACAAGAATTGAGGTGGAAGTTTTGTCAACTGCTCAGAAAAGCTATAAGTTAAAAGCCTTTAACAGATGCTGTTGTTACATGAAGAGGATTTTTTATTTCCAATGTATTTCTAACATCAATAGCATATAAGGAACTATGTGTATATAGTTTAGACACCAGAGAAGACTGACCCTAGACTTAAAGCCCTCATAAGAAGAAGAAGCTGAGGAAGATTCATGAACCAAAATGAGGAATTAGATCTGGGAGGTAAAAGGCGGTTTTATTTTCATGTATTGCCTAGGACTGGGAGACGAGTTTAGGGCCAGAACAAGCAGGCTTCTAATGCCAGGAAAGGGATTTGAATTGCTTTGGGGGCAGGGGAAAAAGTTAAATACACTGAGCAATGATGTGTGTGAAAATTAGCTGGCAGTTGTCTATGAGCTGAAATACAATAAAATAGGAAGAGCTGAGTGCAATTAAGATATTCTTTATTCATAGAGACAACATTTTGAGCTTTAAGTTTTTGGTATTTAACATTTAGTAGCTGCTTAATAAATATTTATGTAGTGAGAGAATAAGGTAATTACTCATACCCTCTTCGAATTAGTAAATAAATTTATGTTCAGCTAATCTGACCCTTTATGTGGTGTATTAACTGATCTGACAGCTTTTATGAATATTTCTCATCAAATGGAAAATTCAGCATATATTGAGACAGCACATTTCATTGGTGCAGTGGCATTTTTCTACGATTAAGAAAGTTGATGCTTATAATGAGTTGGAAGAGAAGTTAATTGTCATTGTCTTCTTTCCCTTGATGGTAATGACTGCATTTCAGTCATAGGTTTCTAGAGTCATGTGAAATGTCCACCACTGTCTCTGATGTGGCTTCTGTCCCCTCATAAACTGAACCAATGCTCTTTTCATGAACTCCATTAGCAGCTGTAGCTTGAAAATGCTCACTGCATCAGGGTTTATCACAGTTTTTTCACTGCTAATCTCAGTGCTTGGGGCAGTCCTGATATAGAGTTGGTATTTTTAAATGTTCATCTTGTACAATTTTCTATTGATATTCTATAGCACAAATGATGCTTTTCTAGACTTTGACATGAAAGAAATTAAATTAAATTAAATTAAACAAAGGAAACCTCTTCTCTCCTAAAGTTTTTGTTGGCAGTGTGGGTAAAGAGAGAGACAGAATATATACATAAAGACAAATACTATAAAATTTATGAGTAGTTATAAATGTTACCAAAAATAACACTGGGTAAAAGGAAAGAATTGGCGAACTCTTATTTTAGATACATTATTTATGGAAGACTGTTCTTGGAATAATATTTGAGCAGAGAGTGGCATGAAGTCAAGGAACAGGTCAGCTCTCTGGATATCTGGGAGGAGAAATTCCAGACCACGAGTGAACAGTGATTGTTTATAGTCATTTCTTGTTTGTGGGATGATCTATTTGACACACACAACTTAAGGGAACAAGAGTTTACTTTTCAGAGGTTTCAGTCCTTGGTCAGCTGACTAAAGCAGAAAAATCACGGTGAGAGTGTCTGGCTGAAGAAGAGCAACTAAGAGAAAGAGCAGGTTGGAAAGAGTCAGAGAGCAAAGGTTCAGGAACTAGACATAGTTCCCCAGGTCATGTCTCCACCGTCCACCCAGAGACATCCAAAACTGTCCTATGCTCATCTTCCAGGTGTCTTCCTAGCCAATCAAATTGAAAATCAAGATGCACTATTGTGGTCATTGAACTGAGTTGAATTCTTTATTCCTAAAAACATCAGGATATGTGCTAGGCATGTTGACATTTTGAAATTTTGTTTTTTTAAAATTAGAATATATTTTTTATTTTAAAATTTTGTTTCATAATTTTATTGATAAACAAATAGCAATGAGACAGTTTCAAATCAAATCGCTAGGACAGTTTAAATAACTAACACACTGCATACATTCTTCTTAGTGGTTAATTGCTGTACAAGATGCGGACTTGAGATCCTATTTACAAACACCATTAGAACAAATCATTCTATTCATTAAGAGAATGTGACTATATATCTATCCTAACCACTTTGAATACACAGATACAAAATGGACATTCATCTGTATACCCCTTTTTTGCTAAGTTCCGTTATTTGAATATTATAGGTGTTTAAACTCAGCAAAATATTATAAAAGAGTCTAGCAGCCCATAATAGCATCGGATCTTCCATTTAACTGGCAATGTCAGAAATTGTTGACCTGAGTCCCCCACAGTTCAACATAAGAGCATGGCTTTACTTCCTATATTTCGTCTTCATACCTTTCTACTGGATGGTTAAGACCAAGGTAAAACAGGACCTATGCAATAAGAGTTGTACATTTTGGGTCTGATAAGGTCAGTGAAATCCCCTCAGGATTTATCCTGAGATCCTGTACCTCAGATTGTAGAACCTTTGTCAGTGTCAGCCATGTGGATGAGTCAGGTCACTGCTTGGCCAATGTGCTCTCTGTGAAAGCCTGAGAGAGTGTTTTCTCCCCATGTGACTCTCCTTAGGCACACTCTACATCATCGATCACTTTCCTCTTTGGCCCCATAATCTTCTTGATCAGAAAATTTGGGACACTATCGAGTTACATGACGTTACAGTACAAGTTCTCATATGTCCTGAGACTTAATTGACCTTAGAAGGTTAGGGCCAAAATGTTGGCTTTCCTTGTAGCCCTCCTTTTTCTCTAATTTTGGTCTGCAAACTTAGGTTGTTAACCATCCAGAAGACAAGCTTATTGTTATTATCAAACAACTTAGGCTATTAAGCTTAACCTCACTATCTCTCTGCATTTCAAACATCTTAGGCATAATAAGGAACAGGTATTTTTCATCAAGTATTGATATGCTGAACTTTAAGTCCCTATGTAATGTGATAAAAAACATTTAAAAATTAGATTATATTTTAAAAATAGGATAAAGAATTATATACTTCTCATGTTTGCACGTAAGTCCAAAAATCTCACCATATATAGCCTTGAAGCAGGACAGGAAATTTTCTTACAACATTTGGTAAATAAAGAATGAGGGATAGGTTTTTGTTATTTTGGTGAGACCATTGTTTTCTTTGTAATTGGAATGAAATCTTCATACGGTTATGTATGCATGGGGGTATAGATAGGTATTTTGTAATTTAAAGTTTATAACCTTTGAAAGCTGTCTATCTATCTGAAATATATATATATATATATATATATATATATATATATATAATTTTTACAAAATATATGACCAAGTAAACACAGCTCTAAGACCTTGAATATGAGAGACCTGAAAATATATGCTTCATGACACATCCATCTCTGGATGGAACTGCATATTTGAGAGAAAATGCAAACCATTCCTCTCTCTATTGTCTCTTCTGTTTATGACCTAATAAGGAAATGGCAGTTTGAGGTTAACAGAGTGGCTTTTCCAGGCAAGCACATAATTAATAATTGTGCAATTCCATTCCAGCACGAGGAAACCAGGCCATTTTTGTGATGTGAATAAAGCATTTGAGTGAGATTCAAGGGTTCTAATTTTAGTTTTGTCATTTGTTAGCTGTGGGAACAAAGGGAAAGCCAATGAAATAATCACCCACTCGCTTCCCTTTCGTTTGAAAAGGTTGCTTTAGAGTAGTGCTTCACCACCCAGTTGTAAGGTACTTAATGTATTTGAGCACCATCTGTGTTATGCTTACTTTATATTTTCATAAAATCACTCACAATTGTAATTAAATCTAATTGAAGTGCATATTATTGATTCTAAAAACAGTTTCTGATACTGGAAACTTAGTTAATAGGTTTGATAGAAAAAACAATGTTAATAAACTGGCTACATTTCTAGCTTGAAGAAATCATTGAGACTCAAGACTTTTATGTATATTTTATTGTATTAGTCACTTTCTTAGTGTCAGAAAAGAGAGGAAAAACATGGTGCCTCCAATTTAAAGTTGGAGTGGCTTATTTTGTTTAAGGTTTCAGAAGGTTTAGTCCCTGAAAGGAATGGGCTAGTTGGCTTCAAGGAAGAAGTGACATGGTGGAACTTTCTGGCAGAGAAATGCTACTAAGTCCATGCGAGGGAGAGAGAG
>NW_004524725.1:2406982-2420697 GCF_000260255.1 Octodon degus
TTTTATTTATTATTATTAATTAATTATTATTATTTTAAAAATGTGTTTAGTGCGGGGTATACAGGGTCTCATTACACGGATTGGACTCTTAGTGATTCTCCTGTTTTCAGCACCCCAAGTGCTGGGATTACATGTGCGCCACCTCACCCTTTCTCAATTGCAGTCTCAGCATTCGCTGGGAGATCGAACCCTGGTAGCTATTCCTCCCTAAGCAGGTGCTTTAGTCCACTGAGCTATCAGGCCAGCCCAATTTGTGTTTTTAAATAGAGTTATATTGGAACACAGTCATACTGTTTTGTTTATGTATTGCCTATGGTCATTTTCCCAGTGTTATGTTATAGCAGTTCTGAAGGAAATCGAAAAATGTGCTGAAATATGTATCACATCTTTTACAAAAGAAGTGTCTTAAATTTGGCATTGACAAAGAGTGTGATTTCTTCAAACTGCGTGGCTTTTGTGATCTTTTAAGGGCACCAAATACTAGCACAGCCTTAATAAATTAAAGAAAAAATATAAACAAAAATTTGCACACATTTGCTTGTGTAACAGACATCCTAGGTACCATGCAGAATGACAATGGTCCGATTTCCATGGACAAGCTTTTCTGTCTGCACTTGGTGGCATTTCCATTGTCTTCACAGCTAAGGTGAAAAGACTTGGAGTCATTCTTCTTTTTCTTATATCGACAGCCGGTCCATTGGTAAACTCTTACTTTTACCTTCCAAAAAGATTAAACATCTGAGTACTCTTGACCTGAAGGACTACATTGTAAACCATAGCACTAAAAACACTGACATGCTCACTGGATTACTACTGCCACCTACTTACTGGTTTCCATGTTTCTGGAATCTCCTGATTTCCACCATTTCTTTCATCACATCAAAAACCTTCCATTCTACGGAGAGAGAGCAAATTCAGAATCTTTGCCTTAGTTACGTTCCTGGTCACTGAGACACATACCAGAAACTTACAACTTAAAGGAGGAGTGACTTAGTTGAGCACACAGTTTGTAGAAAGTTCAGTCCATAGTTGGCTGATTACAAGGTAGAGGTGGAATGATGAAAGGCTCTCAGTAGAGAAAAGCAGCTTTTATACTATAGCAGGGAGCAAAGCTTGGAGATGGGGAGGGAGATGTATCCTAAGTCATTTTCCCAGGGTCATGCCTCTAATCAGGTGCCACCTCATAACAGCAAGCCAGGTGTAGGGCTCCCATGTCCCAACCACCTTCAAAGTACATGTGTCTTTTGGGTGATATCTAAGATATAAACCATAACATTTTACCAGTAGCCCCCAACTGACTCATATCCATCCCTTTATGCAAAAGCCGTTTAGTCCACCTCTAAGACTTGCTACAGTGTTATCAGCTTAAGCAATGCTAAAAGGCCAGAGTCCAAAGTCTCCTTTGACATTCAAGACAAACTCTTGTTTGTGAGCTCTTATAAAAAAAGAATGCAAAATATAGCTGATATACAATGGCAGTGCATAAACATTTGCATTACAAAATGGAAGAAATAAGGACATGGAAAGAAATAGGACAAAAAGAGAACTTCATGAGGGTCAATGTTAAAACCTGTAGCTCCATGTGCAGCCTATGGGAAAAGGTGCATCAAGATTGAAACTCCAAAGGCTTTGGGTGGCCCCACTCTTATACCACTGTTAGTTGCAGGCCTGATGGATTTTCTCTTTGGGTTGCTTTGGCCACTGCCTGTGCCTTTTCTCAGATGCCTCAGGTTTTGGCTTCTGTAATTCCCTGAAAACATCACTGTACCTTTGGCTTCACTCTCATAGCTTCACACATTGCCTAGCTTCATGGCACTGAAGTCTAGGTGGAAGTCTTAAAGACCCCTAACTTTGCCCTTATGTCCAGAAAACCAGCACCACATGGATAATGCCAAGGCCTGCTGTTAGCTCAAGCCCCTTCAATCTTGGTTCTAATGAATTCTGAATATTTGGATGGCTAGACTCAAGAAACAAATGTCCTAGATCTCTATGGAGCAATGGGTTCTTTTTCTAAAGCAATGTCTTTCAAAAGAGTTTATATTTATCCTTTCATGCCCTTGAGCCAATGAAGAGTAGGGTGTTGATGATGCCTGTGTTGCCCTCCATGTGTCTTTCTTATTGTTCTGATGCAAAGAATTTTGATTCTTTCTAATTCTAATTCTTTCAGTGACCTTTCTTTTACCCCAACTTGATAAAGCCTTCTGTTTTTGTGAAATTCCAACTTTCAAATGGGCATTACCCTCCTAATTTTCACTGTAAACCTGGAGAAAGTAGTGAGTAGTACCTAGGCCACAACCTGGCCTCAAAAGCTATTGGGCAGTCCTCTGAGGACATGGCTTCTTTCTTAGCTGGAGGTTGCATTTGCTTGTGTGTCTCACTTACCTTCTAGCTATGAGATGGGAGATAATGTGTTCATAATTCTCTATTGCCATATCCATACCATTCTTTCTTGAAAAATTATGTGCTATTGAGACTCCTGATCTTTGGATGTATTCTTTCATATTTTACTTATTGCTGTCAATCCTAAACCTTCTAGAGCTTCCCAAGTGTTCCTTAAATACCACAGATTCCAATTTACAACTTTTATTTCAACCTAATTACTGTTATTTTCACTACTGGCCTAGGGTATCTACTGTATCATTACTAAATCTTGGTGTCCAGATTCATAACTTCCTCCCTCATTGTCATTTTCTTAATTTCATTTGAGTCATCCTTTCCATATTCTCAACTCAAGCCTTCAAATGTCAAATACAAACATTTATCCTGTTTGGCCACAATCTTCTTTCTATCAATTTCCCTCTCAAGAACCTGTCTACAACATTTTCTAAAAATACTGTGGTACCTAATTCTACGATTTTATAAATTTCTCTTTTCAGCATAGCTTATGCTTCTCCTTCAGCATAGCTTATGTTTTATAATACAATATTATAATTATTTTCTTAACTTCCACTTTTGAGTCTATGCTCCATGATTCTAACATTCTCTTAAAACATACAGCATTAACTCTTTCTCAGCCCTATGTAAAGTACCAATCCTGGGTAAACTCAACCATTCACCTGCTCTGTGCACGAATCTCAGTAGTTGGGTGAAGTCCACAGGGGAAACTGCTTCAGTAGTCCATTATTTCACTTAAAACTGATCTTTCTGTACCTAGATAATCTCTAGGAATGCTTATGAGATTTGCTAGTAAATCTTTTAGTCTCTTGGATGACTATATGTTTCATTTAGCAGCAAATGCTAATTACTTATGCAATGTACTTTTCCCCTACCCTCAGCATGAACAGCTCCAGGATTTTGTTCAGAATCACCAAATTGTTTGTTAAACTCTCATATTTGCATCTTTTATCCTCCTCTTGGTGACCTTGCAATTATATGACTAACATCACACATGTGGAAATCTGCACTTTTCTGGGGGCAAGCTTTACTTTCCAAAATGAAACACTTTTTTTTCCTTTTTACTGGGCCTTTCTTCCTGATTCTGGAGGAAAGACATGAGGGCTAGAACAGCCATCTTGTAACTCTGGAGCAAAGTGGAAAAAGCCTAAGTCCCTCCACATTCACGTTTTTAGCAGGTTAAATTATATCAGCAAGGGCCAAATTCTAGACTGCTCTGAAATTTGTTCAAGCCACTGTTTAATCTGGAAAACTCACGAGCCAAAGCAAAACTTCTTACTGATAGTTTTCTTGGTTTGCCTTAAATTGCTTCCCTCGTTTACTCTCTACGCTTCAGTCTGCTCATTTACTGGAAAAAAGTAGAAGCTGCTCCATTTCCATGTCTGCTGCCACCAAATCTGTAGAGCTGACGCTCAATGCAGCATCATCTCTTGCTGGCCTGCTCTCTTCTAATCAAAGAGCAATGCTCCATGCCTCGCACAGCCTCTCCCCAGGCTGGCAGGGACTCACTGTTGACTCCGTCTTTCCATATTAACCTTTTCATCTCTGCAAGATAATTTCTGTCAGAAAACACCTCCCAGATCCATTACCTTAAAAGTTAAACAAATATTAAACTCTAAAACAAGCCTCTCAAGTTCCCTGCTCTATGATGTAAATAAATTTTCTACTCATAAAGTTATCTCCACATATTACATGTATTTGCTTATTTATGCCATTCAGCAATATACCTAAATTTGGCATCCATTCCCTTCATTCAGGTAAAATTGTTGTCAAAATAATCATGGAAATCCATGCTGTGATCAGATTCTTTGTTCTTATCATATTTAAACTCTGAGCAACATTTGATTTTTTTCCCCTGTATTTTAGGGAAGTTTTTACAGGGTGTTCAGGGTCTCACTACTAGATCAAGCTTGTAGTGATTCTCCTGTTTACAGCCTTCCAAGTCCTGGGATTACAGACTCATGCCACTATGCTTAGTCTCAATCACTGTCTCAGTATGCTCTGGGGGTGGGGTTGGCATGGCAGGCCCAGGGATCGTATCCCTGGTCCCTGCATCTGCTTGCAGGTGCTTTAATCCACTGAGCTATTTCTGAGTCAACTTTAATGAGTTCCAAGATACACACTCATTTCCATGGTCCTGTACCGCTTCAATCTTGTCCATGCCTCCACATCCCTCAATCATGATGTTCAGCTTCTCAGCTGTACCTAGTTTCTTAGTAGCCTGAATGATTTTTGAAATGGCATCCAGAATAGCAAGAATTATTTTCATACCTTTCCCATTAAGAGGTTCATCAATGGCTCTATTACACCACAATGAATGAGTAATACATTCTGTTCAGCTATCCACCACTTATATAGCTGGTCATGGGCCACACCACTTCCTTTTGTGTCTTATAGTCTGCCTTAGAGAGAACACTGATGAAGAACAGGTCAATCTGTGATTGACAACCTGCTGTATCTAGTCCTGCCAGGTAGCTGTGATGTTTGACATTGTCTAAGTAACTCCCTTCTGAATGTAAGTTTTGAGGTGAGTGAGCAGGCTGGGAAAGAGCAATTGCTTCTGCATCTATCACAATCTGAGCCTGTTCATCTGGTCTAGTGATGATATTCCCTATAGCTCTCAGGATGGACATCATAATGGGCAACTCATTTGCTCCTTCAAGTTTCACCAGATAGGACCCAACTCCTGTTTTTACAACCATTTCAATGGTTCATTTGGACCATCAGTGAGGTAAGAAATGGCCCTGCCTGCAGGTACCTGTTAACACTTCCAGATCATTGCGATGCGGGAAACGAATCAAAGCAGAAAGAATTTGCTCAGCGGCGTTAATTGTGGGTGTGGGATTCTTGTGGTAGCAAAGTCTGTGTCCAGGTAAGGTTACCTGAGTAAGCACCTGCTGAAATTGACATATCAGGAACTGCAAAGAGAGCCGAGAGTGAGTCAATTGCACCATGTTTGATAACCAAGTCTCAGAAGACTGAGCCGTCACCTGCAGTGTCTCTTACAGCTCAGACAGCTCGTTCTCTGGTGTGAACGAGGGGAGAGGCTGAGAAGGAAATAGGTGCCGGGACTGCAGCTCCGCCCTCCACGGCCTCAGCCTATTGTGATGACCCAGAAGCATGTTAGTGAGTACCTAAGAGACTCAAGTTGGCTGGGACTACAGTCAGTTCTGCCTAAGAAATCAGAATTTGGAATCAAGCCATCCCTGTTTATGTTCTATGGGTAGTGTTTTTCCCAAGAAAGCAGTTTCCTAGCAGCCTGAATAGTTGGTAGCTGGATTTCCAGATTATTGCTGCTATGCCTTAGACGGTGTCATCTACATTCCCAGTTACAGTGCACTGGTTGTTGCAATTTTCTTTTTTTTTTTTTTTGGAGGCACTGGGGATTGAACTCAAGACCTTGCACTTGCAGGGCAAGCACTTATTCCATTGAGCTATCTCTCCAGCCCTTTGTGGTTTTCCTACCATGGTGAAGTAGCATTATCAGGAAATGAGATTTCTCCTTTTCATCATCCGTTCTTCCTTCTTGGCTTTCCTCAGCTCCCCATTAACTTCTGTGTGTCACCTCCTCCATTCTGTGAGGTCCTTTCTCTTGTTCTCAAGTCTGTCCAACCGGGCAGCTGGTGAATTAGGATTCCCATTGGTGGACGTGGCTATGAGACAAAGAGAGAATGCTATGAAGTGAGAGTAGAGCACGTCTCATTGTTTTCCTAGCACTTACACAAGTTAATGCTAATCATTTTTGATTATTTTATTGTATATTCTTCCCATGGTACTGAACAATATCCATAAAAGCAGAGATGATGTATATTAATTATCAGGGTCTGCAGTCTTCAACATAATGGGTAGCACTTAATGATATCCATGAGTTACAAACATTTTGGAATCTGGAATTCTGCGCACATTTTCATGGTAGAGACATCACTGCTTAGTTACATACAAAGTGGTAAGACTCACTCAGCTTCCTGTTACAGGGTTATACAGATTCAATACAGCACATCTCATTTTACCTAGTTCTTTCTAGAGTTTAGATATTTTGTCTAGCATAAGTTGATCCTGGTAGTCCTGACTTGGAATTTTGAAAGCAAAACTTACAGAATATAAATTCCTTTCTCCATCTTACATCCAGCTAGTTTCCTTTAAAACCAAATGTTTACTCCCTTTGAAAGTTTGGAAAACCCTAGTCTAGACTCATTTTCCCTCTTAGTTCTTACAGATTTCATTCTTTTTAATGTTTTTCAGGGCTTGTATTTTGTCTTTAATTACTGGTCATACTTTGGTACAGTAACACATTGATTCCAAAAGTAGAGTATATTTACTTTCAAGTCTCACATTTATTTTGGCAACCTGTAATTACTGACTGTCTAATATTCAGATAATTGTACCATCCATCACTTACCAATGCTGCTTCAAAATGCTACTTGGGAATACAATTATCAAGTTAAGTTAGTGATACATAATTTTATCCACATGTAAATTCACATAATCACAATGACAGTATGAGTTAGAATAAGATATTCTAACTCAATATCTGACTCAGTAAGACTTGCCAGCCTGCAGACATTACTTACCTCATTATTCACCTCTTTTTTAATCTGTAGCAGGGGTGCAGCAGTTCAGTGAACTTTGTTTTACATAAGGCAAAGGCCAGCTAGTTTGAGTATTTGTGGCGGCCGTGGCTTAGTGGTGCAATGGTGTTCCTTAATGTCATTCAGCAAGGAGAACTCTCACCACAGACTCTAGCCCATGGAAATATTCAATTAATCTTTATTGAATAAATAAATTTTGAAATCTTCCATAGAACTAACGTGGGACTGAGTAAGATGCTACTGGTTTGACAACTGTCACTCCTACTGCTACCAGTCAGTCTTCAAAGTAGCAAAACCCAACATAAGAAACACTTTGAAATTGCTTGTAGTGCTCCTGTCTTCTCGAGCCTGCCAGAGAATGACATCAGAGAAAACAGGGAGCGCATTTCTTTATCTTTTGATCGTCACCTCAATGATATTTGCCTGAGTCGCTCTGTTAATAGTGACATGCCTTCGCTTCACTTCACCTGTGAAGAACCTGTCTGAGAATTGATGGATCTGGACGAAAGGGTAGCCAATTAGATAATGGCCTCCAGCAAGAGAGGATGGCACAGAAGACATACCTCTGAGCTTGTGGAGTTGAACTAAAAGGCTCAGCTGTTACATAAATCAGACTGAAGAGAACAAGGTTACACCTGTAGGTTGACTCAACAACTATATTTTCTCAGCTCAGACAGCAGAGCAATATGAAGTAGCTAATACAATACTCGGAGTAATTAAGAAATCTTGGCTTCAAGTATTTAGATAACACAAGAGAACAGGTAATCATCTGCAAAATTAAAGAATTAATTTCACTTTAACATTTTCTTAAGAGTTGCTATCGTGAAGTATTTTCATGGGAAATATTTTAGTAAAAGGCTTAAAAGCTTAATGGCAAAAGAAGCTATCATCAGGAGTAGGTGTTATAAATTTAAAGCCAGGGATCTGACGTCAAGTTTAGATCTTGAAGAACTTGTCCTAGACAGCTAGAACTTGTCCTAGACAGGTTTGTGGACATCTTTCTGTGAAAAATTTTTAGCTACTTGCTCCAGTCTAAATTCAGCTTTAATCTGATGCCTGGTAAAAGGAATAGATAAGTGTCTGCATCAAACTGCTTATAACATATCATTGTTACCATTTCTCCCACAACGGGTCATCCATGTGTTATCACTTCTACTACGGGAGTGAGCTGAGCACTGGGAATGGGACATCTAACTTACTCCCCAGGGTGGGTGCATTTACCAACAGGTATCTCAGGTCTAACTATTCATGCTTTTTCCTTTAGAAATTCCAAAAATTACAGTAAATTGCAATAATCTTATAATTACTCTGAGAAATAATTAAATGTGAAAAGTCAAGTTTTTAGTATGTTATGTCATTATTTCTGAGCATTTAAATACTGTGAAATTGCCATGCTGCTGATCCTCAAGGTCTAGGAAAAATTTTGTAAAAGCAACAATTACATAACAATTTAGCTGTAATATATGGCTTTATAATTTAATCTTTCTTTGACAAATAAACAGGGCTCTTGGAAACCATATTCAGTCTTTCAAAGTGAGCAAATGTCACAGGATGAAATAAATTATGTCTTTTTTACATCCTATGTTTTAAATTTTAAGGTGCCCAACATTTTTATGCTCATGTGGACTAAGAGCCAATATTAAATGTTTAGCTTTTTACTGTACTGTGTAAGGTTCATCAAAGTGGCATGTGAAGCCATATTCAGTAAGGACAATCTGATATGGAGCACAAGGAATTATAAGATCATACATAAAGAAATAGAGTAGCTTAGGAATAAATTAGTAGAGTTTACTTTTTGTGGACATTGGATTTCTTATATTTTAAGTCCTGATAATTTACACATGTGTAGCCCTTTGTAGTTCGCAAAATAGTTTCATGAGCATTTTCTCAATTTCAAGAAAGCCCTCCAGGATGCCAAAGCAAGTATTTTTATTTTTATTTAGTTTTTATTTTTCTGTATTTAGGACAGTGTCTACAGGGTCTACAGGGTCTCACTACATGGGTTGGACTTGTAGAGATCTGCCTGTGTTCATCCTCCCAA
The DNA here is from genome assembly GCF_000260255.1 of Octodon degus. Taxonomy (NCBI): domain Eukaryota; kingdom Metazoa; phylum Chordata; class Mammalia; order Rodentia; family Octodontidae; genus Octodon; species Octodon degus. The sequence goes on from NW_004524725.1 coordinate 2,416,007, forward strand.
CCACTGAGATTACAGGCACACACCACCACACCCAGTCTCAATTGCCATCTCAGCGCACCCCAGCCTGGCACCCTGGGGATTGAACCCTGGCCGCTGCACTCTTCCTGAGCAGGTGCTTTAGTCCACCGAGCTATCTGGCCAGCCCATGTTTTTATTATGTAAAAAGAAACTGAGTTTCGGAGAGATTGCTTGATCTCTTCACACGGCTAAGAAATGGCAGCACCATATGTAACAGAACACAGAACTGCAGTAAACACCATCACATCTATGTCCCCAAGAGCACAATGTTGTTGTCTATAAGTACTATTAGCAGACTGGGGAATACATTCCTTAAACTTTCATCGAATTTTGCCAGACAAATTGGTAGGTAATTCACACAATAATTTGTGTAGTTAATTGTCTCTCACTAAAGCGACCCCTCAAGATTAATCTCCACCTAACTGAATGTATTGTTCCAAAGACGGTGTCACTCATGTTCACATCAGGGGTAAGTGACAGGCATCTGTGCCTTAATGAAGCATCAAGACTGTTCTAGCAGAAGAAGGAACAGATCATTGCTTTTTATCCTTATCTTTTGAACTATGTAATTTTACAACCATCTGAGTCAACTTGTATTCCTCTAGTCTATATTCTAGAATTTTGAAATGAAAGAAAGCACCTAAGTAGACAGCGTCTTTCAAATGTTACTCCTACCATGTTTCACAAGGTTCTTTCTGTTCTGTGGTAGAAGACAGTGTCTTTCAGTGAAAAGGAAACTAATAAATATATTTCCTTTGGTTAATAGCTCTATGTTATTAGCATAATTCTTAAGTCTAATTCAGAGTTTTAACATTCCCTGTTGCAATACAGGACTAGAACGTTTTATTCTCTGATATTTTTCAGTGTGTCACAATTAGGAGTTGGCGGAGTGTTGGAAAAGGCACACACAAATTTATTCTCCAGTTTTCTTTCCATTTTTAGTGTGTGATATAATTAGATAAAACAGTGTCCTGAGTTCTGATTTGGAAAGAAAAAGAGATGCATCAAGACCGTTTCCTAATTTGGCCTAGGTGATAGAGGGCAGAGAAACACCCAACCTAAAAGATACTTGAAATTGGTTTGTGTTTTCTAAAATCGAAGAATGAATTTTAGAAACAATGGAGGTTAGGAGCAGAATGTATGTGTTGGGTGAAGAAAGCTGTTTGAGAGAGAAAGAAGGGGTTCTGAATGGGATGCCAAGGACTCTGCCTTTTTAAGGGATTTTTTTTAATAGAGCAAATCCATGAGGTGGCGTTGGTCCAAGGTGGGGAAGCATGTGAAATAACAAGGAGGGCATGAGGCGGGACAAAACTATGGTGAACCAATAACATTGTAAGCATATTTGGTTAGGTAAAATTGATTGAATAAGAATCAAACGGGGAAGCAAGTCATGTAGTGAGCAGACATAAATACAGAGCAGGGGTTTTTCTTGTAGGGGGTCAGATTAGTGAGTCTTCTTGAGATTTTAGGTTTTTTTTTTTTTTTTGTATTTTGTGTAGTGTCTCACTACATAGTTCAAACTCGCAGTGATTCTCCTGTTTTCAGCCTCCCCAGTGCTGGGATTACAGGTGCACACCATCATGCCTGGACTCGGTCCACAGCTCAGCATGTCCGGAGGTGGGGCTGGTGCAGCATGTGGTGTCAGGGATCGAAACCTTGTCCCTGCACTTGCCTAAGCAGGCGCTTACTCCACTGAGCTATCTCGCTGACCCTTGTTCCTGGCTTTTTAAGGTGATTGGTAATTATTTAAAATATCAATCCCTAACATCCACCTCTAGGGAGCTATGTGGTACATCTGTTCCATCTTTTTTCTTGAGATCTGGCCCACAGCAGAAGTGCCTACCTCTTCCACAGTTGCAAGGCATCTTGTCTTCCATACTGGCTCCTTCAAGGGCCTAGCCCTGTCTGGTTGCCTGTAGTATTTCTATCTAATCCATTTGCCTACAAGATAAGCACTAGCATAAACAAGACCATTCAGTATTCCACTCACAAAATATTAAATTCTCCATTGTTGATCCAAAATTCGAGATTATTGCTTTATCAATTAAAACTCTGCCTTTGTTCTAATGTCCCTTCTTTGTCAATAAGTTTATTGTTACAAAGCTCCATTGCTTTGTAACATCACGCAGTCTTAAATGAAACTCTGTTTCCTCTAACTTCAAAACATCAAACCAAGGAAAACATACTGTGACTGAGCTACCCTCTGATTTCTAATGCAAAAACAAGAAGCTATCAATTAAAGGCGCACCTACTTAATGGCCTTTGACAGTGGGACCTTTACACATTTTTGATGTTTGTTTCAGTCCCTTATTAACTAGCTTTTTGAAGTTGAATAAATTAGGTATTTTGGTTTTTGGTTTTCCTCTTTGGCATATCTATCTGTCTATCTATATAAATTATATATATATATATATATATATATATATATATATATATTTTTATATATGGCTATATATTGTAAGATTGTTAAGATTATTAGTGGAAATAAGTAATATAAGGTAGTATAATGTCATAACACATAAAGTATTCAAATATAACTTATATCACATATATATTTCCTCTAGCTTTATCCATATTTTGCTGATTTTCTCCCAATTCAATAATGAAAAACCTGCCTCTTATAAGTTTCATTGAGAGTTCAAATGTTGACTATTTTTCCAGCAGATTTATAGTAACTGTCCTGATTTTGCTTTGCTACTATCATACTCTGAGAACAAAATTCTGCTGTCCCCCAAAATCATGTACTGACAACTTTATTTTCAAGAATAAACTGAGCAACAGAGAAATGAATCAGACACATCCTTACTAGTAAATAATGTGTACTCACCTCCAATTATTTTCCAGATATCAACCATAACAATAGTTCTTAGTAGTTTCTTTAATCCAACATGTCAGGGTTGTATGACATAGTCCACGTCATGGGACTAAATCAAAGTTTTCATCTGGGACTTACTGACAAAGAATAATAAAGCTGGATAATGACTCAACTTAAATATAACATCAACACACTTAAAATCTGGCACATATACAAATCATAACAAATTCTAACACATATGGATCATGTCAACAACAATTTTCAAGACAGTATGTAACATTTGATCCTCACAAAGAACTATCTTTATTGTACAGTGTGTGTACGTGTATACGCGTGTTTGTCTTTGCACATAGAGGTGTGCCTATGAATACATATTGCTCCACCTAAAGAGCAGAGCAAACTGAGTAGACACATGTGGAACACTTACATAATTGGATGTCATCTTATGGTGCAAAATCATATTTTTAATGACTGGTGGAATATGTGGACAACTGGTTCATGACCAAATGCAATGACATTAAAAGTAAAGTTATGTATTGTGAGGTTTTGCAGCTTCTCTGTAAACCAAAGGAATATCCAATTTTGAGTGATTTTTTTTCTGGCTCTCTGTCTTTTCCATTGTGTCAAAAACCAATGGCATGAAAACAAGTTGTAAACTCTCTTTGTAATTTTCATCAAACCTCTGTAGTGTCCACTATCTGAAAGATTCTGTAAAGAAATAACAAATAGAAAAAAAAAACTAGGTATGAGCCAAGAAAAAAGGCTGTTCTGAGTTAACTGCTACAGTTAACCTTCATTGTAACTTTGACTAGACTAAGAGGCTCTCAAAGGGGTCACCGGCTCTTGGGGGTGCCATCTCTTCAGTGGACTGAAGTTCATTGTTGAATGTGCTGTGAGGAGCTGGTGCTCAGGTGTGGAAGTGAGTCATGGCTGCATGCATGTGGAGGTGTTTCTCTCGCTGGCAGTCTTCCCCTTTGCTCTGCTCTCTGGCGGCTATGATGTGAGCAGCTTTGCTCCATATGCCTTTCCACTGTGATGTCTTGCTTTAGAACCAGCCAGTCATGGACTGAACCTCTAAAGTGATGAATAAAATTAAATTTATCCTTCCTTAAGTTTTGGGTGTTAGGCATTTTGTCTCAGCAACAGGAAAGTTGATCAGTACAATAGTAGACTGGTACAAATATCACTGGATTTAAAAAAAATTGGATATATCTTTGGTTGACAGAAAGAGACAGACAGTATTTTCCATTCTGGTTCCTTTTGAGGGGTGTTGGCTTAGCAGTAGAAGGACTTTTGGTTGAGCACAAAGAAAAAAACCAAATCACGCAGCTTTGGGGAAGTTTATGCCAGAAGACAACACTGGAATCCATGAACAATGGAGAACAAATTTGTTTTCTAAAATTGGACACTTAGGAAATCTGTTTTAAGTAGTGTATGCAATATCTTTCAAAGAGGATATAAAGAACAGAGAGGACAGTAAGAAGGACATTAGCAAGGTAAGAAGCACATGGGAATAAAATTTTGAGTCAGACAGGGGCAGCTCAGTGATGGTATGTTCCAGCCAGAGTTTCCCTGGCTCTGATTATGGCTTCCAGAGTGTGTCTCCAGTCACCCCAATAAATGCTCAGACACAGCTGAAGTGATTATGTGGAAGCATCATACTCACAGATCAATATTCAAAGAAAATAAAAAAAAAGCTCCAAAAATGGTGGGAGGACTGTTTTATGATTGGTTGAGTGCAGCTTCCAGCACGATCGTTGACTCCACTTCCCACCTTGCTCAATGGGCTGGGACCTGAGGACAGAAACACAAAGCAAGACAAGGAATCTATTCTGTCTTTCACAGAAGAACCAGCTGC
>NW_004524725.1:2422697-2438219 GCF_000260255.1 Octodon degus
GCCGGGCCTGCGCTCTGGTCTGTTCAGGATCCCGCGGCCTGGGTCGTCTCACTCACTCGCCGGCCTGCGCTCTGGGTCTGTTCAGGACCCCGCGGCCTGGGTCGCTCCCTCCGCACTTTATTTTTTTCTTTCTTGTAAAACTTCTCCCACAGCTCATTCTGTATATTCAGATTTGATTGAAAAATCTACAATGAAAATGTATGGAAAACTACTGTAATTTTTTCCTGTTCTATTTTTTTCAAACACCAATTTTGGAAAAGATTATAATGTCTATTTTTCTTTAGTATTGCTTCAATGTAATGTTTTGTTTTGTTTTTTTTTTAAATGTACAGGGTCTACATGGTCTCACTACACAGATTGAACTCGTAGTGATACTTTTTGTTTTTCAGCTTCCCAAGTGCTGGGATAGCACATGCACCACACCCGGTCTCAGTCACCTTCTCAGCATGCCTCTGGGGCAGGGCAGGCGTGGCAGGCCGGGGATTGAACCCCAGTCCTTGTGTCTGCCTGAGCAGGTGTTTTAATCCACTGAGCTATAGGGCTGGCCCTCAATGTAAATTTTAATTTAGTTTCTGACCCTATTATGAAGATATTACAAAAGTGTTATACTAAAATATTTAAGAGACAACTCAGGAAATTAGATATGTAGAATATATTTTTCTACTTATTCATTTTATAAATACTTCACTATGTAATAGATATTTATAGTATGATATCATTTTGATTCAATCATGTGGAATAAAACATTCTTCACAGTGATGGAAGTTTAGAACCTTGAACTTTTGTTTTTCTATTTATAGTACCGATGAACATTTAGCAAAAGTTAGCATAGAGTAAAATGATCTACATAACTTCATAATGTATTTCACATAGCCTCTTTTTCTTATTTGTTAAATGTATGTTAAATTTCATAGAAGCATAATTTAACATACATTTTGTTTATTTATTTATTAATATATTTGTACAGGGTCTCACTATACAGCTTGGACTCATAGTGATCCTCCTGTTTTCAGCTTCCCCAGTGCTGGGATTACTGGTCTGCACCACCGCCTGCTCTCAGTGACTGGCCCAGCATGCCCGGGGTAGAGTGGGAATTGAACCCTGGTCCCTGCACTTGTCTAAGCAGGCGCTTAGTCTACCGAGCTATCTTGCTTCCCCTTAACATACATTATAAACATGAAGATATTTTCATGGCTATTGCAGCTGTAAGCTACAAAACATCTCTGAATGACTTCATCAGAACAAAGCTCTCACATCATAACCAGCTCTCCAAAAGTGGTTAAACAGCTATTTAGTAGAGAAATGAAAATAGATTCTGCCTTCAATTACAACAAAAGCCTGATATAGGTAGGTGATCAAGTGACTCAGATACCATTTTTTGAATGTTCAGAAGTTGAATTTTTCATTTAATTGACACTTGAACTTTAGGAATATCTTACAAATTTTAAAGCTCTACTAGTTAGCACCCCAGCAGGGAAGAGATGATGATCAATTTGGTAATTGAGAAACATTTGATAAAGGAACTACTACTTGCAAAGTCATGGACAGGATTTAAGGATACCAGTAGAAGGTGCTGCAGTTCTCTTGGGATAGCAAGTTTGGAGTTTTGCCTCCCATGAAGCTTGAGAGTACACTTCCTGAAACACAGAGAAAACAATTACATGGAGAGGATCAACTGACAGAAACTGTGGCACTTGGCAGGAAGATGAAATAGGGCCATGGTAAGTGCATACCAAGACTGTTCAAGAACTTCCTGTTTTCCTGTGGTGCTTCCTGTTAGCTGAAGTCCTTTGCAAGCTGAGGGACAAGGGATGATGCTGATAGATCTTAGGAGACGTTACCTCCCCTCCTAAGACATAGCCTCATGGAGCAGGCCAAAAGAAACCAGGAGGAAATCAAAACATAGATTGCGTGTAACTAATCCAGACATTCACTCTGAAAACATTTCTTGAATATCTACTATATTCTACGTACAGTGCCAGATATAAAACACAAATCGAACAGAGCATAATTCTCAGAAATGGAGGAACAATCAGAAATTTTCTTTTAGCTTTCTGTTAACTTGAAAGTTAGGGATCAAAAAGGGACCAACGAAAACAACAACAACAACAACAACAACAACAACAACAACAGCAGCAACAACAACAACAACAACAACCAGGAAAAGAAAACTGGCCATGAAGGAAAGAAACCCGGTGAACTATAAAATATTCATTTATTGAAAAAAATACAGTAAAAGCTACTCCCATACCAGCCTCCATGTGGTTCAGAGATAAAGGCTTGTAAAAATTATTCTGGACCAAAAAATTCCCATAAATGAATAGTAAGCCTACATTATATGAGGAAGCACACAGAATTGACTCATGCTTAATAAACCCTGCAATTAATAAAACCTTGTTCCTAGGCTACTCCCTCCTCTGGGGAGTTCTCAGTATTTTATAGCCCTTGTCGAAGAAGCATTATAACTCTTCTGTGTTAGGAAGAATGGAGTAAACGTGTCAGTGGGATAGGTATTTTTCCCCTCTTCTGTACCTTGGGTACTTTAGCCATGATTCAAAGCTTTGCAGTTGTGTCTCTAGTGGAAACATTTTGATTTTTTTCTGGTGATGAGAGGGTAGCTGTTTGTTATACTGTTGTTGCTGACAGTCTCATCCTTAGAGGGGTTACATTTTAAATTACTAAGTAAACTCTCTGTATTTTTGGAAAAAAAAAATCTTAGTTTTTCTTTGACCTTAAGTTTGATTCATGATAAATGATTCTCAGATCTACACCGGGTCTGACAAGTCTATGGTGTCAAAAATGATCCATTTAATAATCGATTGTTTTTTTATTCTACTTTTCAATCGTCTAAAAAAAGATCTGTGCTTATGCATATATTGTATCTACTGGAATTAATTTTTGCAAGTTCACAAAGCCGTAACTGAGTTCCTTTCAGGGTGTTACTTGCCTGTCTCTATAAGATCTGTTACTAAGGCTAGCAATGAAAGCAGGAAGCTGCAGAGTGTGCCTCACCCATCCAAGTTGGGAAAAATGCTCTCTCACAAGGTACCTTAGTGTTTTATAGTTCAGAAGCTCTGACAGATAGATTAATGTTACCAGCTAGGGAATGAAATGATCAACCATGTCCTAGATGTCAAGTGGGATGTCCTGTCCTAGAGACTCACTTGAACATCTGCTTATACCTAAAGAAGCCAAAGAAATCAACTCTTCTGTAAGTCAAATAAAGTACGTATGAGAACTGAGGAGTCGTCAGTGACTGAAAGGATATTTATAATGAAAATAATTCACATTGATCCCTAGCATCTTAAAATAGTCATTGGCCTCTTTATTTCCCTAAATTTATTAGCAAGATCAAGCAGACTTATTCTATCTTCTCGCTTGCCATAGTTTTTGCTATTCAAAGTCATGTCTTGAGATCTTTCCTTCTGCACCAAATACCATATCAATGTTCTTCCCAAAAAAAGGTCCAGTCTTTTCATTAAAGAGCAAATGAACTTTCTTTAGGATAATAATATTTCTCACTTTGCTGCAATGAACAATATACTTCTGAGAAGATAACTTGCCATTTCCATTTTCTTTCTGTAACCTTGGGAGACAGGACAAATAGAGGTCACATACTAAGGTAGTTACAAATTTGCAGCTGTATCACTTTGACAGTACAAGTGCTATCATCATTTTAACCTGAAGTGTATATGCTGTTCTCTAGTTGGGCAGGTCTTCCATAAGTATGAAGGATGAATAGGAAAATAGAAATTGTTTTAGGTTTAAGCTGTATGTCTTCAGATTTCTTTTGCTTTTATTTTCTGACCTTTATTGAATCTCAAAGAACAGGAGAAATTACATGATTTGTACAGACTTGAGAAAGTAATTCCTAATTTATTTCCAAAGCAGTTTAATCCTTTTCAACCAAACTTATTTTAGTGAGAACAGATGATACTAAGTTATAGTCCAGAGGGAAAAACTCATTGAACTTCTGAAAGGGAGTGTTACCAGGTGAAACAAGAAAGGACTGTATTTATTTAAGTTATATTTCTTTTCTTAATGTGTAGTAGAGTTGAGCTATAAAACAGAGCAGAGTAGGAGTAATACAATTGAAATGGATTTGTGGTCCTAGATGTGCCCTTTTCTATTCAAAGTATGTATCAAATAGAGAAACTCTGCTTAATGGCAAAGTTGATGGCACATGATTTTAGTATAGCCAAAGAAAGTATGATATAGGGTTCAAGGGCAGAACTATGCTAGTTCTATAACTAAGAAAACAATGAAAAGGAAAGGAAAATATCAGTAAAAGTAGAGGACTTAGCATTATCGGTGGAAAATTGAATGTTAGAGAATACTCTGACATTGTTATTTTGATTCTCTCTCCAATTGATTTCAAAATAAATGCTTTACTGTGTGAATCAGTTCAGAGAATATGCTCACAATGGGAAACGCTACCATTGTCCATCTTATCACTTTTGAGCTCAAAGATGCTCATACTACTGCTGCAAAAAAGAAAAAAACATTAAGCGCACCTTGAAATCAGCACAATGGACAGCAGCACCAGCTCAGGAAGTCTGTGTTGAGACATTTCACTAAGTGTTTGTGTACAGGTGATTTAGAAAGTATAAAAAACTTGTTCAACAGTCAGAGCCTACTGCTGTGTGGCTACTTTCTTATAGGCTTGGAACATGGATTCTCAGAGATAATCATAGACTCTTACAAACACTGGCTAATAGTACTCAGTATATAGTTTACATACAAAACAGAACTGAATTCCACTTGAGTGTAACTTCTAGTTTCTAATTGTTTCCTCTAAAATATATCTGCTTCTCCTTCTGTTTTTTATTAACTGAACCAGGGATTTTAACTAATTTACTTTTAGAGACCATGACCTAGGCATACAAATGCTCACCTAACTAAAAGCCTAGTGGACCACTTAGTGAGGAACATTTTGTTCTCCTGTGCTTACTTATAGAAATCTAATAGAGTCTCACTACTGTACCCATCCTAGGCTGATCTGAGCTTTAAACATTGTCTTCCTATATTAAAGAACATCTGCTCTACACTATGGTCATATGGTGGCCCTTAGGAAATAGTTCTAAGGCAGAAGCATATTTCATTAGACTCATACGGTTTACAAACAAGAGTTTTAAGTTCTAATTATTACTTGCAGGGTGATTCATGCAAAAAAAAAAAGATTTTGATTTGCATGTCAATGACAAGTTGCTGCCTTAGAAAACTAAGCTAAACTATGTAATTAATCTTTGTACACAGAGAAGGAGTTTTATTTATTTCCAATCCTTAGGAAGTAGATTCAGAGAAGCTTAGCATCTTAGATATTTAAAAATGCATAAGTATTGCACCATAACATTTCAGGTTTTGTATGTGGCATAATGACAGAGAAAAAAATTAGCCCTCAAAAGTTCTTTTACTTTACTATGTTAGCCATGTTTTCATTCTCTTTAAAGCTTTTTTCTTTCCCCTTTTCTTCTCCCTTTTATTTTCTCCCTTATCCTCTCCTCATCATCTTTCTTTTGTTTTACCCATGCCAAAATTGGAGTTTTATTTATGCCCATTGTTTGCAGTGTGAACAACTGCAATTTTGTTGGCTTTTATATTAGCCATTTTTCTATCAGTGGGACAAAATATCTGACACCTGCAACTTCAAGGAGAAGTTTATTTTGCTCAGTCTCCAATAGGCTCATTCCATGCTTGGGTGGTTCCAAAGTAGAAACAGCACAGCAAGAGGGCCTGGTGGAGGACAGCTGCTCATAACATGACAGCTAAGTAACGGAGACAGGACAGAGGATGCAGGGATGAGAATACATCTTTCGAGGGCACGTAACCAGAGATTGTCATCTTCAGACAAAACCTAATCTTCTAATTCATATTCATCTATGAACACATCATTAGATCAATCCACTGATAAGAATAGTGACCCTGTGATCCAGTGTCCTTCTGAAAGGCCCAACCTTTTAACCAATGAGAGTTTTGGGGGATACTGTAGATCTAAACCATAACATTCCATTCCTGATCCCCAAAGGTTCCTGTCTACCACACTATGCAAAATGTATTTAGTTCATCTCTAACAGTTTCCAAACTTGCAAAATTTCAGCATTGCTGAAAAGTTAAAGTCCAAAGTTTCCTGAGACTCAAGGCAAGCTCTTAGCTCCTAAGCCCTGTAATAAGAATAATTTTGGAAAAAGTTAACTACTTCCAACATACAGTGTTACAGTGTAAACCTTCCTGCTTCAAAGAAAAGAACAGTGAAATAGAGAGGAATTAAGTCAAATTGTGCCTGAAAGCAAGAAAGGCATACAGTGAATTCTGCAGCTCTGAGTCCAGCACCTGGAGCAGAATGTGGTTGGATGAGAGCTATTGCCCCTAGAGGATTACAGCTTGTAGCCTACAAGGCCTGTCTCTTGAGTTGGCTCTACCCATTGCCTTTGACTTCCTCAGCACATACTCCACACTGCCAGTGTTTCCAGCCTTCTGGCATCTCTATGGCACATTTGTCTTCATTCTCACATCTTCATGTACTGGCCTCTCCACACCTCATTACTTGGCCTTTGGGGCGTGGTTTTGAAATTCGGTGGTAAATTCCATGGCCACCTCCCCAAATCTCTTGAATTTTGCATGATTAGAAAAGTGACACCACATAGATGATGCCAAGGCCTGTTGCTGGCTCCAGCAGTAGCCTTGTCTCTTTGGATCATGGCTATAGTGATCTCAGAGATCCTGGATGGCTAAACTTGGTGAAACATTCTTGTACTTTGTATGAACAGGTACTGCTGGGGCTCTTTTCTTAAAGCAAAATCTTTCAATGGTGTTTACCCTTTAACATCCTTCAGTCTGTAAAAGGTGAAGTCTAGACTACAATTTCTAAGATGCCATTAAGCCATTTTCCTATTGTGCTGGTTCTTCTTGGCTTCTTCCTTCCTTCCTTCCTTCCTTCCTTCCTTCCTTCCTTCCTTCCTTCCTTCCTTCCTTCTTTCTTTCTTTCTTTCTTTCTTTCTTTCTTTCTTTCTTTCTTTCTTTCTTTCTCTTTCTTTCTCTCTTTTTCTCTTTCTCTTTGTCTCTTTCTTTCTTTCTTTCTTTCTTTCTTTCTTTCTTTCTTTCTTTCTTTCTTTCTTTCTTTCTCCCTTCCTTCTTTCCCTCATTTCTTCCTCTTCCTCTTCTTCTTCTTCCTTCTTCCTTCTTTTTCTCACCCTCCAATTCCTCCTCCTCTTCCTCTTTCTTCTTTTCCTTCTTCTCCTTCTTCTTAGTTCAGGTTGGCCTTGAACTCACTTTGTAATCCAATCTTGCCTTGAATTCCCAGCAATCCTCCTGACTCATCCTCCCAAGTGCTGGAATTTCAGTCATGAATGAACACACTTGGCTCACTTGGCTTACTTTTAGCCCTTATCTTTTCATTAATCATATTTTCTTTTTACAAAACTATAAAGTTTTGACTGACTTTCTCTTTTGGTGAAACTATAAAGTTTGTATATTTTTGCTCCGTGTTTAGCTCCTGATTATTTTCTGTAGACGTGGTTAAAAGCAGGTGGAAGTTCGTGTGTCACAGCCTGAATGTTGATCTGCCTTGAAACTTCCCCTTCAAGGATAATTAGTCCACTACCCCTAATCTCAGTGTTGTGCAGAGTGTAAATTAACTACTTCCAGTATATAGTGTTGTACTATGGGGGCCTGTAATGCACCAGCCGTTAGACTTCTTCCCAACTGAAATCTCTCGACCTTGGCCTTTACTGACCATGTTCCTAGCAGTATTCTGGCCTTTTGATCCTCACATAGAATCGCTCATAAATCTCTGAATTCTGCAGCATCTCTGGTGAGCATTTCCAAATCATTCAATACTCCTTTTGCCATCTATTTACAAAGGCTTCTGAACCAATTGTTAGATGCCAATAACTGACCAATTGTTAGTCCCTCATATCATTAGTATCAAAAACTCATACTAGTCACTTTCCTGTCATTGAAATAAAATATTTGATACATGTTATTTAAAGTAGTAGTTTATTTGGATCACAATTTTCAATGATTTTGGTCTAAAATTGGATGGCTTCAGGGTAAAGCTAGCACAGTGGAAAGGCCTGGAAGGTGACAGATGTTCATTCCATGGCAGCTAAGAAGTAGGGAGAGGAAGAAGCCAAGGACAAAAATAGACCTTTCCAGGTCAGTCCCCAGGGATCTGCCTCCTCCCAGCAAGCCTGCCTCCGTGCAGCACATTCAGCCACGAATTCTTAGTGAATTGTTGCACTGGTAAGTCCAGCGCCCCCATGCTGTAGACATTTTCGAAAAAGCCCACCTGAGACTACTTCTGGGGAACTTTGTTGCTGTAAACTGTAAGAGTTTTTTGTCTTTTTTCTTTTCTTTTCCTTTCTTTCTTTCTTTCTTTTTTTTAAACTAGTGTCATTCTTTTTCACATAGTGTAATCACAAAAATGATTTCTTCTAAAGTGCTTCCATATTTTAACTAATTGTTGTGTTAATGCAATTCTCAATTTTTATGTATTCAACTTATTTAATGTTCTTTGTGATCAATAAGTTAATGCAGTATAAAAATTAAAAAAAAAACTACTTGAGAGATACTGGTAGAAATCAATTACGACTACTTAGTGCCTTAGATTAGAAGCACGAATGAGATAATTTATAAAAGAAATAATTAGGGCCAGTCAAATAGCTCAGCAGGTTAAAGCACCCGCAAGCAGGGTTCAATCCCCAGGCCTGCCATGCGGGCCCCACCCCTGGGGCTTGCTGAGACAGAGATTGAGACTGGGTGTGGTGGCACACACCAATAATCCCAGCTCTTGGGAAGCTGTAAACAGGGCAATCACTCCAAATCCCATCTAGACCCTGAGCACCCTGAAGACCCTTCCATAAAAAAATACAAAGAAAAAAGAAATAATTATATGACATTAATAACAGTATGTGCAATTTTTGTCATGTCAGGATACCTTTTTTTTTGAGAACCATACTGATCTCTTCCCAGTTCCATAGCTTTTTGTAAATCTGAAGGAACGTTATTTCCCTTTTCATCAGAATGTGTGGAGATATGATTCTCACTGGCAAGCCTGAGAGGTCTCCTTTTCCATGCTCACGGACATTGGTTCTCAAATGTTCACGAACTCCAAAGGGACTGCGCAGAATTTTTCCTGGTTCTTCTGGATCTTAGGAGAGGCACAATAATAAAATAAAAGATTGAGACAGACAGTGTTTGCCTTGCTGCCTTAGAAGAAGTTCGGTCTGATGGCAAAGCTAAACAGAGACAGGTGGACCCAAGTAGGAGAGAAGAAAAAACTGAGAGAATAAAGGCTGTGGACTGCACTTCTCCACCTAGAGAGTGGTTCACATTTAAATAATATCTTTTCTTGCAGGGCTTTTCACTTTGGAAAAAAAATCTTCTCTATTTACACTTGCTGCAACATACCTGAGATGTACACTTTGCATCTTTCTTTATACTGATAAGAAAACTGAGGCTGGTAGAAAACAGTTGTAAGTTATTCAAGGATACACAGAAAAGCTGGCCAAATTACGATTTGAATCAGTCTGAATCTAAAGCTGAGATCTTTTGCTTGGCTTGTTTTGCTTTGCATATTGGATCCCTCATTCTTCCCAGGTAGCACAATGACTGACCCAGGGCAGTTATCTTTTAAGGTAAAAGCTTGGGCATCCAGCCAAGGACCTGGACAAGGAATGCTAGAGTGATTCTGGCATTGTCTTTTGGGTCCATTGTCTTCCTACACCCTTTTGAAGGTGAGTCTTGTCATTAGGATTTTGATTAGAATTTCTCTGATATTTCCATTCCCGAAGGGGAGAATAACCTTGCCCTTGATTCTTTATCTTTTACCTATCTGTGCTAGCCTAAGTGAATATCGGAACCTCTTCCCAGTATTAATGAAACTAAATACTTAGGTCAGATTAGTGACTCCATCTCTCCCTACAAAGTATAACTACTTTCCATGAGAGTTGAGGCATTTCCCCCTGATTGAACGCTTGTGGTAGAAGTAGTGAGATAAAAATTCTGCCGCTAATGGCTCGTGGCTTCAGAACTACAATCTCAGCACTGTGGGAGACGAAGGAAGGAGGATTTCAAGTTTGAGCTCAGCTTGGACAATTTAGCAAGATCTCGTTTCAAAACAAAAAAGAACAGGAACACAGCTCAGTGTCAAGGCCCTGGACTTAGTCCCCAGTACTGAGAAAACAAAACCAAAGCCAAAATGTCCCAAAGCCTCATGGAATTCTGCATGTTGGAAGTTAATGCCCATCCCCTCAGAAGTCCACCCTGATCTCCACAGAAAGCCAGATCGCTCAGAAGTCCTGGATCCTCCCATGTTTTGCTCTTGTTGCTGCCTGTACACTCCACCTGCGTGGCCTAGCTAACCTCTACTAACATTACTCCAGCTAGTGCATCTTCCCCTCACCAAACTGCTCCAGACTCTGTCAGTGCTGATTGAGGCTTCTCTTTTCTTGCTTCCACAGTGTATTACAAGTATCTGTTTCCCGGACTAAGAAGCACTGTCTTGAACGAGGGCCCATGTTTTCATCGTCTTCTTAGGATTTTGTCACCTACACAGCCTAGAGTAGAGAATGCAGGCAGTAAGTGCATGTTGAACTGAAAAAGAGCATTCTGATACTAGCATAGTGAATAAAAATAATGAAATTCTTTAACAAGGAAATACAATTCATAAGTAAATAGTTTATATGCATGCTTAAGCATTTTCTAAAAATGGTTTAAATGTGTTCACTTTAAAATGATTGCAAAAGGCTTTCAGTCAGTGTAATGGCAAATATGGTATCCATTCAGTTAAACATGGTAAAGAGAAATGAACTAATATTTGTGAAGGGGCATCTCCTAGGGCTGATTAAAACTGGCTAGCGCATACGTTATTCCATTTCATCTTTAGAGCAAATCTATGAAGTGAAGCCATTTTATTTTCATGTTATGAATGAGTAAACTGGATTTTAAAGAAATTATATTACCATCAGGAAGATTTAACTTTTAGTAAGTAATAAAATGGGAACCGTATTCAAGGAGACAAGAATTTGGAAGTCTGGTAGAATCAAGTCCCACTGCTCATTCTGCATTTAGAGCCTAATATTTGGGCATGGATATGCACTCCCTAAAACCAGGCTGTGCTTGCACCTCTTTGTGTAGGGCCTCATTTGTCTGTAAGCTGAGGAGCTAAAAGTCCTTGGGCTACAAGTCTGGTCAAAGTTAAATTAGATAATTTCTATGACAAATGTAACAAAATGTAGATATTAATAGGCAAGTGGTTATTTTTCTGCTTCTATAACTATAATTTCTAAGGTTAACAACTTCTTTTTTCATGCACATATATCAGAAGTATGTGCTGTCATATTATGGATTCCAGTGAACATTTTGGATCTGAGTTGTTACAAATGTGGTAAATTATTGACACAATTGACTTTCAATGTGATTGTTGAGGAGTAAGTAGTCCAAGACAGGCCTAGAAATAAGGTGCAGTACGTGCTCAGGGAGATTCAAACCTGTGATAACACCTGGTCCGACCCAACTAGATACTCATTCATAGTAGCCTGATATGTAGAACATCTCACTGAATTGGACAATGCTTCAGTTATTTCACTGTAGTCTATTCATATTGGAAACTGTAGAGCAAGAGGACCCAGCAGGAATCTCTTAAGCTTCTGAAAACAGAAGTAGATTCTCCTTCATCCTATTTGTTTAGAGCTGACATTGAGCTAGGGATTAGGAATCTGGGTAAATACCAAGACACTACCTTCAGCTTTCTGTTTTTTACCGTTCTTGTTTCTTTTGCTCACAAAATACCAGCTGACTCATGGAAGAATCCACTAGAGAGAACTGGAAAAACATACCTAATACATGTAATGTGGAAATACTGTCTACATGTGGAAGAAGTTTTAAAATGTGGTAAGTAATAAAGCCTTTTCTTCCCTGTAATTTGGAGGGCATTCATCAGACAAATGTAAGGGTAAAAATCAAAGCAGATAAAAATACCTCCCTGTCGGGATGGGGTGTGATGGATGTTCCCTGTTTGCCCAAAGCACGCTTGCTCCCGTGCTTCTTGAGGCAGAGTGAGCTTCGGGGGCTGGTGGAGCTGCGCTTCGCAGTGGCTCTAATGAAGTCAGTGTGAGCTGTCTGGGTAGAAACACCTCAAAGGATGTGCAGTGGAATGAGGCTAGGTGCACGAGAGTGATGGAAGCTACGAAATGAAAGGGATCTTACCTCAGAGCATCGACAGGCATTGTTTCGCCTCCTTGGGGAGCCCAGCACTTGTAGACATTCCTTTCTGAAGCTCAGCTTTTCTCAAGTTGCCATCTCCTGAATCAAAGGGTCTTTTGAAAACAGAATTTGGCATTTTAAAGGTGTTCCGGATTATTAGGGAACTCCTTTCAAATAAAATTAATTTTAGATCACGGGAAACAATGTTTTGTCTATAAAGCACAATTCATATACTTGAGATGAACTGGAATGTTATATTTTATTCACTGGAATGTGGTATTTTATTCACTGACTAGGTGAGGGGGTTAAGAGTCACTTTACAAAGAACTAAAATGGTTTGAAGCTATTTTAAAATACTTTATTTCATTGTAGAATGATCTCTCACTGTTCTTCAATATTGAAGATTTGGCTCTGTTAGTAATGATTTCTTACCCTTACCTACAAATCCTATGATTCATTTCTGCTATAACATTCTCTGTTTTATGAAAAGGTCTTTTTTTTTTCTTTTTAAAATCTAATCTTACCTGTGATTAGTCCTGCCCTACTTTCCTATGTCACCTTCAAAAAAAGCGATAAAGCCTGAATTTCCTCCAAAAATAGACATTATTTGAGTCTCCTTGTTCTATAGCTGTGGTGTCATTAGGGACTTATGTAGCACTGTGGATTCTAAGAAGAAATATGTCATTGGGTTCTGAGGTCAGCTGAGTCCAGGGAAGAAAGAGCAATCTTGTGGTGAAACACCCTTCAGAATAATATCTCTGATTCAACTTACAGAAAACTCCCTGGAATAAAAGGACACCACCAGCAACCCCTCCACACACACACCCCCAAGCAGGACTATCTATCTGACCTAAATTATCGGACCATGAAAAGTTGGATATGAGCTCCTTACAAAACAAAACTCAGAAAGTCTTCAGGCTAAATGAATCCTAACAACAATAGACTGCAACTCTTCTCCTGATTCTTGAATGTTTTTTAAATTGTGTCACCAGGTGGTTTTTCAGTCTAAAGATATATTTCTTGACAAGAAACCCACTTTTTATGAAAGCATGATGGTTTGAGGGCAATGCGATTTTTCTTTCTATTTCTTTACTCTTATCTCCTGACTCTAAATAATGCTTAATATATATTAAAACCTTGATCAGAATTTCTTGAATAATTGCTCTGAGATGCTCAACACAATTGCTTAGAAATACATGAATCACAAAAATATATGAATCACATCCTTCCTGCTCCTTTTCTCTTCATTTTTTTTCATTCTCTTTTCCTTTTTATCTGCTGACACAGACAGAAATCATTCATGCTGTAAATGATTTTTTTTTTTTTGTATATTTTAGTACAGAGGTTACAGGGTCTCACTACACAGATCTGACTCACAGTGATCCTCCTGTTTTCAGCCTCCCAAGTGTTGGGATTACAAGCCTGTGCCACCATGCCCAGTCTCAGTCTCCCTCTCAGCACGCCTTGGGGGCGGGGCCAGCATGACAGGAAAGAGACTGAACCCTGGTGGCTGTGCCTGCCTAAGCAGGTGCTTTAATCTGTTGAGCTAAATGAGAATTTAACACCTAGTTCTTTCTATATTGAGGCTAGTTTCTTTACTTATTCCTCCCAATAACCTATATAAAGAATTCTATTTTTTTTAAAAAAAAATGTATTTAGTACAGGGTCTACAGGGTCTCACTACATAGATCCAACTCCTAGTGATCCTCCTGTTGTCAGCCTCCCAAGCTCTAGGATTACAGGCACATACCACCAAGCCTAGTCTCATTCGCCCAGTCTCAGCATACCCCGCGGGAGGGGCTGGCATGGCAGGCGGGGATCGAACCCCAATATAAAGAAATTCTTAATGGAATCCAAGTTAATTCACTAGCCAAGGGAGGTTTTACTTAAAAATTCTAGGGTACAGGTCTCTCATTTGTGCATGGGGATAATAATCATACCTATCTTAGACAATCATGAATTCCAATTCTATAGTAGCATATAGAATCTCAGAAAAGTGTCTTATATGTGTAGGAAGAAATCAGTCAATGTTAAAAAGTTGATATCATATGAAACAATCTTTCTGACTTGTATCCATCTTTGACTGTGCTGTTTGGCTCCTGAAGCATGCCAAAGCATGCCATTACTGTCAACATTTTCTGATTAAGTTCAGCTGCGTGGTTCTTACTTGACTTTTGTATTTGGATTTTTAGGACAGGGTCTACAGGGTCTACAGGGTCTCACTGCATAGATTGGACTCCTAGTGGTCCTCCCGTTTACATCCTCCCAAGTGCTGGGATTACAGGCCCACGCCACTATCCTGCGTCTGCCTAAGCAGGTGCTTTAATCGGCTGAGCTATTTGGCTGGCTCTGACTCTTTTTTTTTTTTTCTTCATGTTTTTCCTGTGAGCAGGTGACTTGGAGGCATCTGAATACCTTCTTAAGTTGAATGTAAAAGAAGGTGCACGGTCTTGGCTCACGGGTGAAGCTGCTTGTGGGGCAGGACCTCACCTCAGCTGGGACTTTCCGTTGGAGTGTCTTCCTTGTGCCTTTCCAAGTGCTTTGAGCTTCACGTAGTGCGGTGGCCTGGATCTGGGAGAAAGCATTTCCAGAGCCAACGTAATGCAGGAGACCCAAGTAGAACCTGCACGACTTGCGCCGGTATTGCCTCAGAAGCTACACGGCACGCTCTCGGCCGGACCTGATGACCCCGGCGGTCAGCGTCCGCAAGGAATCAATGACCGGGACACACAGACTCCTCCCCGTGAATTCAGGGACGGGAGATTACATTGTACAATGACGTGGGGGGACGAGGATTTGTTGGTGCTATCTTTGAAAATGTCAACAGCCGTATTGACTGGTTTTTTTCCTTTATATTTAAATTCATTTGTCTATTATTTATTTTAGGAAATAATTATTTTTAAACCTTCAAAACCTCCTTCTGGGGTCAGCTTTCGAAGTACGTAGACTGTTAAAAGTAGTAGATATTTTCTGGGCAATGTTTGGAGATGCTTTAATTTTTCTGCAATAAGAATTGTTGAGAAAGATCTTTACGATTTTGATCTTTGTGTTAGGGGCTGGAAGAAGTGGTATAAATAGACTTAGAAAAGGAGTTAAAAGAAAGCAATATGCCACACTTCATTTCTTTAGACGGGGCTGAACAGACAGCTGAGCATTCTGTTCACTCAGAGTAAAATTATCTGACAGGAAGACATTTGAAGTAAAATCACACTTCACATTATTTTGGGTACTCGTACCCATGTCTTCAGCTTGTAATAATCTCAACATAATAATAAATAATATTTTATGTTTCTTTATAACTCACAAGCCAACTGTATT
>NW_004524725.1:2438320-2451217 GCF_000260255.1 Octodon degus
TTTTTTTCAGTACTAAGGATTGAACTCAGGATCCTGCACTTGCCAGGCAAGCACTTATTCTACTGAGCTATCTCCCCAGCCCCCTATTACTGCATTTTTTTGGCCAATATAAATGATTTCCCTCTTTCTTTTTGTTCCGTCTTTATCTTCTTTTTTTTTCTGCACGCAATGGGTAATGTGAACTATGAATAATACAAGAGAAGATACATTTGTTTGAGAGAAAGTTAATAAAAATTGAGAATCCATTGGTCACCTCAAATTTTCTGATCGAAATTGTAGTGATCCTCCTGTTTTCAGCCTCTTAGCACTGGGATTATAGGTGTGCCCCACCATGCCAGTCTCAGTCAATGTCTCAGCATGCTTCCGGGTGGGGCCCGCAGGGCAGGATGAGGATCAGACCCTGGCTGCTCTGCTCTGCCCAAACATGGACTTTAGTCTGCTGAGCTATCTGGCCAGCTGTCACCAATTGTTATTTTTTTTTTAAAGAATAGAGGCATACAAAACCAAAATAATGGCAATTATAAAGCACTAAAATTGGGAAAACTCTAAATGGCTCCTGTTTTATAGAAAACTTATTTAAATGCTTTTTAATTTAGTTTTGCACTGGAAATTGAACTCAGGACTTTGTGCTTGCCAGGGAGTTGCTGGGCAGCTGAGCTATATTCCCTGGCACTTTTATTAACTCAATATAAACAACCAATAGATTTGTGTACATTGTTTAAAAGTCAGTATTGATCATATATTATCCATCAAATGAAGGAGGTATTTGAAAGTATTTTTAAAGACATGATTATATATGTAATGAAATACTGATGCATTATGATACACTAGATAAATTTTACTATTGTACCCAGAGTACTATGTATGGATAAGAACCAAGAATGAGTATAAGTGCTGATACAGATTGATCCTGGCTAGTTACACCTTCTTCCGTGATTTTCTTCCTCTCCTATTATTCAGTTTGGAAGTAAAATTTTTTTATTTCATTTTTTTTCTGTTCATTGATTAGTTTCCATTCATCCTGAATGTCTTATTTAGGACATTCCTTACTTAGGAAGAATTTCACTGTGCATAAGGTTGCATATTTTTTCATACACTTCAATAGGGTCTTGTTTTCCTCATTCATAAAATGCAGTTGTGAGGGTTGAGGGTATAGCTCAGCAGCATAAGCACCTGCCTGATAAGTGTAAGGCCCTAAGTTGAATTCCCAGTACCAAAATGCACACACACACACACACACACACACACACACCCCTGGGTAAAATGCAATTGTTTATTAACAGTTCCTTGATAAATACTAGGCTCTTGAGGCAGACAATATTTTCATGTTTGTATTCTCAGAGTGTTGACTGGTACAACATGGGTACTTAAATTGTTGAATAATTGATCACAACAATTTGATTATCATTTATAGTTGTTACATTTCCCTTCAACAAAAACGAAGTTTGGAATTGGTTGAAAGAAGCAAGTCTGCATCATCAAATTCACTTGTATGGTTTCTTTTTGTCAGTACAACAGAAAGAAATAATCCTTGAGTTTGAATTTCCCATTTTTATATTCAATACAGTCTCTCATTTAGTTTTGCAATTTCTTTTTGACATTCTTGATATGCCAGAGAGTTATCAGTCTTCTCATTTACCAATCTTTGCTTGCCAAGTATGAATGTTCAAAGCCAGACTAATTTCCTCATAACATGTACTACATTTTCCTACCCAAAAGATCCAAGCAAAACACTCTACTTGACATGATTTATTTTTGACAAATCTGCGTAGGCTACTTTAGTACAGGAAAACATTTTTCATTAGGTTTCTGAGGGAAGGAATTATGTCTCACTGGATATGTACCCTCATTTTTACAAAGCATTGTTTTTTTTTTTTTTCAATTTTGGTTCTCCTTGTTTAGTCATCTAATATCTCAGAATGAATATATGTTTTTAAATATAAATGTTTTTGAGATGGATTTTACAATATATAATATTGGGACTTTTAAATTCTTTCCCATGTTGAGGTCTTTTAAACTATGATGTGTGTTACTAAAGTGTTCTTAGAAGGATGTTTTTAATGAGAAGAATACATTTATTGAGGGAAAGAAAGCTCCTTTCTGAGACAGGGACAAGAAGGGGGCCCCCAGCAGGTAGTCCCCCTCTTAGCAGGACTTTTATAAAATTTGTTTTATATTAAATAATAGCCTAATGCACACTCTAAACTTGATTCTCTTTTGTTCACCTTTCAAATTTATTAATTTATCTATATTTTCTTTCCTTAATGTTCTATATTTTAATTAATTAAAATCCATTATTATTTTAATGTGCCTGTGTTTTATTTGGTGTAGAGGTACCTTTGACTAATAATAGTCTTCTTTATTTGCTATGATGATGTAAATGTGACAATATGTAATTTAAAATTATTTAGTTCACTTACAATAATTAAATATTGAAATTCTTAGCCTGATTGCTTTTTTCTTTTTATATTTTGGGGGATGATAGCAGTAAAGAGCTCTTACATTTTAAACAACCCCTGTTTAACAAGTACCAATCATCACTGGGTTGCATTGGACCTACGTTTTTATTTTTCCTTTTCATTAGCTTGCCATGTCAAATAAACTTCAAAATTCTTTCCAATATCTATTGTATTAACCATTTTCGCCTGTAGTTATTACTACATCCCTTTGGGATTTTGTCAATTCCCATCCACCTTGGTGAGAAAGCCTCTCATTTTTCTCTATCCTGTTATGTAAGTGACTGAGTAAACTTTTCAAAAATGTCTGTGGAAAATGTCATATTATTACACTGCATGAAATGTGAGAGCTATTCCTAGTCTCTGTTGGGAAAAGTTAATACTTAATATGATAATGTTCTATCCCTAAGAAATTTTATGTCTTCAAACAAATCTCATTTTCTTGGTGTCCTGATAGCCTGACCTTTTGTACTTAATGTGTCCTTTGGCTGAAAACTCCTTTTCCCTGACTTCACTGGCCCTGCTCACTTTACGCTTCCTCCCAAGACTAACTCATTCACTTCATCTCAGATTCCAAAAGCTCTTGGAATCCCAGCCTCCATCCTAATACTCACGCAGGGCGTTTCATTCCCCGCCCATGCTTCCCGGGGAGCTCTCTGCTTCCCTTCTCATAGACATTTTATAGAGCTTACTTTTGCTTTATAAAATGTATTATTATAATTAATAAATAGTAACTTTGGATTTATGAGAATTAAATGATATTTAACATATGTATTAAATGTGGAGTGATTAAATCCAGATAATTAACGTATTCATTCTCCTGTTTTTCAGCGCTGGGATTACAGGCCTGTACTCACATGCCTGGTCTTGGTGGCTGGCTCAGCATGCCCAGGGGTGGGGCCAGTGCGGCATGTGGTGCCTGGGGATCTAACCCTGGCTACTGTGTTTGCCTGAACAGGGTCCCTTATCTTTTATTTATGGCCATTTATCATAGTGCCTCTTTACGTTACAGTATGCTATTGACTGCCATTACACTGTGCAATAGAGCTCAGACTTCTTCACGTAGCCGAACTGAAATTTGCACCCTTTTACCAACAGCTCTCCATACCCCCTTTCTCTCCAACCTCAACCTCTGGTAATTATCATTCTATTCTCTACTTCTATGAGTGTAGCTTTTATAGATTTCACATATAAATGAGACCCTATGGTATTTGTCCTCTATGCTTGGCTTACATCACTTAGCATAATATCTTTTAGGATCACTCATATTGTTGAGAATGTCAACATTGTTTTAACAGCTGAATAGTAT
Organism: Octodon degus; assembly: GCF_000260255.1. Lineage (NCBI taxonomy): Eukaryota > Metazoa > Chordata > Mammalia > Rodentia > Octodontidae > Octodon > Octodon degus. The sequence continues at coordinate 2,442,086 of NW_004524725.1, forward strand.
TCCATTGTGCATATTACTGCATTTTTAAATCCAACCATCCATTGGTTGGATTTTGTATCTTGCCTATTGTGAGTAATTCTGTAATCAACATAGGAATGCTGACATTCCTTGGAATACCGATTTTAGCATCTATCTATGTATCTATCTATCCATACATCTATATATCTGTATGTATGTGTGAGGAGGATTGTTGGATTGTATGGTGGTTTTATTTTTAGTTTTGGAGGTGAACTAAAACTATAATGTTTTTCTTAGTGGCTGTAGTAATTTGCATTCTAATTAACAATGTACAAGGTTTCCCCTTTCATTAATAATTTGTTATTTTCCATCTTTTTTTGGTACTCAGGACCTTGCACTTGCCAGGCAGGTGCTTGTGCTGCTGAGGTATATCCCTAGCCCCTTCCATCTTTTGAGAGCAGCCTGTCTAGTAGACATGAAGTATATGTTTGGATCTGTAAAAGATCCCAAATAGTTAAAATAATATTGAAGGAAAAAACAAAAAGAGGATTGGGGAGATAGTTGAGCAGTATAAGTGCCTACCTGGTAAGAACAAGGACCCCAATACTGCATGCTGTACCAGCCCCACACCAAGGCAGCCACCAAAACCAGGCATGGTGGCACATGCCTGTAATCCTAGCCCTGGGGGAGACTGAGACAGCAGAATCACTATGAGTCTGAACTGTGTAGTGAGACCTTATGTCAACTAATAATAAAAAAATAACAATAGCAAAACACCAAAACAAACCGGGTGTGTTAGTGAACCCAGTAATCCTACCACTCAGGAGGCTGAGGTAAGGTGATCATTGCAAGTTCAAGACCAACCTGGGCTGCAAAGTGAGCTCAAAGCCAGCCTGAACTGCATAGTGAGATCCTTTCTCAAAAAAGACAAATTTAACCCAAACCAAAACAACCAAACAAACAAAATTGGAGACATTACAGCTATTGTAATAAAAAATCACAGTGATAGAACGAAAGACTTCTTTTCCAATACAGAAAAGCTAGAAATAAACCCTCATGTTTATGATCAATTTATTCTTGGCAAAGGGCCAAAGGACACATAACATGGAAAAGACAGCATACTCAATAAATGATGATGGAAAATCATGCAAAAGGGTAAAGCTGGAATCTCAGATCACATCACATATTATATGAGTCACTTTCCAATTAATGGGACATATTATTTGACACCTACAGTGTAAAGGAGGAGAAGTATATTTGGATCACAGTTTCCAGTGGATTCTGTTCAAAGTTGGCTAGCTTGAAAGCAGAAACATGGGTAAAAGTCCTTAGCAGAGGAAAGCTTCTCCTCGAGTGGCTGCAAGGTAGTAAGAGGAAAGTGAAGAGGCAGGGACAGGAAGAGACCCTTCCAGGCCACACCCCCAGTCTCCACTGCAAACCAGTATCCACCTCCAAACAACACAATAGACGAACACAGCACCTCATGAGCCAATCAGCTTTCAAACACATGAGGGTTTTGGGACACATTTGAGGACTGAATTGTAACATAGGTAGGTTATACACATTAACGTATGTTAATATGTGTCAACACACATCTTTTACATATATTAATATACATGTTATGTAGTTAACATACAGGTGTATATGTGTTTATAAATCAACTAAAAGCAAATTAAATAATAAATATAAAAGATAATATAGGGCCAAACCTGTAGAGATCATTGATCTGGGCAATGGTCTTTTTACTATAAATTCAAAATTGGAGTCAATGAAAAGCAAAATAAATATGATTGCATTAAAATAAAGATCTTTTGAAAAGCAAAGGAAATAACGCAGTGAAGATTTAACTCAGAATGGAAAAATAAACCATACTCTGATAATATCCAAAACATATAAGGAACATCACTTGGTGGCAAAAGCAACAAAAAATCCAAACAAATGATCAATTTACTTTATAAGCAAAGGACCTAAATTTTTTTTTTTCCCAAAAGAAGACATAAAAATGACCAACAGGTTCATGGAAAATGTTCAACACTGCTACTCATTAAAAATATGCAAATTAAAGCCACAGCAAGGTGTGACCTTCTCCGAGCTCGCTTTCTATTAAACTCTAGAGACCTGTTGGCTGTGATATTCACATTATTAGGAGTTATATGAGGTTGGACTGCTCACTTGTGTTTTCCTATCTTGTATACCTACTTGAGGACATGCAACCACATATGGAGAAAAAATTATTTCATACAAGTAATGTCTTGTATAGTCTTTTATGGTTTCCTATTCCCACTTGATAGCATGTTTCAGAGAGAAACTATTTTTCAGGGAAGTAAAATAATGCATTTTTTTTACTGTCAATATTATGAGCATTCTAAAATGATTAATTTGAAATCTATGCTTTATCTTTGTCATACCACTTTGAGTATTTTAAACTCTATAATCTTATGGTGAATATCTTTGAAATTGCCTTTCTAGAAAAAATGAGTCACTGGTGTTTGATTTTTATGTGCACTGACAATGACCTCAAAATGTTACTTTGTTATGCATATCTCACAGCGCTTTAGATTTATTTAACTGGAAAAGTCTAATTGTGTGTTTTCTTATTCTGCTAGTGTAATACTGCTGGTCCAAAGGGAGGGATGGCAAAGTTTCACAATTACTTACCATTCCTATTAACTAATAAACTGTTCAATTCTTCTTAGTAATGATGCTATGAAACCCTTTTAATTATACTAAAATCTTTCTATTATTGAGTGAAAATAATGTTAAAAGCTCTCTGGCATGTTATTTTACCAGTAAAAACTTTAGTAAAAAGATCTAGAACTAGAATAAATTGAATTTTGTCAGTTCATAAAATCACTAACTCCCTAATGTAATAGATACTGTTTTATGTGAGAGGTAAGTTATACAAAAGAGTTGTCTCCTTAAATTCAAGTTTCTCTTAGTCATTACCCAAGTATCAAGATGAAGGACCAGCAAAGAAAGTTTCAGCTGCACAGCATTCAAGATTATGTTTTATGGCCACTGTTTCAGAGTTGTATTTTATTAGTAAAATTTTTCTATTCTTTTTTGGTGAAACCGGGGCTTGAACTCAGGCCCTTGCACTTGCCAGGGAAGCATTTATTCCACTGAGCCATCACCCTGGCCCCCTATTAGTAAAATTTGAGAACACATAATTACCTGGATTAGGATGTTTACTTTTTGTAAAGTATATTAGGCTAAAAAAGAAAATTTTCCTACAGAAACGTCTTTCTTTCCAATTTAAAATTCTCTAGGATGATGAAATATAATTTCCTGATTCTATGTTTTATTACCAATAGCAACAAATAGATGAATAAAAAATATTGAGTTCAAATGTTTAGCCATGAGTGTTTTGTCAGGGTCATTTGCAAGCAACTCATTTCTCACACCCTTTAAAGTTTCCAGTATTTCCAAATTGTGCCATAAACACTTCAGCTGAGAGAAACTTGACCTGTTCCTAACTTTGTCCCACTCTTGCTTGATCTCTGTGGGGAACTCTAGCTGAAAGACTTGAGGAGGAAAAAGACCTGGACATTGTCATGTCACCAGTTGAGGATTACCCAGGCTGTCTGAGGTCTCACTTCCACGTGGGAAGACCCACAGTAGTAGTAGAGAAGAGTATGTACTTACCACTACCTGATTCTCTACTGGATTTGCTTATATTAACATTAAACTAAAAGTGAAAGACAAAAACTCAATATAGTTAAGTAAATTTAATAAAAATTATATAATTATAAATCTATACATACTTAATTAATTATACATTAATTTTGTTGATCATCACTAGTAGCCTTTTAAAGGCTTAAGTCTCCATATGATACTTGAGGAGGGTATTTCAACACCCTTCTCTTACCAATCGTTTGAGATCATCCAGACCAAAAGCCATTATCAGAGTTAAACTGCACAATAGATCAAGAAGACTTGACATTCACCAAACTTTCAGCATCCAACAGCTGGAGAATCCACATTTATCATCACCAGATGGGTTTTCTCCCATATTAAACTATACGGAAGCAAATCAAGTCATAAAAAAGCTTAAAAATTTGAAATAATATTCTATATATTTTGGACCTTAATGGAACAAAACTGTAGGTCTCTAGCATGAAAACTTTAGAAGTTATGCAAGTGCATAGAGATTGAACAACAGAATGGGATAGAACAGTACATCACTGAGGTTGTCAGAGGGAGCTTTAGAAGTTTCTTGATAAAAATGCAATAGAAATATAATAAACTTAAACCTTAGTACAGTAAATGTAGTACAAAGATAAAATTTTATACAAAGAGTATATAAATTAAAAAAGTGCAGATATTTTAAATAATCTATTGATATATCTCAAGGACTTAGGAAAAGAAAAATAAACCATATCTCAGATTAGAAACCTTTATTATTGATTTATCAATAATTTTTAAAAGAAGAATCACCACCAATGCTTCTCAATCTATACCAGACATCCTATGAGTCCAGCATTAAACTACTGTCAAGGGCTATAACTCAAAACAAAATAACATAATACTACAAAATGAAATCCCTGATAGACATTCTCAGTAAAATAGTAGTAAACTTAATTTAACAGTACATTAAAAGGATCAAGTAAGTTTCATCCTAGGAATGAAAAAAAATGATTCAACATACATAAGTCAGTGAACACAATTTGTTACAGAAATAGAACAAAAGAAAATTCACATGATCATATCCATAGATGCAGAAAACGCACTTGATAAAATTTAGCATCCCTCTATGAGAAAGATGGTGAACAAATTAGATATAGAGGGATTACACTTCAATATATAGAGTCCACATAGTCTACAGTTTCAGTGAATGAGGAAAAATAAAGCATTTCCTCCAAGATCAGGAACAAGGAATGATGTATATTCTTATAGTTCTTAATGAATAAATTGCTAGCAACTTTTGCTAGAATAATTAGGAAAGAAGTATACCAAGTTACTCTTGTTTACATATAACTTGATTATATAAAATTTTTGTTGAATTCTCCAACAAAAGATTATTGCAATTGGTAAAACAAATATAGTAAGCAGTAGGAAACAAAACTGACATACAAAATTTAGTAGCTTTATATACCAGTAGGGAATTTGCTCAGAAAAATAATTATGAAATCAATTTTAGTTCAAATAGAAGCAAAACTACCACTACCAACAACAAAAACTTGGGACCAGGAAAACGGCTCAGTAGAATAAGTGCTTGCCTAGTAAGTGAAAGGGCCTGAGTTCAAACCCTGGCTCCACCAAAAACAAAAACAAAAAAAATCCCCAAAGGAAATAAAAGAACATTATGATGAAAATTACAAAACAATAATGACAGAAATTGAAGAAGAAGCTAGAAGAAAAATATAATTTTATGAATTGGAAAAATTAAAATTATGAAAATGACCACACTACTCAAAATAGTCTATAGATTCAATGCAATTCCCATTTAATTATCAACAATATTTTTAGTAGAACTGAAATGCAAATGCTAAGAAAATAGTAAAACCAATGCTGAAATTCATGTGGAAGCACAAATAGTCATAAAAATCAAAGCAATCTTGAGCAAAATCACAAAGTTGCAGGCACTACAATATGTTTATTAAAAGTCATAGGACAGAGCCTTAGTAACTCAAATAGTGCTTATTGGCATAAAACAGGTATACAGAGCAGTAGAGCAGCCTACAGAACCCATGTATATGTCAACCTATCTATAACCAAGTGATTATCAAAAAGATTCCAAATAATATACTGAAAATACAGCCTCTTCAGCAAATGCTTCTGGGGAGAACAGATATCACATACAAAAAATGAAGACTTGACCCCTGTCTCTCACCCTGTACAAAATCACCTCAAGAGGCTTAAAGACCTTAATGTGAAACCTATGATTCTGAAAGTATTAGAGGAAATCCTTTAAAATATGAGAAACTCTTCATAGTATTTGTAATCAATGTTTTTCTGGACTGGACTCCCATTGAAAGAAATACACGTGCAGTGCAGTTCTTCCTTTGGGCGTGGTACAGCAGATGCAATACACTATCAGTGTACACAGTGAAGGCTCACTAACTTTTGAAAACTGTATGTGTCAATGATGAGGTGTCTGAGTAAGCTGAGTTATTCAAATTCTGTCATTTGAAAACTGCAACTGAGAAAAACTTTCCTGAGAACTGACTACCCCATGCTTAAGGTATAGTTGAAGACTGAAAAATCTTCAAATTGTTGATGCTAAGCTGCCTACACCTGATTAGGCTCCTACTCCAGTGAAGTGTGATTGTCAAGCTCTGCTTTATATTATGAGAGATAATCCAATATATCAGCAGAACAAATTATTCTTATCACTGCTAATTTATGCACTCTATAACTGAACCATCACTTTGACCTTCTGAAAGCAATGATGTGAATATGGATAAGAATTATACATATGCACTGTATAGCAGTATGAATTATATTCTGCTAATTATAGCAGACAGAAAATCTCAGCTGCAATATGTGTTTGTACTTGGGTATTGCTGATCAATCCAATCAGGAATTACAAGTAAATTTATCACTTTTTGTCTGTTTGTTGTCATAATATATATATATATATATATATATATATATATATATGTATCTGAATATATGAAGTTTGGAAAGCATAATTTAAAAATTACTGCGGGTTATGTATATATACTTCTGCGTATAACACAATATATGCTTATAGTGTATTGCATAATTTATTGTGATTCTCATTATAGATTGGAGTTTTATCCATTTTATATTTTCTACGTTATGAAGGAAATTTAGTTTCTTGTTCATATATTTGTATTATTTTATTAATTTAAAAATCAATTCATTTTTAAACAATAAGAGAAAGTCAATCTTTTTGTAATTGCTTATTCATGGCTTATTTTCTTTCTACTCTTCCATGTGCTATGAGGTGTGATTAAAAGATATGGTTAATATTTTAAATAAAATAATTTTTTACATTAAAATACACCTTACCATTAATTCACTTCAAAATACTTGCTCTTGCTTTGAAGACACTCATACCATTATTCTTGGCATTTTCTGAAGCAGTTTGGGAAGTTCTTTTCATGTCCTTAGTTATGGAATGTCCTGAATTAATCCAAAATATTTCTCCTTTATAGTCATGCTGTCTTTAGAAGAGCCAGAAGACACACCATGCGAAATCCAGTGTATAAGGTAGACGTGGAAACACCATATTGATGTGAGGAGGCTGTCTCCCACTGGACAGAACACAGAAGCAGCATTCACTGTACTTTGACTGCACCTCGTATGTGCTAGGAAGGAGGACATACAGAATGGCGTCAGAAAGCGGTAAGAATGATGCGATCAGTGTGACCTAAGCTAAGGGGAGTTTTCTGGAAGAAGATTAGAGGCAATGCAATTTTCTGCAATAAGTGTTTTCATTTTAAACATTCGCCATATATTTCTCCTTTTCTTAAAGAGTAATGGCATAGACCTTGTTATTTAATCTTACATGGAAAGATTGCCAAGAGTAATGATAATACTAGAGGCATGGGCATCGTTTACCGAATATTCTTTTTTTATCATAAATTTTAATTTTCTTTTTCTTCAATAATTTTATTGAGAAATAAAAAGCAATGAGATCTTTTCAAATCAAATTGGTAAGACAGTTTCAATAATTAACACATTGCATACTGCCTTCCTAGTGGTTATTTGTTGTACAAGTAGCAGACATGATATGCTATTTACAAACACTATTTAAAAAAATCCCTCTCTTTCATGAATTAAGAGAATGTAGCTATATATATATCCTAACCATTTTGAATACACAAATCCAAAATGGACATTCATCTATATCCCCTTTTTTGGTTTAGTTCCATCAAGTAATATTACAGGTGTGTAAACTCAGCAAAATGTCCCAATATTGTGCAGTAGTCCATAATAGTATTGGGTCTTCCACTTGATTGCCAATGTCAGAAGTTGTTGACCTGAGTCCCCTCCAGCTCAACATAGCAACATGGCTTTATTTCTTATACTTCGATTTTATACGTTTCTGCTGGATGGTTAAGACCAAGACCTATGTAAGAAGAATTTTAGCTTTTGGATCTGATAAGGTCAGGCAAATCCCCTCAGGATCTATCCTGAGATCACGTATCTCAGATTGTAGATCCTTTGTTAGTGTCAGCCATGTTGATGAGTCATGGCCATTCCTTGGCTAATTTGCTCTCTGTGAAAGCCTATGAGAATGTTTTCTCTCCATGTGACTCTACTTAGGCACACTCTGCATCATCAATCACTTTCCTCTTTGACCCCATAATCTCCTTGATCAGAAAATTTGGGACACAACTGACTTACATGATGTTACAGTACAGGTTCTCATATGTCCTGAGTCTTAATTGACCTTGGAAGACTAGGGCCAAAATCTTGGCTTTCCTTGTGGCCCTCCTTTTTCTCTAATTTTTGGTCTGCAAACTTAGGTTATTAACCCTCCAGAAGAGAAGCTTATTGTCCTTACCATATAACCTAGGCAGTTGAGCTTAACCACACTATCTGTCTGAATATCAAACATCTTAGGCATAACATGGAACATATATTCTTCATAAAGTATTGCTATGTTAAACTTTAAGTCCTTACAAAATATGATGAAAAAAAGTTAGAAAATTAAACTATATTGAAAAAACAGGAATAAATAATTATATATGATTACACATAAGTACAGAAATCTAACCATATACAACATTGTTGCAGGACAGTCCCATAATACTGATTTTCCTGTCTCCTGCCTTCATTCACCACCTTTTTCCTTTTTAATCAATCATCTACCCGAGAGATAGCATGACAGCAACTGGCATGTCATGACAAGCAGCATGTATTCAGAAGACCAGAGTGACAGGCACTCCAAGAATCAACCTACTATTACAAATTGCCATCTTTAGTGAAGCTGTTTAGTTCACAGTTGTCAGTATATATGGTTAGGGTGAGAATCATTCCCATTAACTGCTAGATTCTAAAATCTTTTGAAGATTCTCAGGATCCATGCCTTACCCATCTTGTACATATAACTCTATGGCTTGCTTCTGTCATGTTTCCGAGCTCTTCTCCTTGCTCTCTCTTCATTGTCTAGTCCTCAAGTTCTTGCTTTCTTTTAATTGTATTATACCTTTCTATTTGTATTTCTTCTCTTGAGTTCTTATACTAGGGAAACTATAT
>NW_004524725.1:2454737-2460774 GCF_000260255.1 Octodon degus
TTGCCCTATTTAAGTGGTTGCTTCTGATCTCATTCGTGGAGTTCTGATCATTTTGATCCCTGTCTAGAACATCTTTCAGGATCCTGTGTAGGGTTGGCTTTGTCATCTTGAAATTCTTTAGTTGTTCTTTGTCATGGAAGTATTTCACTTCTCCATCAAACTTGCAAGAGAGTTTTGGAGGGTATAGTAGTCTGGGCTGGAATTTGTTTTCATAGAGGGCTTGAAGTACTCTGCTCCATGCTCTTCTTGTCTTCATGGTTTGTGAAGAGAATTTGGCCATGATTCTGATGGTTTTTTTTTTTAATGTGGTCTGTTTCTTTTCTCTAGTGGCTTTCAGTGTATTATTCTTGTGCTGCATTTCTGGGATCTTGACTATTATATGTCTCAGTGTGTTTTTTGTTGGGTTGAGGTTACTTGGTGTTCTGTATGCTTCGGTTACCTGAATGTCAGGTTGTTTCCTCATATTTGGGAAGTTTTCTGCTATTACTTCTGCCCATCTTTTTTTAAAATGTGATTTGTATTGACATTTATTCAAAACAAAACAGTGACACCTGTATATCCTACATTAATTTGATTAATATTGCTTATTATGGATCTTTTGAAATGAATTTTCCTTTTGCTATCAGAGGCTATTTGGATTTCTAATTTGCTCTCATTTTTTATAATTTGCATTGCATTTTTCCATAACCAGTATATAGTAGCTATATACTGGTTATATATACTGGCTATATACTTAAGTTATGTAATGTAACTTAAGATATCTTCAAATAATTTTAAATATGTAATTGTGAATTACAAAGGGAATATTTTATTTTTTTGATTAATTAGGTAAAAATTTAGTGTTTGATGTTCTTGTATCTAGTTTCATAAACAATGAAAGATTTTTATTTTTCTCCAAATCTTAAAATATCCTACATTAACATATCAATACTTGATGGAAAATACCTGTTCCATGTTATGCCTAAAATGTTTTATATTTAGACAGATAGGGTAAACCGAACTGTGTATGTTGCAGGGTAATAATAAGCTTTTCTCATACAGGGTTAACAACCTAAGTTTGAAGATAAAAAATTAGAGAAAAGGAAGGGCTGCAAGTTCAGCCAACATTTTGGCCCTAGCCTTCCAAGGTCAGTGATGACTGAGGACATAGGAGAACCTATAGTGGAACATCGTGTAACTCCGTTATGTCCCATATCTTCTGATCAAGGAGATTATGGAGCCACAGAGGAATGTGATTGATGATGTATAGTGTGCCTAAGGAGAGTCACATGGAGAGAAAACATTCTCATAGGCTTTCACAGAGAGCAAACTGGTCAAGCAATGGCTGTGACTCATCCATATTGCTGACACTGACAAAGTATCTACAAAGTGCGGTACAGAGTTACATGACAGATCCTGAGGGTACTTGACTGACCTCATCATATACAAAAGTTACATTTCTTGTTATATACGTATTGATTTATCTTGGTCTTTATCTTCCAGCAGAAAAATATAAAAATGAGTTATATAAAGTAAAGCCGTATTAATATGCTGAGCTGTGAAAGGTTCAATTCAACAACTTCTGCAGATAACCCATTACTATTGTGTACTGCTGGACTGTGTTGGATTGTTTTGCTGAATTCACATACCTATAGTATTTAGATGCTAATGGAATACCCATCTCTGACAGGACTAAGCAAAAAAAAAAAAAAGGTGTTACAAAGGAAGGACCATTTTGTATTTGTATATACAGAATAGTTAGAATAGATATATAGCTAATTTTGCTTAATTCAATGAGAAGAAAGATTTGTACTAATAGTGTTTGGACAGGATATCCTGTCTGCTTCTTATACTATGGATAACCACTAAGAAGAAAGTCATGTACAACATATTAAATATTGAAACTGTCCTATTAATCAGTTTTGAAATTGTCTCATTGCTATTTGCTTCTCAATAAAATAAAATTAAAAAATATATCCTACAGATGATTTTCACTAAGACAGAACTAGGAATCCTTTAGATGGAATTGGAAAATGCTTTACTGAATTGAATGTATGGGAGGCTGCTTTTACTTTGTCAGTTCTTCATTTCATTTTACTCCGTCAAGCATTTGTTATTATTATTTTTTAAATTTGGTACAGGGTCTTGCTATGTACCTTCCACTTATAGTGATCCTCTTGTCTCAGCCTCCCCCATGTTGGGGTTACAGGCATGTGCCACCACTCTGGGTTTTGATGGTCAGCAGGGCATGACTGGGTTCTGGGGACAGCATGGCATATAGTACTGGGGACTGAACCCAGATCTGTCAGACACTTGCCAGGCAGGTACTTAGACTGCTGAGCTTTCTCTCCAGTGCATCAGCATGTGTTGATTTAATAATAATGGGACTTTAGAATTTTAAAGGATGATGAGAGAACACAGAAGTTCAAATTGTCAAATTAAATTCAGCAGCAATTACAAGGCACAGATAGTTCTTCCTTTAGAGAAGCCCAAATCTGGCAAGAGCTTCCAAATGTTCTTCCACTTCAACACTGCCAAAGTCAACTGAGGCTGTTAACTCTGGTGCATAAACTTAATTTGAAGAAGAACACTGTTCTGAATGTCTGGGGATTGAAATGTAGGTTGACAAAATGAGGGGTGACTTCTGGTTGTGGGTGACACCAAACACTAGTCTGTCAGTCTGAGTGAAATGAAAAAGGGAAGTGAGCTTTGAAGAACTTCAGTCCTACCCATCAGGGGTTTCCTTTATTGCCACCACCTTTGTGTGTCAGTCTCTGGTTTCCTGAGTCTTCCCATACAAGTCACATTGGCTGCTCTCCAGTGACTTTCCAGGCCTAAGGCCAATCATTGATTCCTCTTGTTCTGTGGCATCCATCCTTTTACCTACTTGATCTTTTTATTCTTGAAGGCATTATGGAATCTCTCATCTCTGATCTTGCAGATGATCATTGGGGACTCTTCCATCTCTGATACTAGAAACCAGATAGATAGGTATGTAGATCAATAGATAGATAGATAACTTTTCTTTTGTTTCCATTCATCTGAAAAATCCTAAGCAATATATTAACCATTTCTTCATAACTTCAGAAAATCTATGTTAACAAGAAGATGCTGTAGAAAAAAATCAAGCATATCCTGCTAAAAGGATTCCATAAACTAGCACTTTCCATGATCAGTTTTGCTAGTACGCTTCCTGAAAAATTTAACTAAGAACATTGTTTGGGGCCATTCCTTCTATTTTATCATTATTAGAAACTTTAAGTTTTTTAGTTTCATTTTTTTATTACAATTTTGTTCTCCTTCAGGTTATCCCTAGAAATGTCAAGAATTTAGTTTCTTCATGGTTAACTTAGCAGTTAACTATGTTAAATACAGGAGATAGTAGACTTCAAAGATAGTAAGACCAACTTAGGTGCTCAATTGTGAATCTCCACATTATGGTTAGGAACTGTCCATTGTTTGTGAGAGTCTAGGCCATAATATGATGCTGGAAAAGTTTCATAATGTAAGGGAGAAAGCTATAACAGAAAATAAAATAATTCTAGTTCCACCTAAAAATCTTTTTTTTTTTTTTGAAGTTTATAAGACCTTTGTCAAAGAATTAATTTTCTAAAGTTTTGGGCCTTTGGTGAGGTGCCAGGGAATAAAGAAAATAAATTGAGAAAAATGCCACAAGCTTATTGCTATTGATCACATTCCCATGGGTTTAAATGAGATTTTTAATTAGTGTACCACTGAAAATACCTTTTTCTGTTTGTTTGAAAAGATTTGATCATAGTTGGAATTATACTAGAAGCAACAGATACAGTGAAGAGCTTATAGAATTTAAACCTATAATCTGTCCTGGACACTACTTGTCAGTTCTTTTCTGCAAGATGCTAAATATAACATGAAAACAGATTAATAGATTTAGTGTGTTTTTTCAAATCAGGAACACTAATATTCAATTCACAAAATATAATTGCTAACAATACATTTTGAAAATCTACTATTTTCCCATATTTTATGATGTTGATTTTATGGAAAGTTGTTCACATAAATACTAAGAGTCATGGTGCAGTATTTATAAAGATGTAATTTTATATTTGCACAAATAATTTAATGAAGTTATTACTTTTGCTTAATCAGCTGTGATAAAAATTGACTTTTTTATTGGCATTAATATAAGAAGTTTCTATAATATCCAGTGGTGTGAACAATTTCCCCATGAGTCCTAATTTCTTGTTTCTGTTTTCACTTTGACAATGAAATTCTCTGTGTATGTTGAATAGCAAGATAACCTACTGCATTTTAAATAGTTTGAAGTTCGATTAATTATAATATTAAAATAATGCATGTTTTTTTCTGGTCTTGAACCTCTTAACCATTAGAATAAGCACCTTCTTTTTGTCTAGAAAAGAAAGTTAAGAGGGATATTAAGTAATTTATGGCCAGATAGAGCCAAGAGGTGTTCAATCTGGCAACAGGAGAACAGGTGAGTCTTGTGTGTACCCCTAAGTGACAATATAGTGAGAAGACAAGCTGGGCATCTGCAAAACAAGCAGAGCAAGCACCTTTAGCAGACATTAAATATGCTGGCATTTTGGCCCTGGACATTACAGCCTCCAGAACTGTGAAAATTAGTATCTCCTGTTATGCCACCCAGATGGTATTCTGCTAGAGCGACCTGAGGTAACTAATACAAGAATGCAAAGCAAAGAAAAGCAATTGTATAATCTATCAAGATTCTTTTCTGTTACAGCAGATAATTCATTTCTACATTACTGAGTACTATTGAAACTAGTTCTACACTGGGAATTACAGTTCTGCTGGTCCTGGTGGTAAGAGGGCTGCAAGTGTGTAATCTCATTCAGGAAGCATTTGTTTGGTCTTCTTTAATGCTATCACAGCGAACATTTGTGTATGTTTGTTTTCTTTATCTCAGCTCTGGTAAATCCATGAAAAACAGATGAAAGCCAAATCTTTCATTATTCCTAAATCCCTGATTATGACGTTTCTCCTACAGTGTGTCCCCAAAGAACGAGAGAAGCATTTGCAACCAGGCACAGGTTGTGTTGTATTCCCCTCAGTGGCATTTTGTCCATATGGAGCTTAATTTCATAAACTACCTATAAGGAGGTATAAAATTCAAACAGAAAAATAGCAATTTATCACAAGTATCCAGCTGGCTTCTTCTTTTAAGGGGTTATTTCCTCATCTGAAATCCAGCCATTTGTTGCCCACTTATATTTTTTGAGCTATAAAATCAATAATAAATAGCAAGAACATTCCCCTGAGAGATTAGACAAGCACTCCGACTGGGAAGAACAAATAAAGGGCAATGTCATAGAACAATGTGCTTAGATTTAATGTATGAAATAAAATGTGGCAAAATGAGAATTGCTCATTTCAAAAAGTTAATCAATAATGCAATTTAAAATTGAGTTTAAAATTCTCCTTACATGTTCTTTAAAAGCAAATCTTTAGAGAAATTATTTTTTTCAATTAGTATCATCTTAAAAACCTTTTATATATTTTACTGACTTATTGATCTCCTTTAAAGATAATTGAACATGATCACATTTTAACTATCTTCAGATCAATGTTTTAAAATCTGCCTTATAGTTTTGATAATTTACCCTTCAAAAAGTTCATTATTATCTTGAAGTGCAATTTCTGAACTGTGATATCTAGAAATATTTCAATGCAAGGTTAATTAATTAAATTTAATTATATTCGGTAAGCATATCTGGATATGATTATATAAATATATACTTACCTACATGCATATATTTAAGTTTATCTATCCATACATAGCTATAAATACAAGGAATATGGAAATACACAAAATACATTAATATACACATATAATTTTTTCATATTTAAATATAGAATATTACATTTCTCATACTCATCTATCTGTGATTCATTACTTTTCATTAATATATTAATAGAGAAATTAAGGGGCTGGTGAGATGGCTCAGTGGTCTAAAGCATCTACTTAGAACAAGCTTAGCAAAGCACAGGGACCGCGGTTCAATCCCCCAGCACCACATGCCAGCCAGCCCCACCCCCTGGT